>NC_031967.2:24143216-24457669 GCF_001858045.2 Oreochromis niloticus
ATTTGATTCATGCGGTTAGTTAGTAGAGTTGCAAACGGTCCCGTAAAAAATGGAATCGTCCCGTATTCAGAGAAAATATTACGCTTTTCGTATTGAGCTGAAAAGTTTGTCCCGGACTTCAGCTAGAATGGAAAAAGACACAAAGCTGGAGTTATTCTGCGTCTTTACGCTGCAGCTGTTTCTTCTTCTCTCATTCTCTCCCCCTCCCTCTCCCGTTGCTACTTCAATCATGAAACTGATCGCCCACTTTGTGCCAAAAAGAGGAAACCAGCGGATGTCGCGCTAAACAACAGTAGCACGTTTAAGCTTGATCAGCTGTTGTTAGAATTGATTTAATATTAATTTCTAGTATCAGCTGATGTTTGCTGGAGCCACAGCTGTAAAAGCTGCTGGTCATGATATCAGTTTGTATATCTGGGGAGAGTAAACATGAAGATGAAACCAGGAGATGTCCTTACTGAACCATCAGAGCTGAACAGGTGATGGAGAAACAGGTTTACCTTTTAGGTGACATGAATGAGTTGAAGGGAAGTTATGAACTGTTTCTGAGAGACAAATAACACCAGGGGCACAAAGAAATACTTTTCTTATTCTCATTTAAAATGTCTAGCTTTTATTAAATAATTATCTGAATCTTACAACCAAAGTTTTTATCTGATGTAAAATGTATAGAAATCATACATATACCAACACAAGAGTGTACATCACTGTCACAACAGCGTTCGTTTTCATTCAAAGGCTTTATACCTTTTCCTATAATACCTGGTGGGCCGATTTAAAAATGCCCGGGCCGATTTTTTGTCCCAGTCCAGCCCTGGGCACGACACGCAGTGAATTAATATGAGAAGGTGCATTAAAAAAAAAATGGCCGGGCCAGTGGTGCACATTGCAAATTAGCTCGCATAGACACATTAGTTGTGCTGCTTCTTAATGAGGCTATCTTAGGTAACAACCCCAACTACCAGATTCAACTTGTAATTGGCTAAAAATAACTTAGCCTTCGGTGAGAGGGGCGTTGCAAGCTGGCAGTTTTTTCAAGCGATGTTGAAATTTCCACATTCCAACACTTCAAATGATTCAGCAGCTTTGTTTTTCTTCTTCATCTGGAGTACATTGTCCAAGGTTCCACACAGTTATTCAATTCAATTCATTACTGAAGAATGTGATAAATGGTTTCAAATGCCTTTGTTACTGGTTTTTGACATTTTATATTAAATATTTTTCAAAATAACTTAATATTTGAGTGTTTCTTAGTTTTAAACTAGTTGTTTAGTCAAATTTTTTCCTCTTGTTTAGTAGACTAAGAAATTAGTCACCAGGAATATCCCTAATTTTTATGGTTACTTTCAAAGTAAATAACAGAAATTCCTTTGCAAACCAAGACATGTTGTTACACTTGCTGATCTGAAGGACCATCACCCCATTTCAGGAAATCTGGTTTGGCCTGATGTAGTTTTTTGTTTAAAAAGTCCTAATCGCTGATCCTGTCAGTATTACCCAGCAGGCAATGCAGAGCTCAGATGGAGCTCATGTGGGTGAGAAGACTCGCCCAAGGTGTCTTCCCTGTCTCCACTGAGTAGCCTGGCAGGTCCGGTCTTATTAAACACACCCATTAATAAACACACCCCCTGCGTGCGTGGTTCTGGTACACGAAGTGACAGATAGCTAAACATCTGCCGTAGGCACTGAAAGCGTTGAATGATGAGTCAGACGTGAAAGTAAAGTTGAGGGCTGTTTACTTGTTTGTCTTCATCAATGTACATCTTACAGTGCTTTCCCAGAACTTGTGAAACTACAAAAAATACAAAAGAGAAATATGCTCAATGAAAATAAAGAATTATGCATTTGCTTCACATGGCGAACAGATTTAGGCATTTATACATAAATCTCTCCAAATATGCATAAAATCAATAAAATATACATCACTTACTACTCATAAAGATGAAACACAATTCAAACTTACAAACAAAGCTTCTCCATGGCATAACACAGGTGGATGCTGAAGGATTAAACAGGGAGACTTCTGGTACGCCTCACTGTGCAAATCCCAATGCTAAAATGGCCTCCTGCATTACCCTACTCCTCTGACTCTAAACATCCAATAGGAAACAGCTTCCTGTATTACCCCACTCATGTGACCCTAAACATCCAATAGGAAGCAATAAAAACCAAGCCACAGAAAAATTCACTTGACCGCAGTCTCCAAGCTAACCACTAAGAGATGCTAAAATTCTCAATGTGCACATAACATAACAATTATACTGTATTTAACCTGCTCTGAGCCAATGCTGAGTTTGTTCGTATCGTTGAGAGGAGTGAAACAGGAGAGGACACAGACTAGTGCTGAAGATGTACTTATCTCAGTGTTCTGTGTTCAGGGAAGTAATCCAACAGGAAAACAGCATCCCATGGATTTTTGATTGTCCAGGAATACAGCAATATCTTCTCAAACGTATAATCCACAGGAAAGATCTTGGAAATCTTGCGAAGCTGCAGTCCTCCAATAAGCCAGTGGAAGTCCAAATCCTTCTCAAAGTTAATAATTCAATAAAGCCAAACAATTCAAAACCAATTTATAAGTCCACAGTTTTGGCAGTGGTTGATCCCTCTGACATCATCTGCTGGAATCAGAAGAGTGAACTTCTGAGATCCAATGAAAGAGTATAAAAGGATGTCATCTTTTATACTCTGCCAAGTGCCCATTTGCCTCCTCCCTTCTCTCCTCCTAGCTAAACATCTAATCACATTGTTTAAACGTTGTTTGCTTCATTTGAAATCAGCAAATTTCGTGAGTACACCTCATGTACATGGAAAAAATATTTTTGTCTAACAAACAGTCTAAAGACAAAGATATTCAGTTTACCATACAAGACACAACATTTATACACAAAGTCTAAATAACAATATAGTGCTGAAATAATTAGTCCGTTATCAAAATAGTTGCTAATTTATTTTCTGTCAGTCAGCTTGAATGATTAATGGAGTAATTGCAAAAGTTTTAATACATATGCAATACCATGGAATCTGCAAAAATTTATGATTATTAAATGTTTCTATGATGGAGAAATACCATTTTAGATATTATGGTCTATTACTGTTGCCGTTTCACAGTTTTTCACCTTAACTTTTTTTTACAGTGTTGATTTTGTTTACTGTGGCTTATTATTTTTTTAGTTTAAAGTTTTGTGTAAAGTTGAAATGGTGTAGATTTTATTATGTCTGATGGGGTCTCACTCTTTACTTTAGTGCTCAGTACACTTGACTACGCAAATCAGGACGGTAAGAGATCAATTTTTTTGCTGTGTTTTTCCCAAATATCTAATCTGAAAATTATGTTGTTCTATCATTTTTGTTTATTATTTTTTGAAGTTGCCAAAGTTTCAAAATAAATGTAAATGGGTGACAAACTAAAGAACAGATGAACATGAAATATAACATCACCATCATATCTAGAATTTTACAGATTTTGTACAGATTCTCCGCATTTCTGAAACTCTTTTGAAAAGTGAAATGAGGTTGAAATTACATATTTACTTTATGTTTGTAGTGTTATCTTAGTGAATCCCAGTGTTGTCAGTCTCTGAGCTTTAGACAGTCTGCTACCTTAATACCGTCATGGTCCTGGGTGTGACCCAGTGTTTTCTGTTTGATTTATACTTCTTGATTATTGTTAACAAAGCTTGGAGTTTCTGTTTCTGTACCCTCCCTCTGTTTAATGTTTGGTTACCCTTTGTCTCTGAGCTTCATGTTCCCTCTGTCTCCCCGCTCAGTCATGTCTCTCTGTCTAAGTGTCAAGTCCGCATCCCTGTGTCATATTTCCTGTTTTACTCTGAAAGTCCGTGTCTCATGTCAGTGTTTCTAGTTTTGCTTCCCTTGTCTTATTATTTCTAATTAATCCCAGCTGTGTCTCCCTCCTGTTTCCCATTCCCTCATTACTCCTCTGTATATTTACGCCCTGTGTTTGCCTTTTGTTGTGTTGTTCCGCCTTATGTTTTGTAAGACTCCCTGTGTTTCTGGTTTTGGTGTTAATTCTAGTTCCATGTTTCTAGTGTTCTTTTCTTAGTTCTTCTGAAGGTTTTTGATTTGTTTATTTCGTGTGAGTTTACGTTTATGGAGAATTTTTACCAGCAATAAAGTTGCCGTCCTAAGTTTCTGCGTTTGAGTCCTGCATTTTGGGTCCAATCCTGCCTGCCACACAGTTTCACATGACAAATACAGATATTCTGTTTATCGGATCATGTATTACAACAACACAGTGAATAAGTGAGCTTGTCCTGTGTGAAGTACATAAATATAAGAATGAGTTGCACTATAAATTATTACAATTATGTTAATAATAAAAGTAATTATTGAATTTCAGTAATTATATTCAATTATAGTTGTGAGATGAGGTGTTTGCAATTTTAAGTTAGAAATAGAAAAGCACCGCATGCAGACAGGTAATAAAGTAAATAAAATATAAAGACAAAGCTGTCAGTGGACTGGAAGGATTAACTAAATTTTACAAGCATACTTGTTTTTAAGACAATGTTTGGACTGTAGGCTGTTCCAGATTTTTCTCAGGTATTCAGTTATTTTGGATTTGGTGATAGATGATTCAAATCCTTTTAAATCACAGTAAATATTCATTGACTAAAGTTTTCTTGTTTTAGAGCTTTTTGAGATCACAGAAAAGGAAAAGGCCATTTTAACAGCAGACAGAACAGTCATACCAGCAGGAGGCAATGTGACACTGACCTGTGATGTGAAGTACTCTGCTGACATTGAATATGATTGGTTCAGACAAAGCTCACCTGAAAATAAGTTTACAGGTAGAGTGATCAGTATCTATGCCGGAGGCATCTACACCTGCAGGGGATATATAAAAGGGACAAATTCACTCATAGCAGAAAGTGAACCAGTCATCATTCCGGAAACTGGTGAGTTATTTATTTATTAATTCATTCATGTTTTAAAAAATTAAATTGCAATCAAACAACATGGAATGAAGAGATAATATTTGAAAACTACAATTGAATCAATAATAAATGCAAAAACAACAACAACAACAAGAAAAACAACCTCAATGCATAACTGCTATAGAAACCAATTCTTTGTCTTTTTATTTATTCATTTATACATTTCCAATTAACTTTCTGAGACTCAAAACAAGTTAGAAATGTTATTTAGGTTAGTTGGGTCACACAGTAGAGGATCTGTGCACTAAGTAACCATAAAAACAAATAGACATGCATTACTGTTTAGCTTTAATTCTTTTCTTTCTTTAATATCCTAATTCTTAATAGTGTCCAACAAGATCACAGTGACACTGCACCACAGCTGGCCTCAGATATTCACTGGTGAGACAATCACTCTCAGATGTGAGATTCAGGGAGGTGAAGGAAAGGTGTGGAAATATGAATGGACAGCACCCAACACAAATAGGCCTGCAACATCCAGTGAATACAGGATCAGCAGAGTTTCAGTGTCCCACAGTGGAGACTACAGATGTCTGGGTATCAGTGACTATCTCTTGACAGAATGGAGTGATGCCTTCACACTGACAGTTTCATGTAAGTTGGACCATGATTCATGCTGACATTTAATGGTACTATTTTATACACTGATAAGAAGTGGGCTACTGGAACAAGAAGGCATAAGTGGGCAAGAGATGAGAACAGGGTGCTGTTGGAATGCTACTACACAAGTAACAAGTGGTGCAACGGATCACGGTTGATCCGTAATCCGAACTGATCCCACTCCACGGTTTGGTACGCACGTGATCCGAAGATTCGAAAAAGAAAAAAAAAGTATGTGTATGGTGCGCGTGGTCAGTCTGTCATGCGATAGTTATGGTCAGCGCTAGCGGTCCAAGTGGAGGAGCAGAGGAGTTTGCGGTATTTAAGCAGCCCTTTGCTGCCCAATCCAACCGGGCTAAAGCTATTACAAAAGCTATTGGGGTGTTTAGCTGCAGACGGGAGGCCGTATTCCGTTGTGCAAAACAAGGGGTTTAAACTAGTCAACGCGTTAGTTGACGCATTGACACCGTGCAGCCCCACGCACGGGGCGATCCGTGGTAACTAGTTAACGGAGATTTGCCGCGTTAATGCAGTTATGGCATTAACGTCATTTGAACGAGATTTACGCTGACAGCACTAGTTTAAACTGAACGTGCTTGAGCCACGCTATGATATCCCGTCGCGCGTCCACTTCAGTGACAAGATCCCTCCAAGCACGTATGAGCAGGAAAAGCTTAAAGTTATGGCTGAACTGTCCCAGGCATCTTCTGTTGCCCTAACT
The DNA here is from genome assembly GCF_001858045.2 of Oreochromis niloticus. Lineage (NCBI taxonomy): Eukaryota > Metazoa > Chordata > Actinopteri > Cichliformes > Cichlidae > Oreochromis > Oreochromis niloticus. The sequence continues at coordinate 24,149,496 of NC_031967.2, forward strand.
ACAAATGGGTGGACCTCCAGGGCAACGGAAAGCTACGTGACCGTGACCGCTCATTATATCACAGCGGAGTGGTAGATAGAAAGCCCTGTACTGCCCTATATTGCACCTTAATTTGTTTTTATATAATTGCGTGGAATGAGTCTTGAGTTGAATGTTTTTTAATAGACAAAAAATACTTAAATAATTAAATGGCGAGTTAAATTTTTGTCTTTTTTTTCTGCTGATCCGAAAATTAATCCGATCCGTGACGGAAAAAAACGTGATCTAATCCGAACCGTGAGACTTTTGATCCATTGCACCACTACAAGTAACCCCAGTGGAAGGGGTTACATGAATAGGATGAGGGACCTATGGAATCTCAGGTCCTAAGGAGGGTCCAGCTTGAAACCTGGACCCTCCATAGCTGGTTACCAAGATTATGTGAAGTATCCTCTGTAAGCTGTCCATACCTGAGGCCTTGGAAACTGCTAAGCAAAGACTCACAGCCTTGGCCAGTCACTTGAAGAGGTATATCCGAGAAATAGAAGAAAGGAGAATAAATCAGCTTTTCTCCACAGAACCATCCAAGATGTACTCTCAGTGGCAGGGGAACAATACAAGAACAGCCCCGCCAAGGCAGGACACAGCAAGCTCCCTGAACAGAAGACATTCAAGAAAGGGTCTCTAGTATGAAGAGCTGGACAGCACCAGGCCCTGACATGGTTCACGCCTACTGGCTGAAGAAGCTGACTGCACTTCATGAGTGTCTGGCAGTACAAATGAACCAGCTTCTAGTTGATGAGAGACACCTAGAATGGCTAACTGAAGGCCGGACTGTCCTGATCCCCAAAGACCCCCAGAAAGGACCAGTCCCATTCAACTACCGGCCAATAACCTGCCTCAGTACCACATGGAAGCTCCTGTCAGGAGGAATTGGCAGGAATACTAGAGGGGCGAAACACCAGCTACTGGTAGACAGAACAGTTGCCCAAGACCAGACTGACCCACCTGTGCACTGCCTGGATTGATTACAATTAGGCCTATGACTCAATGCCCTGGATCCTGGAATGCCTAGAATTGTACAAGTGCGGAATCTACCAAGGAGGTGCTCTGTCCCCACTGCTGTTTTGCATAGGCCTAAACCCACGTCAGTCCGATCATTGACAAGACTGGCTACGGATACCGAATATGGAACTGAGCAATCATCAGCCACCTCCTCTACATGGATTACATTAAGCTGTATGCCAAGAGTTAATGACACAGATTCACTGATCCACACCACCAGGATATACAGCAATGACATCTGAATATCGTTCAGATTCGAGAAGTGTATTTGGATTGTAATGAAGAGAGGGAAGGTAGTCAGAACCGAGGAGATTGAACTAGCAAAAGGCAACATTGCAGACATAGAGGACAGCTACAAGTATCTGGGAATCCCACAGGCAAATGGGAACCATGCAGAGGCTGCTAGGTACCAAGTACCAAGTACCTGCAGAGGGTCAGACAAGTCCTGAGAAGTCAGCTGAACGGTAAGAACAAGATCCGTGCTATCAACACCTATGCTCTGACCATGATCAGTTACCCTGCTGGGATAATAAGCTGGCCGAAGAAGGAGACAGAAGACGAGGAAGCTCCTGACCATGCATTGAGGACCCACCCCAAGTCACCCCAAGTCCAACACCCTGAGACTGTATGCCTAGCGGAAGAAGGGAGGCCGGGGACTAGTGAGTGTCAGTACCGGAGCCCGGGATGAGCCAATAAACATCTACGAGTATATCAGAAAGATGGTCATGACCGACCATGTGCTCAGTGAATACCTCAGGCAGCAGAAACCCAAGAAAGAGGAGCAAGAGGAGGAACCATCATGGAAGGACAGGCCCCTGCACGGCTGGTCTTATTGTTCAGCCACTGCATATCAGTGGCTGAACATACTTGGACTGAAAGACAGCGCAGAGGCACTAATCATGGCAGCACAAGAATAAGCTCTAAATACAAGGTCCATAGAGGCTGGGGTCTATCACACCAGGCAAGACCCCAGGTGCAGTGTAAAGATGCCCCTGAGACAATCCAGCACATAACAGCAGTCTGCAAGATTCTAGCAGGCAGGATATCTATGGAATGCTATAACCAAGTGGCTGGCGTAGTATACAGAAACATCTGTGCTGAGTATGGCCTGAAAGTCCTCAGGTCAAAATGGGCGACACCCCCTAGGGTGGTCGAGAATGAACAAACTAAAATTGTGTGGGACTTCCAGATACAGACTTGTGAGGGCTAACCAGTCGGCTATAGTGATAGACATAGCGATACCAAATGACAGCAACATCAGGAAGAAGGAATACAAGAAGCTAGAGAAGTACCAAAGGCTCAGAGAAGAGCTTGAGAACATTTGGAGGGTGAAGGTAACAGTGGTCCCAGTGGTAATCGGAGCACTATGTGCAGTGACCCCCAAGCTAGGTGTGTGGCTCCAGCAGATCCCAGGAAAAACAGAGATCTCTGTCCAGAAGGGTGCAGTGCTGGGAACTAAGGAACTAAGATACTGAGAAGACCTCAAGCTCCCAGGCTTCTGGTAGTGGACCCAAGCTTGAAGGATAAAGACTACCCAATGGCAGAAGGGGGATTTTTTAATTTTTTTGTTTATGTTAGCTAACTACTTACCTCACTGCAAAGCAAGAAAACTAAAAGTAAAAATCAGTTTAACGGGGGGATCACTTTTGTGCTCCCCCTGGCCGCAAATATTATTATTTTTTAAATTAAAAGCAAGCATACACTGTCCACTTTGACTGTTTTTTTTGCTCTTTAGTAGTAATTGGCTCCGTGTTGTTTGGCTGGAAGCACTGGAAAAAAATTCAGCTGTTAGCTGTAATGTTTGGGTTTGTAAGACACTTTATAAATGAGCACTGTATGGAAGAGAGCCTGTTTGAGCGAGGTAACTCAAACAGGCTCAGGCTCATTGGATTTGGTGTGCTTTGACAGTTTAGTAGAGAAAATATCCATCTGTTCTTATTCATCTGATCCAGTCTGATTTGCTTTTGCATTTTTTTCTAAACTGAACTGCAGATAAACCAAAGGCCAAACTGAGAGCTGATAACACAGCTGTTCCAGTAGGGGGCAGTGTGACCCTGACCTGCTCTGTGAACCCATCATCATCATCTGGATGGAAATACTACTGGTACAGAGATGGAAATTACTCTGAAGCCCTGACCACACAAGATGCAGTTTTCCACTCAAATGGACAAATCAGTGTCTCACAGGAAGGACTCTACAGGTGCAGAGGAGGAAGAGGAAACCCAGTTTACTACACAGAGGACAGCCAAGAAGTTCACATTAACAAAACTGGTTTGTGTACCACTGTCATGAATAAATTCATGAACCAGCATTATGATAATGTTAAAACTGTATTAATGTTGAATTATTGTGCTCCCATTTTTATTACAACATTTTCAAATGAACAGGTCAAGCCACTGTAACTCTGCAACCTGATTGGCCCACAGTGTACAGTGGAGAGATGATCACTCTAAGCTGTGAGATCCAAGGAGGAAACACTGAATTGGAGTATGAATGGAGAACTGCTAACTCATATATACAATCAAACCAAAGTAAACTCATAATTGTTTCTGCTTCTCCATTTGGCTTTGAGTACTATGAGTGTAGAGGCAGAAGTAAAAGCACACAGCATCATTTAACAGAGTGGAGTGTTCCTTTAAATTTGACAATATCACATGGTAAGTAAAATAATAATCAATCCATACTGAAAATATGAACAACAAATACTAAAAGAATAGTTAAAATTAATAGCGCTAGCAAGCTAAATATGTAACGTACAGGCATTGCATTTATACATTTGTGCGTACTTGATCGTCACTCTGAGAATATCATATCTCAACAGATAAAGCCCGTCCTGTCCTCACTGTGTCTCCATCATGGCTGAGTCCTGGAGCCTCAGTAACTCTGAACTGTGAGGTTGAACATCCGTCTGCAGGATGGAGCTTCTACTGGTATAAAGCTGTTCCTGATCTATCAGAGAAATCCTCCAGTTATGAGCTGCTACCTGATGGCAGTGGGACTGCACAGGACTCCTACATCATTCATGGACAGACACACACAGCAGGATATGTGTGCAGAGCTGGAAGAGGAGACCCAGAGTATCACACTGATCACAGTCAACCAGAGTTTGTCTGGTCTGCAGGTGGGTTTAAAAAACTGTCAATCTTCTAAACATTTGGCTCATTTTACATAATGAACTGTTCTGCATATGCTCTTTTCTTTCCTGCATTGATTCGATGATGTGTGAAAAATGTGAAGTGTCCAACTGTTAGTCACATGAATTTTCTTTGTGCTGTTCTATTTCTTTATTTCTCACTGGGGGGTTAAAACTTTATTTCTATTTACAGTATTTGTAAATACTTTGAATTCAAGATCATAAAAGTCCAGTACAACAAGTCAGAATGACACAATCAAATACAGATAGTCCACACATGTGAAAATCACAAACACAAAAGGCAGAACACGGGTATAATGTTACTATGAGTTAGAGCTGGATGTCTCGAGACATCCAGCCCTCCGTTTGCGAGGTGCGCCTGCTGCGTGCGGCACAGGGAGGAGAGGGCGGGGCGATGGGGGATTCTCTGGCTGGCTGGAGCAGCATCTAATAACCAACTCGCTAAATAAAACTAAAAAACAAACAAACCAACAAACACTAAAACACCAGACATTATGATACAGACTTATAATTTGCAACGATGTTTTTTCGAAATTCTATATGCGAAAACTGAGCGCGAGAGCCCTCAGTGCGCCTGCTTGCTGCTGAAGTCAAAGTAAACTTTATTGTCATCTCCGCTACATACAGTGCAGCATATAGAGAGATGAGACGACGAGGCTCCAGTTACAGCAGTGCAAGTAAACAAACAATAAATATAAGAAGATTAAGAAAATAAATATACACTTTAGGGCCAGGGGTAAAGGGATCAATAACAATTTAATATTTATAATTTACAGTTTGATGATTTAAAGTCTCACACACAACCTGTCAAAAGGGGAAGGGGCCCTGCTGCACATTTCATTCATAATGTTGTCAATCCAAGCCCATTATGTATTCATGATTTGAATCCTGGGTTGTGTGAAATCCCAGAAATAAACCCTAGACAAAGCAAATCTGTGACCTAAGGTGTAGGTCTGTTAGGTTATGTTGTGGTGGGTTGGGGGATTTGTGTTCATACTGGAGTGCAAAATTAAAACCAATGGAAGATGGACAAGAAAAGTTCAAAGCCATCAGGTGATCAGTTTAGAAAAAAGAGAAAAGAGGAGGAGGAGAAATGAGCAAAAGATACAGGTAAGCAGATGTGTCACTGGATAATGACAGAGGGAGTGTTAGCCCAGGGCGCCAAACAGCCAAGGACCGCCACTGTTTGTAACCCTTGTTTGTCTCATAAGGGTTACAAATGTGGAGGATGGCTGCAGCTCAGGAAAGGGGTCATCTACTAATCAGAATTTTGGTGGTTCAATCCCTTGCTGCTCAAGTTTGCATACTAAAATATCCTTAGACTGGTCCCCAAGTTTTTCTCCAATATGTTTATCGACATGTGAATGTCAGATAGAAAACATTGAAGTGTAAAGTGCCTGTATGATATGACCAAATGTCTATGATGAGTTCCACAAATGTAGATTTTACAGTAAATTTTTGTATTTTTTATTTCTGAGTACTCACAAATGGATGCTCCATTCCAAACACGAACACAGAGCAATTTGAATACACAAAACTATATATTCCAACCTGAATTAAAAAGTGATCCTTTACACACAAAATTTTAAGATCAACTTTACAAGTCTGATCAGAGTTGCTTTAAAACAACTCCCTCTCTGTGCAAATGTGTAAAAAATATATCAGATGGTCTCTTCCCTCACTCACAGAATAATAAATATGCGTGCATGAATTGCCTGATATATCTAGATAAGATCACATGTGCAGGTAACTTTACAGATTCCCAAATGTAAGCTGCATTCATGTGCTCGTGGAAAACTGGGACATCAGGGCTTTATCTATGTTTTTGTGCTATTTCAAATTAAAATAGATTTTCTCCTAAATACCCAGAATAGCTCATCACCTCTCAACTAGTAAAGATCCACTTCCCAGTTACAGATGCTATAGAGTAACCTATGAAGGCTATTATATGGTTCACATGGTGCTGCTATATGATGGACATTCTTCTGCTGGGAAAACAGGACTGCAGCCTGCAGAGGGAGAAGAAATGAGAAAGCAGTTTGAGATGTGAGAAAAGGAAGAGGAAAAGTTCTGAAAATCTTCAGAACTCATTGGACTAAATGTGAACCATAAGGAGAAGGCTTATCACAGTGATTGGAGATTGAGCCTGAATTACAACCCTGATTTAACCCTTCTTACATCCTGTTTTTCAGATGTTCATTCAGCAGCATCTCTCACAGTGAGTCCTGACAGAGTGCAACACTTCACCTCTGACTCTGTCTCACTGACCTGTGAGGGAAACTTCACTGAGTGGAGAGTGAGGAAGTTTAGTGAAAAAAACTTTTTTTCACACTGCTGTGACTGCCAGAAACTGAGTGGATCCTCTTATAAGATCCACAGCTTACAGGAGGGTGTTACTGTGTACTGGTGTGAGTCTGGATCAGGAGAGTTCAGTAATGCAGTCAACATCACTGTACGAGGTGTGTTTAAATTACTTTCTTTCTTTATTTAATTTTTTCTTTCTGGCTCAAAAACTGGAGCTGAAGATAACATTTTCATCCCAAAACTGAGCTTTTCAAAACTGTTGCTGCTTAATTAAAACAGACAAAAAAGACCACTGGAGATGAGACTTTAAATTTCAGAAAAACATGTTTATTGCTATACAGTTTTAATAGTTTAATAAAACTAGTTTTAAGTATCCCCAGGCATAAGCTATGTGCACAGATTGAACATAACTGGAGACCAACCTGGGACAGCAGCTCTGGTGCCCTCAGGGCCTCCCTATTTATTGAGAAGTGTCTGCCCAGGTCACCCAATCCATGGCTTCCTAATAACAGCAGATACTCTGAAAATCCGGCGCTTTCCAGGTCTCTCCTTTAGTTCCCATCCCTGCTAGCATCCAACTCTGATAAGTCTTCTATGCATATCCTAAGCTAAGTAGCACATCTCTCTGCCACGAGGAAGGCCTTGAGGGTGCAGGTGCTCTACACCTCCCACTATGCTCATAAAACAACCACCAACACCAAGACTAAAACATGTGAACTTGACACAGTGACAGAAAATAAACAAACATGATGACATGACTGACAGGGGAAACAGAAAGGAAACACAAAAGATGATAACTAAATATACAAATTAATATGGAAAACAGGCCACAAACAAAGGAAAAGTAACAAACATGAAACAAGAAACCATGAACCAGAAATACAGATAATATGGCTGGGAATATAGAAAATAAACAGAAGACTATGGAGCATGAACACAAAACTGTTCACAACCAATAAGAAACCTGAAGACTCAAAGAACAGAACTGTAATAAAAAGATTTTAAAAAAGAAAAGCAAAACCCCAACATCTCAAACTCAAAATGACCATGACAATGGCTGCATTTAAAGGGACTTCTAAACATAAAACTTGTTAATGTTAAAATGTGTCTTTAATAAAAATACTTTTGAAATTGTTTTTAGGTTCATATTGTATTTGTTGTTTTTTTTTTACTTTTTTCTAGAACATTTATTTCATGAGTCCCTAAAAGTTGTGACATTATTGTTTCTTCATGTGGCCTAAACTTACTGAACTTACACATTAAGTACAGTTGATTTGAGGTTTGATTTTATCAGATCTGGTTGGATTTTGAGTTTTGACTTTTTGGTCTGATCTTACCTGAAACTTTAGGCATCGGATCTGAAATCGGTTCATTTATTGTTCCATTCATCATCGGACTTGTTAGTGGAATTATCCTCGTGCTGCTGCTGCTGTGTTGCTGCAGAAAGATAAAGGGTGAGAGCTTTTCTCATCAATGATTTGATGTGACACTTTTAAGTAAACTGATTACAAACCAGTGTAACAATAATTTTTAACTTCTTTTATAGATCTTTGTTGTAACAGGTTGGTGCAAAAGCTTTCTTTCATTTTAAAAATAACATGACATTACAAGTATTGATTAAACTGATTAAATACCCAGTAAATACACTGATACACAGTATTTTTTACATGTTTTAGTCTCACTCAGTCTCAGAGCACCAATCAAAGCTCTGCTGCACAACAAAATGCCAACAACGATGAGAATAACGTTTACTCCTCTCTTCTTTCTGGTCAGTCCCAGAAACTATTACTTGCAATATTTTTAACACTAAGTTTATTAACAAACAAATATCATAAAAAAGTAATTTCTCTTCTGTTGTCTGACCTGCAGATGATTTTCCAATTTATGAAACAGTCAGATTCTCTGGAAACGCTGGAGGTGGTACAGTATAACCTCTGATAACAACAAGGCTATAAGAGATGTGATGATTATAAACTGACTGATCAGACCTGATGTCATGTTATTATTTAAGGTGGACCAGCAGATGAACATAGAAATGTCACATCTACTCTTGAGCTTAAAGTTATTGATGAGAAGACTGAGTTCAGAAAATGTAAGGATCCATCCATCCATTCATTTCCGCTTATGCTTTTCAGGGTTGCGGGGGGCGCTGGAGCAGGGTACACCCTGGACAGGTCGCCAGTCTGTCGCAGGGCTAACACACAGAGACACACAACCATTTTCACTCACATTCACTCCTGCATTCACACCAATGGGCAATTTAGATTTTGATCAAGTAATGTACCCTATAGCTGGGCAGCACGGTGGTTAGCACTGTTATCTCACAGCAAGAAGGTCCTGAGTTCAATTCCACCATCAGGCTGGGGTCTTTCTGTGGAGTTTGCATGTTCTCCCCGTGTTTGTGTGGGTTCTCCCCAGGTACTCCTGCTTCCTCCCACAGTCCAAAAACATGCAGTTAGTGGGGATAGGTTAATTGATCAATCTAAATTGCCCATAGGTGTAAAAATGCAAGGATATCACACTTTATTAATATGTTATTGTAACTCCTAATCTCAAAATAATGATAAAAGGGAGCTTTTTTTTTTTTTGAAATACACTAACACTGTTATCTGAACAGGGAGAAATAATGACCCAGATGGGAGCTCTGACTACGATGAAGTGAATCTTGAAACAGAGTCAGGTATTTCACAGGATCACTAACAGTGTTGGTCAAGTAATTAGTTAGTGACTACTGATTACTTTTCCAAGAAAGTAATCCAGGTACTTTACTGATTAATTATTTTTAAACGTAATTAGCTACTTTATTACTTAGTTGCTTTTTAAAAACACGATACACAACCTGAATACATAATAATGCAATAGACATTTCAGCCCAATTCTATTTTTTCTGCAAAATCCATCATGTAAAATTTAATCAAATGAAAAAATCTCTTTTTAAATTTCTTTTTATTAGTTTTAATCTTTTGACTTTATGCACATTGCATCAAGCTAAATATTACACATTGTGTATCTACACAGGTCTGTTGCTGACACGGACATCGCACATGCTTATTTCATTGTCATGAGACACTCTCACAAACAAAATCGTGGTTTAGTAATGTCGTAACGCAGCGTGCTTACGGGAAAGTAACAGTAATCTAATTACTTTTTTTGCAATGGTAATCCCTTACTTTACTTGTTACTTGAAAAAAGTAAACGGATTACAGTAATGTGACGCGTTACTACCATCCCTGATCGCTAATAATCAAATTACTTTCAGAATGAAATAAATCATATTGTTCTTACAGTAAAACAATAACGGAATTTAATTTATTTTCTTTAGTTACATTCAATCTTTTGCTTTAGATTAGTTTAGCCACAAAATTTAAAAAAGCAAACAAACAAACAGGACTTTCAAATTTCACAAAGACGTCCATCTAAAATCAGGAAAATCCGCATAATAAATGTGCTTTTTCATAATATGAATGTAAAATAGCACAACACTGTTACTGGACAAGAACATAAAATAAATAATTAAACTTTAACCATGTTTGATAACATTCCTGTAACTGTAAAATAATTTAGTTGACTCGGCACTCATGGAAGACTGACAATACCATTTACTTTTGTATTAAATCCTTATTTATGTTGCAGTTGTTGGGAAATCAGTTTTACCCCGGTTCTTTTTATTCCTCGGGCCTCCAGAGATGGCACCGGACCCAATAGTCATTTTTACAAAAACTTTATTCATCTTTATTTAAGCATACATTCTTCTAGAAGGGAAGACGAGGCCGGTGTCCCTCTGCAAAAATCTTCACCCCTTTGTTAGTCACAGCCAGCTTTATAGAAGCGGCCGCATCATAAAACCCCCATAATGTGCTCCAAACTCTGTCTCTGTGTGTATGCACGAGCACGTGGGTGCCTGTGTGTGCGCATACCCATGTGTCTATGTGAGTGCACGTGAGTGAGTGTGCATGTGGATGTGTGAGTGTAACAGTTTAAGCTATGTGTGTGTGTGTGTCTCTATGTACGGACTCCCTAGAGGTCATAAGAACCCATCTCCCTTCCAGACCACAGTTATCAAGTTACAAACTTTGAGACCCCCACACAGGTATCCAGAGGTGTGGACTCGAGTCACATGACTTGGACTCGAGTCGGACTCGAGTCATTAATTTTATGACTTTAGACTTGACTTGAAAAAAGGTTGTAAGACTTGTGACTTGACTTGGACTTTTACACCAGTGACTTGGGACTTGAATTGGACTTGAACCTGTTTTCTTGAAAAGACTTGATATTTTACCCAAATCTAAAATTTAACATACATATTATATAAAAAGTGCGGACCATTAATTCACTTTATTCATTCATTCATTCTTACCACACTCCGTATGTATGTGAGCGTGGGCTGTAGCACAGCCAATCAAATTAACCAGATTTGAAAAAAACAAGAACAAAAACGCTCGAGCCAAAAATGCTCCCAAGAGTAATTTCTTTCGGGTACATAAACTACGAAGTAGTCAACAAAAAACGAAATGCAATATGCAAAACATGCAAGAAGAGAATCACAGACGGAGATGGAACAACTTCCAACTTTGTCCGACATTTGAAGTTGCATAAAGAACGGTAGGTGGTGCTTTTTTTTTTTTGCTACGATGAAATAGCTGACTTAGCTAACTTCATCTTATTAGCAAATGTTCTTTGCTACGTTGATGATACTGTTTGGCTTTAACAGGTATGATATGTTTGTCATGCTATTTTAAATCCGGTCCTGCAAGCGCATCCAAGAATAACATGCAACTTGTTAGCTCAGAATTGTCGGTGAATGGTGAGCAGGGTCCGTTTCAGAAAGTGGGTTCTGTAGCTGTACTCAGTCTCTCTCCGTCTCCTCCCCATCATTAACCCCGTAGATTTAACCCAGTTTAGACTGACAAATATTTATTTTACCATCACATCACAATTCAAAATCACTGTGTTTAATTTGCAATTAGTGTATGGTCGTGTTTAACTTTTGCATGTCTGAGCCTGGGAAATTTTTTTTTGGTTAGAAAATCTGGCCCACCTTAGTGTGTAATTGAGTAGTCCTGCTATACATGGCCTTTTTCTTCTGTCATTTATGTCAATACATCAAATAAAATACTTTGATCTTATATTATTAGCTGTTGTTTATTTGCAAAGGTTATTCTCAAAAGGGATGCTAGACAAAAACGGCGTTTTCTACAGACAGCCTAGCATACGCTCTCCACTTGCCAGTGAAAAAAGAAAAAACACCCCTTCCCTATTGGTGTTAGAGTTTACCATGTCAGCCAATCAAAAAAATGATAAGGCAACATGTGACATTTGGTTGTTTAGGGATAAGGGGAAGTTTTTAGGAGTGACACCCGCGACGGAAAGCGGGCGAGCGAAAGAAAGAGAGAGAGAGTTTTCATATGTGAGACATTAGTGACGTTTAGCGTGTTTGGAGGCTGTAGTTAGTTTGTTGTGTAGTTATTGTTTTGTATTGTGTGTCGGTTAGACTGCTGAATTTCATATTTGATCTAAAAAAGCTGTCAAAGGCAGATTCCAGTGTAAACGCTGTCTCCACATAGAAAACTGGACTGTTGCACCTCCTGCTGTCAGACCTGCAGGGTTTAGGCCTGTGGTGTTCTCCTCTGTCTTATACTGAACACAAACTACATTTTTTGGACTGGCACAAATAATTTGTGTGCCTTCTTATTTGATGCAGCACACCTGATTGTTCTGTAAATAGATTTAAATGGTTATATAAAAAACGCCTGAGGCCTTGGCTGCATTTTTAGGTAAATAGTACCATATAACTTTGTTGTTTGCAAAACTTGTGCATAATTTTTAGAAATGTACAATTTCTATTTGCATTTCAAGTTATGAAAATGATTCGTTAAACATGTAAAAAAAATAACTTTTTTCTACTCGGATTCTGAATTTTTTGTCTGAATTTAGATCAACTGTGCTAATATAGTATACCAAAATGAAAAAAATAACTCAAATTTCAGATATTTGAGGTTGTGCTGTAAATAATGATACCAAACAAGGCAAGAAAAACATATTTTAAAAGTGAAATATAGAAGTAAAATCAAAAGTAGTCAAGAACGGCCAATTATACCCGGGACCCCAGAGGGTTAAAAAAAAGACTTGAAAGGACTTGAAATTCAAAGTTTCGGACTTGGGACTTGACTTGAAAGTTGTCTGTCTTGACTTGCGACTTGACTCTGACTTGCTTGACTTTACTTGAGACTTGACTTGTGACTTGAGGATAAAGACTTGGGACTTACTTGAGACTTGCAAAACAATGACTTGGTCCCACCTCTGCAGGTATCCTCTGGGGAATTTCCACTCAGCATTAACTCCTCTTTGTCTTACTTTCACAGTTCAAACTGGGGAGGGTCTCCTAAGATCTACTCCTAAGTTCATGACACAGTCAGGCCTTTATTTATATCCAGGGCAGTGTCAGTGTCTCACAATTCTATATCCTATCTAACACATTCCTAAACTCTAAAATAAGCTAAACATTCCTACACAGTAAATATATATATATATGTATATGTGTAAAAAAAATGTCTTAATTAGTCTGACTTCACATCATCACAGTGGATTAATAAAAGAAACATTTTATTTACGGGGTGTCAAAATGTGACTGAATTAATATTTTACTTTTTTGTTTCCAGAGTGGCAACAGTAAAGATACCAAAGGACACATGAACGCACATCAGGCTTTGATTTCACAGTTTGTCACCCTGGATAAAGCACGGTACCTCATACAGATTGACACATTTTACAGTTTGTCCCCCCCTCCCAAAAAAACAACAAAAAGAAACAAAAAACTAATCTGAATGGACATCAGGTCAAACCAGAATTTTAAACAAGGGGAACCAAAACGTCTGCAAGTCTTCTGCAACTGTAAAACTTTAAACTGTAATGCTTTAAATGATCTCTCCCACGGACTCAGATTCTTTGTCAAAAACTTTATCTGGAAGATTAAGCCTGAGGTTTAGAAAATTAGCTAGTCTAAAGAATTAAAGAAAATAATTAGGAGAAACTTTTAACTATAAAGGTCACATGTTAGACTATTCTGTCAGGGCATCAGTTACTCCTTATTTATGGTGGTTATGGAGTTCTCTGATACTACATTCAATGTTACAGTGCTTTAGACCTGTATGTCTGAAATCTGTTAAAGCTGAATATGGAATTAACTCTTAACTGGGAATGTCATAAAGTTGTGTGATAATATTTAGGAATGTAAACATCAGCTGAGGTCCCACAGGATCTTGGCTCGGTCTGGCATCTCTCAGTTTGACCTCGGGACTTTCAGGCCATACTCGGCACAGATGTTTCTGTATACTACGCCACCTTGTCTATGGTGTTCTATGTATGCCCTGCCTGCTAGCATCTTGCACCCTGCTGCATTACTTTGTCTCTTTTATGCTAAGTATTAATGTGCTGGAAATTAAATGATTGAATCAAATGTTTTTTTTCGTAGTGTGCGTTCTTCTCTCTATAAACACGATAGCATTAAAATGGGGCTTCCATCCACCTTGGTCATGTTGGCGCAGAATACCTTTTTAATATCACTGATTCATCTTAATATGGCTTTGTTATATACATTACAATAACACATTATAATTGTTTCTGAATAACTGTTATTTTTTGAAAAACAAAATAAACAGAAACTTTCACTTGAAATTCATCACTAAACAATGAAATGAATGATACACATGTACTATATCCATATAAAGCAAACAGTTACAGTCAAAATTATATCAAGTAAATTGGTTATCAACAGGACAAATAAGAAAATCCTGCACTTTGTACTTGTTTTTACACTTGTATCTACAATGTTATTAAAGTTTGTTTAAAAAGAACAAAAAACAAAAATACTGTTCCTTTTAAAGTAAATACTGACCAGAAGGTGAGCTGCTTTGGTACGGAATGCCAGGACTGACATAATGAATGAATTAAATACAATACAATATAAATATAACCTCAGTAAATGAAGTCAGTGTACAGCGGCAGTTATGGGAGCTGTGTACCAGGACCTGCACTTTGTCGGCGGTAATAACAGCTCGAGCGCTTGCGAGGCGAGTGGGTCTGTCCCCCGCTTTGCTGTGAGACTGGGCTGGGCAGACATCTCCGAAATCGTCGAAAAACTTTTGCAAAGAGACAATATCTTAACCGACCAGATATCTGAAGATTCAACCACTACATTCTTGGCTACAAAAACATTAAAACTGTATCTGGTGACACACAAACAGGGTTTTTCAAAGTACAGTTCTGCTAGATCTGAATATTTTTCTAGACTCATAACAAAAAACAAGAGAAATCCCAAGTTTCTTTTTGACAAAGTTAGTGCTATTGTCTCCCCAGATGTGGTACCTTTAGATATACACTCTAAAGTAGGTAGTAATAAACTCCTCCGATTTTTTGTTGATAAGATTAACGACATCAATGCTAAAATCTCCCCAAAGCTTTCTTGTTCTCCGAGTCAAGCACTCCCTTTGCACTCCTGGTCGACTTTTACAACTGTAACATATGTTGAATTAGCAGCCCTGGTTGACAAAATGAAGCCGTCCTCAAGCCCCTCAGACATTATCCCCACTAAGCTTTTTATTAATGCCTTTGACACCATTGGTCCCAGGGTTGTGAACCTTTTTAATGTTTCTCTTCAGACTGGGGTGTTCCCCAGCTTTTTTAAACATGCCATTGTGGAACCAAGGCTCAAAAAACCCAACCTGGACCCAACACTACTTCAAAATTTAAGACCTATCTCCAAACTCCCATTTATGTCAAAACTCCTTGAGAAGGCAGTAGCTGTCCACCTTACGGCATACTTGTAGAAATATAACATCCATGACCGTTTTCAATCTGGGTTCCGTAAATTGCATTCCACTGAGACAGCACTACTGAAAGTTACTAATGATATTATGATGTCAGCAGACTCCGGAGAATACACAGTCCTAGTCTTGTTAGGCCTTACCTCAGCCTTTGATACAGTCAACCATACCATCCTGATAAACAGACTGAGAGACCTGGTGGGGATGTCTGGCTCTGTTCTACACTGGTTTTCATCTTATATATCTGAAAGGAGTTTTAGTGTGTCTGCAAACCAGATCATGTCGGAATCTACAGATTTGTTGTGTGGAGTTCTTATCTTATCTTATCTGAAGTATCTTATCATCTAAGATACTTCAGTAAAAAAAAAGAGAAGCTCATCCTGTGGCATCTACCTTCCAAAAATGCTCTCATACTCTAGCAGTATAAGCTCTACAATCTGGTTCTGATAGACCATGTGGACCGCCATGTTCCATATCATCCCCCACACTCACTGATCTTTCCAAGCTGTTGCACCCAGATTGTGGAATGCACTTCCCCCATTTCTACGGGGTTTGGACTCAGTGGAGACCTTCAAAAAGCAGCTAAAGACATTTTTATTTCAAAAAGCTTTTAATTAGACCAGGGTTTTCATGGTGTATTTTATTTGGTTGGTTGGTAATTTTATTTCAACATGTGAACAATATACAGGTACATTTAGAAAAGAAAATAAGAGAGAGAGAAAAAAAAATACTATACAAAATACATACAAAAAAAACAAACCATTCTGATTAATTTACATGTTGAAAGGGAGTGGGAGGAAGTAAACACTTATTTAATCCCACCCCGTTGCCATAAATTATCAGTTAATATTTAGTCAGCTTCCTTACTGATATAATTTGTAATAGAAATAGTGAACAGATTTCTAATATACTTTATACTATAATATTACATCATGATTATTATTATTTTTTTTTTTTAAATAGAGACATTCACTTAATTTTAATATTTTCCTTTTCTTTATAGTTTGAGAAGATCATATTTTTATAACTCTTTTTGAACAGTTTTATGTTTGGACATTACTTTAATTCCATATTCAGACTGTTCCATAGTTTCACTCCATGAACAGAAACACAAAAGCTTTTTCTTGTAGTATGGACCTTCCCTGTTTTGAAGTTACAAAAACCTCTTAAATTATAACTTCCTTCTTTCAAAAAAAAACATACTCTGAATATTACCTGGCAGTTCTTTATTTTTTGCTTTGAATAGAATTTGTGTTGTTTGGAATTTCACTAGATTACCCATTTTCAATATTTCAGACTGCAAAAATAGTGAGTTTGTATGTTCCCTATAACCTGCATTGTGGATGATTCGAATTGCTTTTTTTTTGAAGAGTAAAAAGTGAATGTAATGTGGTTTTATAGTTATTGCCCCAGACCTCTGCACAATAGCTTAAGTATGGTGAAACCAGAGAACAGTATAGAATATGAAGTGATGTTCTGTCGAATACCTGTTTTGCCTTGTTTAGTACTGCAATGCTTCGTGATACTTTGGAATGAATATATCTTACGTGAGCTCTCCAGTTAAGTATTTTATGACTGTATTATTTTTTTACCTTGTAAAGCACTTTGTGACATATGTCTGTGAAAGGTGCTATATAAATAAACTTTACTTACTTACTTACTTACTTAGTTTCCACATGCCGGTTGTTGGTGTGCAGAAACTAAAAACAATGGTCACCAGGCCAAAGTAATGGTTTTGACTCGATCAGCGTTAACCCCGCCCCCTGAGCTTGATGGGTGAGGCTGACAGATAAAATGACTTCATGGTGAGAGCTGAAGGACTCAACTCTGCCAAAATGAATTAATTAAATACACCATTAAATAATTAATTAAAAATTGAAATAATTAATTAAATACATATTTATAACACGTTTAAGTAATTCATTATTGACACATTTAATTAACTGTTCACAGATCTTGTTGACCTCTTGGTGGTGCTGTGTATGTAGCAGATTTTTTTGGCTTCTGCAACAAGCTGTAAACTGACTCAGTCTGTTTGGAGGCCTGTGCCTTCTCCATGGTGGCACTCTCTGAAGTACTTTGTGTGTTGTTGCCAGAGCAGACTGTCACTTCTGGACAGGTGTAGATGGTATCTACTTTGTGGCTTTCCATGGAGATCATTTCCTGTCTTGGGCTGCTGGTCTGGCTGGACTGAAAGATGTCCACGTTCTCATTAGCAGGGTCAGGATCATTGGAAGACGAGACTCTAGACTGAGATAATGACAGCGTTCTTATGGGCTGAACTTTAGATGCTTGTACATGGAAATAATGAAGTAAAATATGTATTCAGTCATATTATCACACCATGTACCAGAAGTAACTTTCATAACTCTAGCAATGAGCAGGTTATAAGATAAATATCTGCTACCAAATACATCTTACCTGGTAGGATTTGTATTTAGTTTTAACTAAAAAGAAAGAAAATGCTCCGAGAGTTATTAATATAGAAACAGGAATAAGTATTCCTTTTAGCATGAGTTGTTGTGATTTCTCTTCATCTTTATTTGATTTAAAACCTGCAGATATGAAAACATAGTTTCAATGAGTATTTTTTTTCTTTTCAGACATAAAAATAAAATGACTTTTATGATAGCAAACAATAATCTAATTATTTAAATTACAGGGAAAGACAATATTCAATTTATTTGTCAAAAATAAAACCAACAGCCTGTTATTTAAATATAATACTTAATACTCACACATTAAGCTTTCAGAAGCCTTATTTGTGCTAACATGGTTGCTGCCACTGCAGACCACAGCTCTGTTCTCAGTGAAGATGGTGATGTTGACCTCATTGAATGATTTCTGGGATGTTCTGCAGCCGTCTTCATCACAAACAGACCAAAGCCAATAATCCTGGATGGAGCAGTTTACTGTGATACTGCAGAGTCCAGCAGACTGGTTGGAGCCAAGCTTTGACATTATAATGACAGGTGTGGGAACCACATCTGTAACATTGAGCCAAACAGATAAATTAATGATTTAATGCAAAACGGAGAACTGACAATGACCTGGATGATTCTAAATTTGTAGGATATATGATGTTGTGGTTAAAGACAACAACAGATTCTGTTTTCCCTTCAGTCACAAGGAAATGTAAAAGCTGACTGTAAGACAAATGCTACCAAATCCAGAAAAATATAATATGTAAAACAGATTCATCCCATATGGAAAAGATATATATAAATCTTATAATATTTGTATCTGTCTTGTGTGAAACTTGTATGAAAAGCATACAAGAGTGAAAACAGATATAAGATCCCTTGAAAAATTATATAAATGAAACTTGTATGTTTTGGATACTTACTAAAACAATATATGAAAGTAATGAGAAAGGGGCCACTTTCATGAGTAAATCATATAAGCCTTATATGATTCACTATATGAAGTAGGCCACATCTTATGCAAGTCTTTTATAGGTTTTTACTATTTCTTTTCCATATGGGATGGCTAAAGGCTAAAGACAAAGTTCTGCTTATAACTCACCTTGAACAATGACTTGATGTTTCTCTGTCACTGAAATAAAGTTTTGGCTGTATGAGACTTCATATATGCCAGCGTCTGTATCAGCCAGGTTATTAATACACAAGGAGAGGTTCCCAGCACTATAAACCACTCTGTCTTTGTATATTGGATTGATTTCTGTATCATCAGCAATAATTATTGTGTTAAATTTCCATTCACTACGTTTATATGGTGGCGGTTTCCTGACATTCAGACACTGAGCTGTTTTTCAGTTGATAATATGTCGCTGTTGGGTCCTCTGCCATGAGACCTTAAAAATATATTGAAACACATTATTCCACCTTTAAAGCACAACATGCACACAATACATAAATTTAATTAGGTATATGGTGTATGATAAAGGAAATCACTTTGATATCTTTTGTTTTGTCACATTAGGTTGAGAGTAATTATTTTTATTACATCATACCACCCCCCCAAACATTTCATTTCATTTATTAAACTTTGCTTTAATCATCACAGTGACAGTTATTTTCCTAATGAAATCTCTGATACATATCTTAAAAAATAGATTCAAATAAATAATAAATAGATTAAGGTTGAAATTAGATATGCTAATAAAAATATATTATATTCACCTTACCTGTGACAATCCAAAAACTCAGAAGCAGAATCATTTTTAATCCATCAGAGTTTTGAATGGAAGAAAAGTGGAATTCCTCAAATGGAAATCTGCTGTGCCTGGTTTCTCTGGTGCAGCCAGCTATGAATGCAGCAAATATAGCAGGTGTCAGATAGAAGAAGAAAATCCTTCAAAGCCCAGCGAGCGATACACCATCTGCTGGTTCAGAGAAAAGTAGCTGCCAAATGCAGCTAAACTACACTTCAATTAATTAATGATGATCTGGTTATTTCTGTTCATTCATAAATGTTATGATTCAAATACAAGAGGTGAAGAGGATATTAGGGTAGACCTTTGTGTGTGTGACTGGATGTTAGCATGCTGTGTGTAGCACAGAAACATTAAGACTGTTCATTTGATTAGAGCAGTAAATAGTTTCCACACTGAGGGAGCATTTAGGATGAAGAGTGGAAAGGCAGACCCAGATGACATTTCTGTTGAGGACAGGGAATAACTATGGGAAACTATGGGTTGTTGAAGCGAAGTTGAGAAGAGAGGTGACAATCACTACAGCTGTACGGTTTGCAGACGATGGCACTTACAAAAAGACAGGAGGCTGAGCTGAAGATTTTCACTGGGAGTGAGCAGAATGGACAGGATTAGAAATGAGTACATCAGAGGGACGGCTCAGGTTGAGCTGTTTGAAGACAAAGTCAGAGAGACAAGGCTGAGATGGTTTGGACATGTGCAGAGGAGGGATAGTTGATATACTAAACAAAGGATGTTGAAGATGGAGCTGTTAGGCAGGAGGAAAAGAAAAGGACCACAGAGAAGATTCATGGATGTAGTGAAGAAGGACATACAGAGGGTTGGTGTGACAGAAGAGGATGATAGGGATGAAGATGGATGGAGTCAGATGATCCTGTATTCACCTGATGTTTGAAGGTTGTTTGTGTTGGGTGGTGCCCATTAGTATTTCAAACCCTTTGCCTTCACCTCCTTGTATCTCATATCTTAGAGATGATTGTCTCACCAGTGAATATCTGAGGCCAGGTAGTAAGAAGATTCCCTACGATTCTGCTGGAAACAATTTAGAACAATTTAGGACACAAAGAAAAAATAAAAACTAAACAGAAAAACATAAACATTTCCAGGTGACATTCATGATAAATCTTTAAAAAAGCTCAAATATTATTTCAGGATTTATTTAGTGCACAGAGCTCAACTGTTTGACCCAAGTACTTAACATTTTATTTTGAAAATACTTGATTCCCTGCAGATGGATTGTATATAGCTTTAGTTGTAGTTTTGGTATTGTTCTTCATTTGTTACCTCAGTTTTTCCTGCTCATTCTCATTAATCCAGGTTAAATGTTAAAACCTGCCACTTTCCTGAATGATGACTGGATCACTTTCTGTTGTGAGTGAATTTGTCCCTTTTTGTAAATCACCTGCAGTTACAGATGCCCCCACTAGAGGTCATGAACACTGTCTGATTCACCTGGTGCTGTGGTGTAGAAAGTCAGCAGAGAACTACACTTCACAGGTCAGGGCCAGTAAGTTGTGAGGTGGGGTGTCAGTTATTCAGACCAGCACATCCCACAGATGTTCGATTGGAATGACATCTGGGGAATTTGGAGGCCAAGTCAACACCTCAAACTTGTTGTTCTCCTCAAACCGTTCCGAGATCATTTGCTTTGCTTTGTGGCAGGAGAGATTGTCCTATTGAAAGAGGCCGCAGCCATCAGGGTTTGATTAAGTAGGTGGTAAAAGTAACATTCATGTCCATGGATGGCAGAACCTAAGGTCCCCCTGGAGAAAATTGCCCAACACATAGTGGATCTTGGTGCCTGGTGTTTCCCAAGTAATCAACGCACAAGCACCTGGCTATCCACATAATGTAAAAGAAAATGTGATTCATCAAACCAGCCCACTTTCATTCATTGCTCTGTGGTCCAGTTCTGACGCTCACAGGAGCGTTGGTGGTGGTTTCTGTAGTGAACAGAGGTCAGCATGGGAACCCTGACTGGTCTACACCTGTGCTGTCCCATACTCAACAAACTGTGATGCTCTGTGTGTTCTAACACCTACCTATCAGAACCAGCATGAACTTTTTCAATAACTTGAGCTACAGTAACTCGTCTGTTGGATTAGACCACCCAGGTTAGCCTTCACTCCAATTGTGCATCAGTGAGCCTTGGCCATCCATGATCCTGTCACTGCTTCACCGCTGTTCCTTCTGCGGACCAAATTTGATCGACCACTGCAGACTGGGAACGCCCCACAAGAGCTCCAGTTTTAGAGATGCTATGACCCAGTCATCTAGCCATCACAGTTTTGGACTTCACAAACTTAACTTTGAGAATAAAATGTTCACTTTTCCCCAATAAATCCCACTCACTAACAGGTGCCATGATAAAGAAATATTCAGTGTTATTGAATTTACCTGAGAATGTTTATAATGTTATGCTGATTGATGTATAATCCAGCCAACATGCCAACAGCATAACTCAGTGAGATAATCTGCACTACACACACTGTTGATATTTTCAGATCAGATAAACATGAAAAGAAAATCCACATGTATGAAGCCACAGCTCTTCAGTAAATATACAGTTTGTATCGTGGGTGTGTGTTTGAGTGCTCACACACTTAACATGGTTATATTAACATTTTAACCAATAATCTCAATGAAATGTTTGGTTTATGATACAAAATATAACACAGAGGACGTCATTTAGAGCAACACAGGAGAAGCTAAATATAAATAAATGGAAGAAAAAACAGTTTCTCACCTTCAGTGTTTCCATGGATGACTGTACTGAGCACTAAAATAATGAATGAAACATCATCAGACATTATACAACTGACAAAATCACAATAAATATATAAACTTTGGCTTTTTAAAGGTAAATCTTGAGATGGCACAGTTATTGCTTATCATCAAATGTATGTGATACTATTATCTGTCAAACAGACTGGAGACATGAAAAAGAACTTTAAAAAACATAAAAACATAAACATATTAATAAATTGTGTACAGTGAATGTAATGTATGCAAACAGCAGCAGTGTATCTAAGTTTAAACAGTCACTGTTATGCTTTGTTGGATAGTGGTGTGCGATACTGCATATTTTGGTATCGATCCGATACCAAGTAAATACGGGTCACTATCGCTGATACTCATACTTTTCAATAAATAAGGGGGATGCTTCATTCAATTGCTAAATCTCAGTCTCAATCACTCTCAATTTTCATGACCTTAAGTATGTTTTGTGATGTTTCCTTTTTTATTATTAAATAGTTAAAACCCTGGACATAATTAGGACAACATTTATAACTAAATAGAAAATGCTTTATTATTGTGGCGGGGCGTGGTCTGCGATGCCGCTGCAAGTGAGATGGACTCACCTGCCCGGCATCTACAATCACGCCTCACTGGCTTAAAACCTGTGCTCTGCTTGTGTTGTTGTTGTTGGTGGTGGTGATGTATACCGCTGGCAGCGAGAGAGCTGCAGTCACTGAATGTACAGCAGCCGTGTGATTACTGTGAGATTAAATGATGCTGCGAAACATTAAAATGTCATTGGGTCAGCCATGGTGGTTTACAGTGGGTCTGAAACCCAGGAAGGAGTACGCGCTTGACCGAGGACTGGGCCAGCAGAGGGAGGAGCTGGTGCAAATGGTGGCCAAGCTGGTGGCCATGCAGCGGGAGCAGACTGAGTGCCACCTGCAGAGGATGAAGAATCTGGCGGCTCTGATCCGGTCCTGCTCGACATCGCTGCCCCTGCCTACAACCCTCAACTGCGCGGAGCCCGTGCCGGCCGCCAGGGTGGAACTAGTCAGTATGCAGCCTGCCGCCGCACCCATCCCCACTCCTCGGGTGGAAGCGGCTGGGGCCCAGCAGGTGCCTGCACCCGTCCCAGTGTTCTGACAAGAAGGTCCTACTTCGTGAAAACATCCTACGGTAGCGTAAAATCGATATTTGGATCTATCCGCCCACCACTAGTGTTGAAGCTGTCGGGTAAACAGGTTAAAGCAGTGATACACTGTAATTGTCACCAGTGAGAAACATTTTCCTTCATCGCTGCCATTCAAACAGTAAAGGTGTGTATTGTACTCACAGAATAACCCCAGCAAACAGAGCAAAGAGTGCCCCATCCTCACGTCCAGCCCTGCACGCTGATCTGCATCTAATCTCAAAGTGTTCGACTTTGCATTGACAATAAATGCAGAACAAAGAGAAGCTGCACTTAATGTAGATAAGACCAGAGTTTATATTCAGTTCCTCCTTCTATCACCTCTCTGTGCTTCCTTCCTTTTACTCCAACCTGAAATAGCTCCTGTAGCTTTGACCACAGCAGTTGTGTGACGTGTTCTTTCTCTCTAATATATAAAGTTGCTCTGTTGCTTAGTTACTGACACACTTTGCAGGTCATAGTTTTGTCTTTGTTGTCGTGTCCTGTGGATCCTGCTGGAGTTTTCTTCTTCTGCAGACTGAGAGTCATCTTCTGAGCCAGTGTTTTGAAATATTCATTAATATTCATGGTGATACAGATGTCATCTCATCCCCCTTTGTCACACTCCTACTTCTACACTTCAATATACTTTTAGTTGGTCACAGGTAAGGGGCAGAGATAGCTCAGTAGGAAGTGTGTTTGCCCCATGATCAGAAAGGTGGGAGTTCAAATCCACCAAACGGATACTCTGAGGTACCACTGAGCAAGGTATCATCTCTATAGAAGTCTAATTTCCTATTGGATTAATAAAGAACACATTATTATTATGGAAATTATTTTCTTCGCTGAGTCAATATGCAGACAGACAGACTCATGGAGTGCAGACGTAACTTGAAACTAAACTAAAACTACTGTGAGTTCTTCAGTCACATGTTCTGGACTCTGGAACTGCACTAGTAATCTAGCACTGTGGGCATATTCCCCAGTGGTTTGATGCAATTTTGGACCGATGGGCAGGTATAATGCTTGTACTTCTGTGCACCAGCTGTACAAGCAGTGACCTCAGTTCTGAGTACTTTCTTTCTCTTCATTACAATCTAACTACACTTCTCTATTCCAAATACATTCCATAGGTCCTGGTGGTGTGGATCCATGAATTGATGTTTTGTTAACTCCTGGCATACAGCTTAATGTCATCCATGTGGAGGAGGTGGCTGGCGATTCCACCATTCCATAGTCCGCATCCATAGCTGGTCTTGTTGATGATCTCACCGAGGGTGTTCAGGCATATGCAGAAAACGTGCTAGATCGATCCCGCACTTGATGGTGATTTGTGCAATTGACTTGAAATTGGTTCTATGTTTGTTCCCCATTGAAATCCTGATGAAGGCTCTAAGAGTCCTGTATGTATAGTTCTAAGCATTCCAGGATGTGTGGGAGATTGTAGATTGTAGTGGCTTTCTTGTAGTTCATTCAAGCAGTGCACAGGTTGGCGAGCCTTGTATTCCTTTCTATTCCTTTCTGTGCACCGCTCACGTATTGAGCCATATGCCTGTTCATATACCTGATAGGAGCTTCCATGTGGTACTGAGGCAGGTTATTGTTGGAAAGGATAGGTAGTTGGATGGGGAGTCTGATGTCTGCCACTGTGATGCTTACTGGCTCTTGTTCAGGGAGGTTGCTGTGGTCTTCTCTTAGATCCACTTGCAATTGAGCATTGCTATGGGTTGCATCCTTCTCCCAGATGCTCCTCCAGTATTGCTCCATCTCCAGTCTTAGTGGGACTGTTCCCATATTGTTCGCATGCCACTGAGAGCACACCTTGGATATACATCAGTGGAGTACAGCTGGTTTATTCTCCTAGCTTCTATCTCTCTTGTATACCTCTTCAACTGACCAAAGCTGTGAGTCTTTGCTTGGCAGTTTCCAAAGCCTCAGGTATGGGCAGCTTGCTGTACTTCAAATGCATTCCTTTACTGATCATACTTTTTTGCAGCTGCGATAGTTCGTTAACCGCTGTCTGCACTGCCTTGGCCTCTATTTAAAGTACAGAGATGACACAGATAAGCCTGCAGAATTATACCACACAGAAATACTGACACAGTATTTAAAGAAAACTGTCTTAAAGTGCAAACACTGAAGGCAGGTTCTTTTCAGAGTGAGAAACAAGTTTTTCACAGCTTCATAGTTTTTTTTAGTCCAGCATGTGTCATCACCACAGTGACTTTTATTTTATCCGTTTTGACACCTTGTCATGCATACTTTAATGTCACAATGATAATTATTGCTAAAATTCCAGTGAGGACTGGTGATATAAACATGTATCCGCACAGAGAGCAAAGTAAATTTCCGACTGTGATCTTTATCATAACTTCTTATTAACTCTCTGCTAATGTGCTGATAACATAAAACAAGACATCAGTTAAATGAACAACTTCATGCTAAAACCACAGGCTGCGTTTCCTGTTCTTGTGGTGGACCAGACAGAAACCACGAGGCCTTTGTGGTGTGACTAAAACAGTCTTTTACACACATGCAGTGAAAAATTCATCAACCATTCAATCATTGAGTTTATTTCAAACACTTTAATAAACTGAATTACTGCTGAAACAAATAAAAACTTCTGTTGCTCCATGTTTATTTGCTGTTTTTGACTCAGTGAGAGTCACAGCTGTTGTCACCGATGTCTGTTGTGTTGCTCCTACTCGCTGCCCCAAGCTTTCCATGTATGCGTGTGGTGAAGTGTTCCCAGAACAGCAACACATCACTGAATATTAACTGTGTGAGGGCGTCTGCTGTTTAGCTTCTTTCTTCTGCTTTTAACTGAACTGTGTCTAGTTGTTAGAATGAGCGCTGAAATAATTTTTTACACATTCTGAGCCTGAGTAAAATGCACCTAGAAAAGTTGTGTTATCTTATTTTCTTTCACATATGTTATAGTACAATGATGTAAACAGATCTGAGTACTAAACAACAGTTTTATACTTGTTGCACTGACGTCAGCTCTTGCAGGAGTTTTCTTTATATGGTTAAAAACAGATGTGTGTGGCAACACTCTCACAGTATGAATGCAGTACTGCTTAACAACACTGGGTGATGCACGTCTCACTTTTGCTGGTTTTTCAAGACTTGTTGTGACACTAAACAGGAAATGATCAACTGGATGTTTAAACTGAAGCAAATAAGAAATAAACATAATAATTATTAATATATGTTTCAATAGTTTCATTGATACAAAGTGAAAAAGTAAAAATGCAAACAAACAGCAAACAAACAAAAATATAACGATCTCCAAAACAGCAGACCTTAATGTTTGTGTTGACAAGGTTTAAATCTTGATACATGATGATGTTTTTTCTCTTGCATTAAGTGAGAAATGCAACATGACACTGTGTCAGTCCAGCCACTGATCCACAGCAAAAAACCATCTAAAAGTAATCTCATCCATTTAATCCTGGATAAACGTTATAACAACTTGAGGTTCATGTTGTTCCGTTGCCTCCCACAGCTGGGTTTGCATGAACAGATCAGTAGCTGTCTGTGCTGATATTTGACATAAAGGTGAAACAAAGCAGAAATGCTTTTACATCAATAATGACTTTATTAATACGACACTGTGATCACATAAATCAGTGTAACTGTTGTTTAGTAAATGCAGCTCACCTGATGGAGAACATGGTCCTTTGAATAATGACTCTTTGTCACAAAAACAAAAACAATCACTTTGACTATCACAGAGAATGGTTGTGATGAGTGTTTGTGCTCAGGATTAGATTGAATGAATCCTGGAAACACATGAGTCCATGTTTTGTGTTCCTGGAGAGGTGGAGGCCATCAGAGGGTGAGCAGGGAGGTGAGGAAATGAGGAGAGTGTTCCAGAGAAAGAAACAGGTAGGTCATGGAGGTAAGTGATCCACTCCTTCAGCCAGTAGGAAGACACTGGAAACAAGGAGAAAAGGATGTTAGCACAATATCTGGTAAGTTTCACAGCGGTGTTATAAAATGGTAAATGGTAAATGGCCTGTATTTATATAGCGCTTTCTAGTCCCTAAGGACCCCAAAGCGCTTTACATATCCAGACATCCACCCATTCACACACACATTCACACACTGAATGAGCCTGTTTACCTCACTTTGGAGACAGACTGAGTGTTGGAGCTGGTGCTTTCATACTGTGGCTGATGAGGTCGAGGAGACACACCCAAAGGGGTGGAGAATACCTGCTCTACCCATCCTGGACTCAGATCGTGTTAATGCTAAAGAAAACAAGTGCTGAAGGAGACCGTAAAACCTGTTTTTTATGCCCAAAAAGGAAGTGAGAAATTACACAATTCCTGTCACTGTAGACAATACTTGTTGTCACGGACAGTTGTGATGCTGATCTGAATGAATGACTTCATCAAAGACAGACTCCTGTCTCCTGGATGAGGGTGGTTACTGTGATACTGCAGAGTCAAGCAGACAGGCCGGAGTCAAACACTGACAGGATCATGACAGGTCTGGGAACCATTTCTGAAAGATGAAGGATTTTGTTTTTGTGGTGAGTAGCGTCAGTTGGCCGACAGAATGAAGTGCCCACTTGATGAGCACTGTTAAAATTTCACAGACTTTAGTTAAACAGAGGAAAATCTTATTCTGCCTCATGTTTTGTTTTATCTGGTGTTTTCCAGGTAATAAACCTTGTTTTGAGTAAAGTTTGGCTGCACAGTCCTGCATTTGGCTCCTCTCTCTGGCTGTCACACCAGCACATGACACACATGTGCAAAGCTTCATTTGGCTGTGCAACAACCACTGTTCCCAGTAGGTGTTACTCATGAGTAGTGATGGTCTGTTTGAACCAATGACTGTAGAAAAGTTTTCTACAGTCATTGGTTTGAACCTGAAGCTTCAGACATGTATAAAACAACGACATCTTCAGCTCTGTGTCGCGGTCTGGCCAGAGTCACATGATCAGTGACGTTTGAAGCTTCATTCAGTACACCACTGCTGTGGTACCTGATTCAGTGGTTTTGTCATGGTCCCCGTGTCTGCCCGGCTGACCCGGGTTGGCTACATGTTTCTTGTTCTCCTTTCCCTCTCTCTCATGCTTGCCGTGTCTCGCCTGGGCAGAGTTCATTGCGGGCTCCCTGCCCCTGGCCCTTGCACCTGTGAATAATCACACACCTATGGCTCATCGCTTCACCAGCATCCACTACTTAAGGCAGTGGCTGGAAACATCTCATCGCTGGACTATTGAGTAACCTTGGTAGTAAGCTCCAGAGTACTAGTTTCTAGTTGTCTTTTCGTGTTGTTGCTTCGTGAGATTAATCGCTTGTTTCCTGTGAACAGGAATTCCTTTGTCCTTGGAGCCCTGGGTGTGCTAAGTTGCTGGTGTGCTGTGTTTCTGGATTCCCTCGTGTGTGAAGAGCCCCTTTTCCAGATTCCCCTCGCCCTCTCACCTGTATATAGTCGCACCTGGTGTTGTGTATCAATAAAAAGGAACTGTATTTTAGCTGCCTCGTCTGCGCTTGAGTCCATCCCACTTCATGACAGGTTTATAAGGAAGTGAATCATTTGTGGGATTTGTACTGTGTTTTGGTGTGAGAAATAGTGAACCAGTATGTGACATAATGAGAGAGCCATCCAGGAATAGAGGAAGTTCTGCATCTTCCTAAATAAAAAACAAACAGAATTGTTACGGTTTTGATGTAGAGGACTCAATCGCAGGACTCCAGGATCAGATACACACAAGAGTTTTATTTACAAGTCCACCAGGTGCACATACAAAAAGGTGCAGGGGAAGTGCTATGTACAACAGGGTGAGGGACAGGGCTCCAGGGAAATCCAGGGGGAAGGCACGCGCTCTCCAAACAATCCACACACACGATAGCAGGCTCTCACTCCAACACTCGCCACTTGGGAACCACACGGGGAAGAATCCAGGAAGTCTGTAGACAGGGAGACGTGGGTAAATACAAGGCTCAAAGAAACAATCGACTTAACTTGCTGTGGCTTGACTTTCACTAACGCGTGGCAGACAACGATCCAGCGAAGAACAGCAGTGACCTCCTGGCTTAAATGCGGATCACCTTGATGAGGCTCAGGTGTTTCCTTTCTCTGAGGGCGTGGCCGAGGGCGTGAACCCACAATGAGTTCCGCCCCGGTGACAGGAAGGAGGAGAGAGAGAGTGAGAGAAAAAGATAGAAACCGCTGATCAGCGTCCAGCTGATCCTCCTGGCCGTGACAAAAATAACCTTATGTGTTACGTTTTCATTTGAGCTATTCATAAGTAATTCAACCCCAGGGCGAAAACAAGAATATTGTTGTATATTGTTGTGTATTATGTGTTTTTATCTGTTGTGTTTACAAATGTCAAGAAGTCACAAGCAAAGGCAGAACACAACACAGGTCACATGTTTAAACAAGTAAGATTATCCATCAAAATTGTTTATTAATCAAATAGACAAAACATTATTTTTTTCACCCTCAAACTACATGTTCAAAGCAGCACAACAGTAGTCGATATCACACAGAACTGTGATATGATCTTAAACAGAAGCTGTTGGCTCAGCTCAGTAGAGTGGGCAGTCATAATGAAGTAGTTCATTTTAATTTGTAAATTAGAGTCGCTCTTCATATTTTTTGCCACCAGATGTCACCAAAGACGACTGTGTTGAAAGCTTTGAGTAATTAACAATTTCAATACAAGCTTCAGCACTTCAGCTTTATTTGACCATCAGTACCCATGAATGTAATGGATGAAGACATTTTTGATATGGTGGTTCAAAAAGGTTCAGAGCTTCAAAAAACCTCGTTTTCTCTTTAGGTCTCGGAAATCGTTGGCTCAGAGATATGATGATGAAGAAGATGCAGGCTGTCCTTGGGGTGGTGACACAAACACACACTGAGGAAGTTGACAAACTCCATCTATGATTGTTTCACTGCCTCCTACTGACCATTCTTTGCATTACAGCAGTATAACAAGTGTTTGATGAAAGAATAAAAGAAAGATTTTGGACAGTTTTAACTGACCAAAATATTTTACTGTTAAAACTGTCACAAAGCGTGTTTCTTCATAAATACATAAAAAGAACATCAAATAAAAATATCACCACAATAATGCAACATTGCACACAAGCTTGTTTCTACATTTACATTCAGTTTTGAGCCCTCAATTTCCCGCAGACATTAAAAACATGTTTACCTCCTCTAATACACACACCTTCATTTTATACTTGACTCAAACTCCCGTGAAGAGGCACAAACAAACTCTGCACAGTGATGTTGGTCCTCACATAGTACAATCATAACCCTTCTGTCAGGATTCAGTGATACTCCGCCAAAATAATACTTCCTCCTCCTTCACTCAGTAGACTCATCACACTTTGATTTGTATCTGAACTTGTTCTTTAGACACAGTTACAGCTACATTTATAACACACAGTGATTTATTTAGTTTCCGCAACACAACATGATGTAAATATTAAACTCTTCATCAAATAAATAATAAATGACTAAACTGTGCCCTCTGCTGTCTACCAGCTCTCACCACAATTCAGTGATTATATTTGTGAGATATACATATATATATAAAATTTTACAACATACAACATGTAAGCCTGCTGTTTTGGAGAATAGTAAGATTAACATCAAAGTATTATTCCACACTGCCTGATTTTCAAAATATACAGACAGTTAGCTTGTACTCAGGATGATCCACAGGGACGTGCAACTATGGTGTCAACCATCTGCAGCTGAGCACTGACTGACTTTTACTAGCAGAATAACGTCCAA
Source organism: Oreochromis niloticus (assembly GCF_001858045.2). Classification (NCBI taxonomy): domain Eukaryota; kingdom Metazoa; phylum Chordata; class Actinopteri; order Cichliformes; family Cichlidae; genus Oreochromis; species Oreochromis niloticus. Next base: position 24,180,677 of record NC_031967.2, read on the forward strand.
CATGTAGCTGCAGCTTATTTAAACCATGTAGTAACCTTCACATGGTACTGTGTAGCGTCTAGTAAATCTGCTTCTAGTGGAAGGTTGATAATATGTTCTGTTTATTTGGAAGAAGAAAGTTCCACTTTATTTTGAAGAAACAAATAAACAAAAACAAACAAACAAAAAATGCAGAGATACAGAGGAAGCCCAAATATCTTATTTTTCCACGAGCACATGAACCCATCTTACATTTTGATCCATTCAAAAAATAAAATTTGTGAGCATGAAATTTGTCTCAGATCCCCACGTGGGGAGTGAGTGAGAGGGATGTTATGTCTATTTTAAGACATCTGTATGCACATGAGGCTTTTCGAAAAAGAAACTGATCAGATTTGTGAAGCTTAACTTGTAAATTTGTGTGTAGGCCTAAAAATCACTATTTATATAGGTTTGTATCTACAATTGACACTGTGTTTATTGGACCTACTTGGACTTCTTTCTGAGCTTACAGCTGATAGCAGCAGAGGGCGCAGTTTAGTCATTTATTCAGCTTCCACTCTGCTCAGCAGCTTGTTACTCTGCGCACTGAGTCTCAAAGTGCTTTTATCAAAGCCTTCAAACATTAGCTGTCGTGTTAGTTTGATTGTTGCTTTTACTTGTTTTTGACCACTACTTGCTCGTGTCATAGTCCTGCATCTTTGACTCAGGGTTTTGAGCTTTTAAATTCTTGTTTATTATAAGTTCTTTGTTTGGTTCTTAATTTGTTCATATTTGGTTAATCAGTCAGTGCACTGAGCTCTTTGTTCATGTTAGGCTTCTGGATAGGTTACACTTTGTCTCCTTTGAGTTATTAGTTCCCTCCCTCCATCTTCCTGTGTCACTTTCTCCTATGTTCAGTGTTCCAGTTTGTCATTTCCTGTTTTATTTTGTAGTTATGGCTTGACTCTAATTTGACTTCCTGTCTGTCTTTTGTTTAACTTTGTCCTTTCGTTTTTACTCCTAATGTTTCCTATCAAATGAAGACTATTTTCCCACTCCGTCACATATTCCATATGTTGTTGTTGAGTTCATGTTTTCAAAGATTGTACTGTCTTACTGTGGCAACCAGTCAGTCATTTGGAGAGCAGGTGGTTGCGTCTCAGGGGTAGTCAAACGGTCTCCACAGTCAAATTATAAATAGTTTTGAAAAATTGTAAATAATGTATCTTTATATGTGAGAAGACAAATGTTATAACACTGTATCAGGTGTACATTTTGTTCTCTTCTTTTTCATAACAGCAGATAAACCCAGGGCCACACTGACAGCAGGAACAACAATCATACCAGTAGGGGGCAGTGTGACACTGACCTGCTCTGTGCAGAGCTCTGATGGATGGAAATATGAGTGGTTCAGACGAACCCAAAGAACCTCTGAAGTTCAAATCAGAGATCAACAAAACAGAGATATCAGAGTATCTCAAGGAGGAAACTACAGCTGCAGAGGAACAAGAGGAAACCCAGTTTACTACACTGATATAAGTGATGATGTCACCATTGAGAAAACCTGTGAGTTCAGTAATTTAGTTTGAAATATACATTCACTCATGATTATCAAACAAACAATGTTAAGTTTTCTGTGTTGATTTCATGTTTCTATTTGTATCTCAACTGTTAATATGTGTAAACAGTTTCCAATAAAGTTGTTGTAAAACAACAACCCAACTGGCCTCAGATATTCAGAGGTGAGACGATCACTCTGACATGTGAGGTGCAGGAAGGAGGTGAAACCACTGAGTGGGAGTATGAATGGAGAGGACCCAGCACACCCACACAGTGGACACACAATAATGATGTGACATTCAGAGTTTCTGAGTCCAGCAGTGGAGACTACATGTGTAAGAGTCGACGCAGAGATGACTCATATTCTTCAACAGAGTGGAGTGAAGCCTTCACATTGTCAGGATCAAGTAAGTCATGTTTGTTGTGTGATCTCCATTTGACAAATGTCATAATGGTCAGCACAGGATGAATTCAATGGTCTACAAAGCATGTTCCATTGTTAGTCAGACAAAGAGCTGCAGCTGATAGTAGCCTCATTGTAGACAGTTTGTCACCACTTTGTGTCATCAACTTTCAGCTGGTATAGAGACGCCAATGCTGACCTGCTGCTCCATCACCTGAGGACAGTAATGATATAAACAGGATAAAAATATAGTTCTTCAGACTCCCTCAACAAATGAAAACAAATATGAAACTTCTTTAAAAAAAGAATAAAAGTCATTCTGACTTATCATCTCATCAAATACTGGCGTAGATTAAAATTAATATGATACACACAGACATGACTGGGTTTATAACAAAGGTTTTTGATTTTATTTCTATTAAACTCATTGATTTGCTTTTTAACCTTAAAGTCATTTTATGAAAGCAAATGAGACTCAAAATGCCTCATTTTTACAAAGTTATCACTTTGTGTGTAAATGTGTTGATGTTCATTCTTTAATTAAAAAGTTTGTCTCTGAATCAGCTGTTTTTCACTCACTTTATTTGAAAACAAAAACAAACAAACACAGGTAAACAGTGGAAGCTCAGATGTCCCAGTTTTACAGCTGGTCTCAGATCAGCTAACAGTGTATATTTCACCTGTCTCTGCATTTAGGAGTACAGTTTGGTGGCAGAGCATAAAAGCAGTCTCACCTGATTCTTGATTCACTCTGATAAAGTTGTCATCTTGTTATATACATCCAGTGTTAGCTCCTGGCTGTCTAGCTGGCTAACAGTTAGCTGAGATACCTGTGCTGTCCTCATGTGCTGCTGCCAGTTGTTGATTCTCATCTAATTTGCTTTGAAGAAACTTTTATTCTCGTGCTGTTGGTGCCTGTTTGTAACAAGTGTGATGATCACACTAAGATCAGGGAACGACCTACCTGAAAACCTAAGATCTATTAATGAACTCCATCCATCTTCTCATAAGCCATTATCCACAGAAGTGACCTATAAAGCACTTACTGAATTAAAAAAAAATAATAATTACAAATTGCATATTTTTTTAAATGATTATTGATTTTTTTTACTTTAAAATATTTATTTATTATATAACAACATTTGTCATGAAGCAACTGATAATCTAATGTTTGTCTTTCCTGTAACATCAACAGCAAGTAAACCCAGAGCCACACTGACAGCACACAGTTCAATCATACCAGCAGGGGGCAGTGTGACACTGAGCTGCTCTGTGGAGGGCTCTGCTGGCTGGAAGTTTGACTGGTTCAGACGTGATTCAGTCTCTTCTAAAGCTCAGCTCATGAGAGGAAATGAAGCAAACAGAGTTATTAGTGTCTCACAAGGAGGTCTGTACCACTGCAGAGGAGGGAGAGGAGATCCAGTTTACTACACAGAGGACAGCAGTGACGTCACAGTTGTGGAAACTTGTGAGTTTAAATTTTATAAAGTTTGTAGTTGATATAGTTTATATTTCTACCAAACTGAGATCACATAATAACATGTGATATGCTAAAACGTTAGCTAGCAACTGTGAGTTTGTTAACCTTTAAATGAGGGAAACTCTGAGTTTTCTGTTCCAGAAAGAGACTAACTTACACTCCGAGTCTGAACTGAACTATGGCAGGTTTTCTTCAACAAACTCTTGATTTTCTCTCTGACTCTTCCCCTCCTGCTGCACCAGCAACCAGTGACTGACACTCAGTTACATTTCTTCATTTATAAAGTTGCTTTCAAAGCTCAGAGTGGAGCCAGTTCATCTACACAAGGTGATTCAAGTCAAGTTAAATGAGGGCAGCAGCGTTATCATCATTGTTAAGGGCCACAGAGGAGAAGCCACAACAACAAAGATGAAATTCTTACAAAAACAGCTAAAGTTCAGGAGCAATGAAGACACAGTGCACTCAGTTCACCTTCCAGATTGGATTTCTTACTCAAATTTCAACAAACATGACCTATATTTATGTGTGTATTACTCACGTTCAGTCCCAGTGTTCTTACAGTTCACATTTCTCCATCTTTAAAAATCATAAGCAGAAACATAAATGTATTCACACCTCAGTGTTCCACCTTTTTCCATGTACTTCATGAGGTCTCTCGGTGCAAACATAATAAAAGGACACACTCGCTCTTCCATAAGTGATTAAAAGCTTCTATAGCTCCACAGTGCATCTTATAGCAGTACTCAACTTTAAAGCAAACCACTCTCTTAGCTTAGTGAAATTATAGAGGACAAATGTTCCTGTTCTTGATACTGAAATTAAGTAAACACACATTATTAGCAACAGACTGAAGATAACTACTTCTACCCGATATCTTCTTCTACATTCACATGTCAGTAACATTCACATAAACAGCTTTGTAGTCACAGAATTATACTCAAGGCACGAACACATGTTTGGGTCGACAACTTTATATTAAACAGTAAATATTCAGTGAAAAGAAAATAAATTATATGACCTTCCTGCAAGACAACATGTGGCTACTCATGAGTGCTACTAATAAAATCACAAACCCTTACAAGTTAGCATACAGATGAGAACTTGACTCTATGTGATGGAAAATAGTACTAATCTACCGCTGCAGAGGAATTATGTATTAGTGTTAAAGATACAGGAGCATGATCGCTGGAAGCTATAGGGTGAATCTCAGTGTCTGAAATGTCCCTCAGCAGTGAGCTGCTGACTAGGAGATAATCCAGACGAGAGTAGGAGCGATGAACATGTGAGAAGAAAGAATATTCCTTACTGTTGGGGTGAAGGGAGCGCCATGCATCGCAAAGGCCATAGTCGCTCATATACTGTTTGATTATATTTGTGGACTGCCAATTGCACTGAGTTCCTGTTGTGTTGAGCCTATCCATTTCTTCATTTAGTCCCAGGTTGAGGTCGCCTCCAAGAATAAGTGTGCAATCAAGGTGTTCAGAGAGTGCACTAAAAAATCCAGGGAAGAATGAGGGTTCATCAACATTTGGACCATATATACTTACAACACATAGCTTTTTGTTAAATATTGATAATTTAATAATAAGGAATCTACCCTCTGGATCTATAACTGTATCGAGTACTATAAAATTAACATTTTTATGTATTAAAATTGCTACTCCCCTTTGTCTAGAATTATAATAGGCTGCAAACACATTAGGAAACTCAGGTGTTTTAAGTTTGTTTAAACCTGTGACAGGCCTGTGAGTTTCTTGTAATAAAACAACATCTGCCTGTAGTTTTTTAAGCTGGTTAAATATCTTTAACCTTTTTTCTCTACTGCCAGCTCCATTTACATTCCGTGTGACAAACCTTAGTGTGCCCATAATTGTGTGTGTATGTCTAATGATGTACGCTGGGTGTTTCGTTTATACGGGTGAAGAGAATGTAGAAACATCACTTGTTTGTAAATAGAAAGAGAAAAAAAATGTGTGGTGAGAGGCTCCATAAGTCTGACTATGTGTGTGTATATTAACTAATATGAACAAGCGTGGCTTGCGTGTGTGTCCTATAGGTCTGTGTGCGCTGTGAGGCTGTTGTAAATGTGCTGCCGTTGAGCGCATGTGTTTGCGTAATCGTGGTGTGTGAATATGCAGAAATAGAGGGTGTTGTTTGTAGGTGAGTGGGGAAGTAGGTGATCACAGCAGTGAAAGAAAAGAAAAAGAAAAAAACCACGAGAATGGTGAGCGACAACAAAAAAGAAAAGAAACGGAAACATTCCAATTAAAGCAATGACGGAGGGTGACTGTGTTATATCGGCTATGACATCATACTGATATTACTAGGTAAACACATGTTAAAGGAGATAGTGTGAGTGAATATGAAAAGAGTGTAGCGGGTTCTTATCTGGAGTGCAGTCAATATAACCATGGAGTGGTGCCGGGGTCGCGGTAGAGCTGTCCGTCCACGTAGAGCCGGTCCACGGCGATGACAGCCCGGGAGCCTCTCTGGATGAAGCTACGTCGAACTGGGAACAGGACCCTGCGTCGTTCCAGGATCTCTTTGGGGAACTGGTCGTTCACGCCGAAGTCCGTTCCTTTCAGCTCCCTGCCGCGACTCTTCACCTGTTCCTTCTGTTTGAATTGGCCGAATTTGGCCACAATTGGACGTGGTCTCCCGGTCGGCGACCTCACGGCCCCCAAGCGATGCACTCTTTCGAAGGCGATGTTCTTTACGGTGTCCTCCGGCAGCTTCAGGTGGGTTTTAATGAAGCTTTTCACCGTTGCTTCCGCGTCCTCTCTGGCAGATTCTGGAATACCAGAAAACACAAGGTTGTCTCGCATGCTGCGGGCTTGTAGATCGATAACAGATTCTTTTATTTTTTTATTTTCTATGTTTAACTGGGTCACGTTATCGGTGAGAGATTTGACCGACTCCCGTAGCGTGGCATTTTCAGCGACAAGCGTTTCGACCTGCTGCTGGCTGAATTCCAAGGATTCGCTCAGAGATTTAAATTCCCGGTGTAAAATCTCCACCAGGGACAGCCTTGCATCGAAACTGGACAGTCGCTTGTCAATTGACTCCAGGATGTCTGTAATGTCTTTGCCGGCAGGCGATGTTGTGCCGGGGGAGTCTGCCGGGCGACATCTCTTCGATGACGGTGTCTCAATTTTGGCCGGGGAAGATGCACTCTGAGCCTTCTTCATTACTAAATCTTGGAAGCACCGGTCAATGTAATCTTGGAGAGCGTCTAAACTCTCCCCGTTGTCCTCCAGGGTGTTAGAGATGATAGGACAGATGTTGTTAGTTATATGACAATTGATTTGTTTATTTGGCAATACTGAAGCTTAAAGGAACTTTGTTAAATTCTACGCTACCATTCGCTTTTTTCCCACCAAATCTCCGGCGTCTGACGTCACCTACAACATGGGTTGCAACATGGGTTGCTTACCTTTTCCTGTCACTTCTGTCACTTACCTCTGATAGATTAGTTCTACCTCTGATAGATTAGTTCAAATTTCTATCTTGAACGTAATTAAATCATGTAAGATCTGTATGAAATTCAAGAACTTAATTTGTTCTTGTTGAGATGACATGATAGGATCTAGTAAGAGTGGTTAGTTGCCTGGACTCACAAAAATCACAGGATAACATGAGATTTCAAACTGAGGGAAAATAACTGGAGTTTTAAAAGGCGGACAACTACACACACGACGCATTTATGCTATCGCTATTTATTGTGGCTTAATGAATGAGGCCACTCTCGTCAGAACTAAATGCAAATGAATCTGCCCAGGCATCATTAAATGTTTTATTTTCTTCAGATATTTTTCTTTTCTTACATTACACCTTACTTGGCCTTCCTGGGGTTGAAAGTCTCAATAAATGCACTGCGTTTTGGCGGGTATACCAGCTTCCACAAGTAGGACGCTTATTTTGAGCGACGAAAAATAATAAAATATTATTTTATTTTTATATTTCAAGATCACAATAATCTTCCAGTTTAGAACTACAAGTTAAAAAAAGAACTAACACAAATAAAATACACTTCAGCTAAATACTTATAATTTATTTTCTGACAAGCAGATGGTATGGCACCCCAAATCAACACATGCATATGCGTCACACTGGATTTCAATCATCACAGATTTTGTGGGTCTTCACTCATCCTGCCAAAAGTCGCCCTCCATACTCTAGGGTCTTAATATCTTAACTTATGCAACCAAGGCTCAAGGCTGGTTGGAGAGGCAGCAGGGCATCAATCATCCCTGTTGCTTGTGCACATTTTCTTTTTACAACTTTTCATGAATTGGTACAGTGCTCTGAACATTCAGCCTTTTCAGGAATAACCTTATAGGGCAAGCCCTGGTAGATATGAAGTTTTGTGTCAGGAAGGGTGTTCAATGGAAAATCTTTGCGAAACAACATGCAGATCATTAAGAATGAGATTTCCTGGACTTGCTGGTTAATAACGACCACCTTTGGTATGGTTGGCCAACAGGGTGTAGGTGATGACTGTGCTATTGTTAGGGGAAGAGAAAGGAAAAGGAAAAAAGGAGAATGTGTTTGGAGGCAGTGAGGCTTTTCCTATATTTGATCACAAGGTGTTAATCCTGTCCCAACAACACCCAGCACATTAGTCGCTGGTTCTGGTTGTACATCCGGTCAAAAAAACCAAGCGAAACTGGATGGAACTGAATAGTTCAGTATTACAGTGACTTTTGCCTCCACTGGACGAACCTGTCCAAAACCAACCTGCTTACCCAGATATGTAACTATTGCTTTACCAATCTCAGATTTGGCATAATTAAGGGTTAACAAGGCCTGAGTTAGCAACTGAAACACTGATTCTAGGATGGATATGTGATCTGCCCAAGCATCTGTGTATATCACCACATCATCAGATGCACATTACACTGGGGCAGACCCCCAAATACCAGATGCACCAAACGCTGAAATTTAGCAGGAGAGTTTTTCATGCCAAATGCTATCACAGTGTACTGCATAAAATTATCATGAGTGACAAATGCAGAAATGCTACAGGCTCTGGGGGTCAAGGTAACCTGCCAGTAATCTCTAGGGAATCCAACTTAGTGATAAATTTGGCAGGACCCATGCTGTCAATGCAGTCCTCTATACGAGGGAGTGGGAATGAGTCAGAGACAGTTACAGCAATGACAAAAATCTGTGTAGAAACAGGGCGTACCATCAGATTTAGGGGTGAGTAGACACTGGGCAATCCAAGGTCTGTAAGTGGGCTGGACTAAACCATTCTCGTCCAGGCGTTTCACCTCTTTTTTCATCACCTCATGTTTTCCATTGGGCAACGGTAGGCATGCCACAAGCTCGCAAGTGTGACAGGTGTTACAGAATAGCAGTACATCTGCTTTCATTACTTGCCCAGAAAAAATGCTGCATGATACAGGTGTAAATCTTAGTAATACCTAGATGCCTTGTCCAAGAATGATCATGTGCCAGCTTTTGCACAGAAACTGGCCAATATCACCACCTGCTAGACTGCACGTCACTCTTTACCTGTTCTTGGTGTCGACCTGCGCATTAGCAATCAATCTGCAATAAAGAATGTGTGCTTCCTATCCCTCTTGCTAAGGTCATCCTGCACTGCAGTAGCTAGCTAATGATAAGACTATTTTCTGAAGACTAACAAGTGTTTTTCTGGACCTCACAGCCCACTGAATGAACAATGGGCTGTGAGGTCAGTTCCTTGATCATTAATATGCAAATTGTCATGACCACTGATCAACAACAGCTGATCAAAGGGAATGTCTGCAATCACAGCATTGTAAGATGGCAGAGATGGCAATCCCCAACTCTCTGTGAATGGCCATTGAGCGGTTGTTGATCAGTGGTCACTGATCTCAAAGCCCATTGTTCATTCAGTGGGCTGGTTTTAGTTATTGTGCAAATGTACTGTTTATAAAGTTGGGGAAACCTGCAGCACTAAAGCTAGCACTTTACTAACTTTCCCTGGAGAGTCACATTGGTCATGCTTAATAAAATTGGCCTTATGGCTCAAAGGTGAACTCAACAGGCAGTGTGGCACCGTGCTGTAGTAAGCAAACCTTTCTTCTCACTGAGGTACACCACAATGTGCTCTTTAAGAAGCACCAACTCACGCACTGAAGTAAGATCAGTAGCTTTACACACCATACACCGTCGATCAAAAAGGGTACTCTTCCCTCTCGCAAAGTCAACATATGGTTGGGCCTACTCCAACTGTTTTCAGCTGAAGCTCCTGTTCCTGTTCATGCTCCTCCCTGGAGGTATGCCAGATGAGGTTTCAGGCTAGTGTCCTGCTTAGAACCAAATGAGGACTCCAACGACAGCGGATCAAAGCAAGGCAGCGTGATTGCCCTGTCCTCAAGCACCTGTGCGACAGGTGTTGACACTGACAGTGCTACAGTCCGATCTTGCAATAGCAGAGTTGAGCTACAGGACTCTGGCAAGGTATTGATACCCCTCTACACTAGACCAGACACTAGAGAGTATCTTGGATTTTTCTCCAAGCGTCCAGCTGGGCGAGCCATAGCACCTATAGTAAGTGTAGCCATTTCAAGCATACAATTGAACAAGCACCTGTTCCCTACAGGTGCTTGTTCAATAGCCAGGTATCTAGCTAAACTACTAAAGTTAGGATATACCTAACATGAAAAAAAGACAGAAGCAAATTGACAACTGATAACACAATAACACTCAAACTCTCCCCAGTCTGACCTAACGCATCTAGCCTACTTAGCCTCTGAAGTGTACCAGGCATTTTAAAGAGATCTTTAAAGGGAAACCCCTCATAGGCATGAAGCCTCAAAAGCCTACCCCCACCAAGGATTACTCCAAAAACAACACAGGCAAAATAAAAAATAGTGTGTATGAAGGGAAAGATAAAGCCGAGCCAGACATTCCGCTGTGCTATTCACTGCTGTGAATTAGTTCTCCGATTTTATGTTTCGTAAACTGTATAGCACCTGCTGTCTGCTTATACTGTAAATACACTGGAGCTATCATATTAATATGTTGATGTTTGATTTCTGAAGAACAAACGTATCATGCCAAACCCTGAAAAACAGTAATACTGGAGCAGACCACAACTAAAGGAATAATTTGCTACAATAGTTCCTTATGCAGCTAGAAAGTGTCATGGTCCGTGTGAGCAGCTGGGTGTTGTGGCCTGTTTGGATTCTTGTTTCCTGTATCTGCCTTTGGGCAGGGCTGACCATCCTCTCACCGGGGAAGCTCACCCAGAATTCAGTCAGAGGAGGTTATTTATGGCCAACTTCACTGCCATCTCTCCGCCAGTTCGTCTACTCACCCAAGTCGATAATAGGCTCGCACTCCTTGCTCGCATTCTAAATTCTTGTCTACTTACCTGGTCTTCCATGTCCTCTAGCTTTGTTGGCTCACCCTGACACCACATCAACAACTGACTCATCTCTTGGACTCACATCTCTCTCTCACCAGTGCGACCCAGCAACCTCCACGTCACCAGTCTCCCCTTGTGTAACACTCCTCATGACATCACGTTTTGGTTCACGCCAAATGTTATGTTGTATGTTTAGCCACGTCAAGTTTCTAGCTTTGTCCCCCACGTCAAGTATAGTGTTGTGTGTTAGTGCCACGCCTAGTTTCATTCACCACATTAACTACAACCTCGTGCCTTTGTTAAAGCTTTGCTTTGAGAACTCTGAGCCACCTCTGCACATCTGTCTCGCACTTGAGTTTAATTTTGTACAGGCCCTCGGGGCCCCTTCATAGAAAGTCCTCATCAGACCATCAGGTTACAGTTCTCTTATGAGGCACAGTATGGAGGGCCTAGTATTTGATATTTAGGCAGGCAATGCAGTTCCAGTGAAGTGTAGGCCCGTGAGAAAAACGGACTGTGGTGTTTGCCACAACATACATGCAACATGCAAGCTGACACCGTGGATGCAAAGGTACTGGACATACTGAACAATGTGAAAATAACCACAAAGTATGATGTGATATGATTCATTTTTTATTTTTGGAGACAGACTGAGACAGACAATATGTCTGCAGCAAACAGGAAATGAGACCATGACAGACAGTTACTGTGGTCAAAGGTAAGTGTTTCTGTCTGACCTTAGTGGCAATAGCAAGGAAGCACAGAGAGGTTATATTAAGAAGATGTGTGAGAAAACTGCAGATTTTATAATCAGAAACACATTTTAAGATTCGTCATGCAGCAGGACTGGATGTGAGGATGGGGCACTCTTTGCTGTACGTGCTCGAGTTATTATGTAAGTACCTTACAGTCTGCCTCTAAGTTATAAGGATAAAAGTGAGTCAATGCTTTAAGCTATTTACGTTGAATAGAGGAGGCTAGAGACTTTTTTTTTAAAAAATCTACGTTTATGTTGTCTGATAGCTTAACTGTTAAATAAACAAACAAAAAAAAATCTGTTAACTTTACAGTAAAATAAGATGAATAAGATAATATGGTAGGCTTTTTTCTGTTTCTGTTACGCTCTGTCACGCGTTCTTTGTAGTAAACCTCCATAAAGTAATTTGCTTTAAACATCTTGTGTTTATGGTAAAAACAAAAAACAAAAACAAACTGGCAGCTGTGGTTGCTAGAAATCTTATTTATGTTTTTGGCTTTTTTTCTGGCATTACTGGACAGGTAGAGTGAAGACTGACAGGAAAGCAGAGGGAAAGAGAGAAAGACATGTGGCAAAAGGTCGCGGTTTAGACTCAAACCTGGGCCAGCCGTTCTTAGCCATGCGGCATATTGTCGCCCAACACGTTCTCACTCCCAAAGCGTAACATACTACGCTATGTGACAGATCGTCAGTATGTTAGAGTTTCGGCCACCCAACACGTCTCTATGTTATGCGTTCGGAAACAGGACGAAACATGAGAAACGTTTGGACTGAATCTACACATTATTTTACTTTCTCATCATGAATTGCTTTGAAAAACACACAGGTTATGGTCAGGGTTAGGATAAGGGTAGGGTTTGGGCTGGAATACACCGCTGGAACGTGTTTTACCACCGGCAACATCATTCTATTGGATTCCATCCAAAACCCAGCACGTATCATAGGGACAAGGAAGGTTGCCTTTTGCGTTCCTATGGGACACCTTGGGACGTGACAAATTGTCGTTATGTTACCCGGCGGGAATGAGAACCGGCTAAGTCGTCGGCTCATCCTACAGAGCTTAACCAGCTCCCGGAATCTTTAAACCTGTTGACGGTCCTTTGCTTTAAAAATAGCATCTGTACTACAAATCTATACTCAGTAAACAGCTATCCATTCATTCTCTGCCGCTTATTCTTGTCAGGGTCGGAAGAGGGTGCTGGAGCAATTTCAGAAATAAGAGACAATATTTCATTACAGTTATTCTCAAAGAAAAAAATACTGCACAACTGTATGACATATTGCAGGGTGTATCCTAACCCTGGATACACCCTGGACAGGTCGCCAGTCTGTCGCAGGGGTAACACATAGGCTACATTCACACTGCAGGCGAAAGCACATCAAATCCGACTTTTCTGACCCTATGCGACCCATATCCGATAATGGTATGACTGTGAACGGCACAAATCCGATATTTTCAAATCCGACCTGGGTCACTTTCGTATGTGGTACTGAATCCGATACATATCTGATGTTTTAGAAAGCAACTGCTGTTTGAATGGTCATGTCGCATGAAATCCGTCTTTTACGTCACTGACACGAGACAGACGCCAATTATCAGCGCCGGAGAAGACATCGTGAACGCTTCCTGGCCATCCAGTGTAGATGTCAGTGAAACTGCAATAAGGATAATTATTAGGCCATATGTAAATAACAAAATAACTTTATAACTTAAAGCAAAATTGGGAAACATAAAATCCGAAACAAGTCTTTATATTAATGGCCATCAGTCAAACAATACTGTTTGGTCTAGCTCTAAACAGAGTGTGTTGTGTGTGACGTCTTCTTTTGCGCATGTGGGCCGCTTTGAGGGTTCATACTTGAGCGTGTTTGCTGTCACATTTTATTAGTAGTGTGAACAAGCAGACAAAAAAATCGGATTTAATCAAAAAATTGGAATTGAGCATTAAGACCTGCAGTGTGAACGTAGCCAAAGACACAGACGACCATTTGCACTCACATTCACACCTATGGGCATGATTTCTTGTTTTATTTAAATTTTTTACCTTTAATAAAGTGGTTGTCATGAATTTTCAAACAGAGTGCATCATTCATAATGCACAGCACAATGCGCCACACTTTTCAGGTTCAGTTTATGGATGTTAATGTTATATTTTAATAATAGGTGGCCACCTTTTGTGGTAATATTTCTCCATATCATATTTGACAACAGCTTGTTTTAAATGTTTTCCTCCCTGGAGTATATTGTGCAAGGTGCCACACAGTTAAGTGGTATAATTCATTACTGAAGAATGTGATAAATGGTTTCAAATGGCTTTGTTACTGGTTTTTGACATTTTATATTAAATATTTCTTAAAATAGCTTAATACCTGAGTGTTTCTTAGTTTTAAACTAGTTGTTCAGTCAAATTTTTTCCTCTTGCTTAGTAGACTAAGAAATTAGTCACCAGGAATATCCCTAATTTTTATGGTTACTTACAAAGTAAATAACAGAAATTCCTTTGCAAACCAAGACACGTTGTTAAACTTACTGATCTGAAGGACCATCACCCCATTTCAGGAAATCTGGTTTGGCCTGATGTAGTTTTTTGTTTAAAAAGTCCTAATCTCTGATCCTGTCAGTATTACTCCGCAGGCAATGCAGAGCTCATGTGGGTGAGAAGACTCGCCCAAGGTGTCTTCCCTGTCTCCACTGAGTAGTCTCGCAGGTCCGGTCTTATTAAACACATCCATTAATGGCAGCTCCCCTCTCAATTGATGCACATAGTAATTAAGTAGGTTAAATTTAGGAGCCTAGACAGTAAGCCTCAAGGGACTGTTACCTTTAAAGGGCTGGACTAACCTGTAAAAGGGTTAAAAGTAAGTGTCTACATATCAGACTTAGTTGCAGAATATTAAAGCAATTTAGCCGGAGCAAAGTAAAATCAAAATCAAATAATCACAGAATAATTGTCAAATCACATCAATTATTATTCTGTCCCCTGCGTGCGTGGTTCTGGTACACGAAGTGACAGCTAGCTAAACATCTGCCGTAGGAACTGAAAGCGTTGAATGATGAGTCAGACGTGAAAGTAAAGTTGAGGGCTGTTTACTTGTTTGTCTTCATCAATGTACATCTTACAGTGCTTTCCCAGAACTTGTGAAACCACAAAAAATACAAAAAAGAAATATGCTCAATGAAAATAAAGAATTATGCATTTGCTTCACATGGCGAACAGATTTAGGCATTTATATATAAATCTCTCCAAATATGCATAAAATCAATAAAATATACATCACTTACTACTCATAAAGATGAAACACAATTCAAACTTACAAACAAAGCTTCTCCATGGCATAACACAGGTGGATGCTGAAGGATTAAACAGGGAGACTTCTGGTACGCCTCATTGTGCAAATCCCAATACTAAAATGGCCTTCTGCATTACCCTACTCCTCTGACTCTAAACATCCAATAGGAAACAGCTTCCTGTATTACCCCACTCATGTGACCCTAAACATCCAATAGGAAGCAATAAAAACCAAGCCACAGAAAAATTCACTTGACCGCAGTCTCCAAGCTAACCACTAAGAGATGCTAAAATTCTCAATGTGCACATAACATTACAATTATACTGTATTTAACCTGCTCTGAGCCAATGCTGAGTTTGTTCGTATCGTTGAGAGGAGTGAAACAGGAGAGGACACAGACTAGTGCTGAAGATGTACTTATCTCAGTGTTCCGTGTTCAGGGAAGTAATCCAACAGGAAAGCAGCATCCCATGGATATTTGATTGTCCAGGAATACAGCAATATCTTCTCAAACGTATAATCCACAGGAAAGATCTTGGAAATCTTGCGAAGCTGCAGTCCTCCAATAAGCCAGTGGAAGTCCAAATCCTTCTCAAAGTTAATAATTCAATAAAGCCAAACAATTCAAAACCAATTTGTAAGTCCACAGTTTTGGCAGTGGTTGATCCCTCTGAGATCATCTGCTGGAATCAGAAGAGTGAACTTCTGAGATCCAATCTTCTGAACTGTTCATCTCACAAAAGATGAAAGGAAAGAATCAAGAATACCTCTGGGTGTCATCTTTTATACTCTGCCAAGTGCCCATTTGCCTCCTCCCTTCTCTCCTCCTAGCTAAACATCTAATCACGTTGTTTACACGTTGTTTGCTTCATTTGAAATCAGCAAATTTTATGAGTACACCTCATGTACATGGGAAAAATATTTTTGTCTAACAAACAGTCTAAAGACAAATATTTCAGTTTACCATACAAGACACAACATTTATACACAAAGTCTAAATAACAATATAGTGCTGAAATAATTAGTCTATTATCAAAATAGTTGCTAATTTATTTTCTGTCAGTCAGCTTGAATGATTAATGGAGTAATTGCAAAAGTTTTAATACATATGCAATACCATGAAATCTGCAAAAATTTATGATTATTAAATGTTTCTATGATGGAGAAATACCATTTTAGATATTATGGTCTATTACTGTTGCCGTTTCACAGTTTTTCACCTTAACTTTTTTTACAGTGTTGATTTTGTTTACTGTGGCTTATTATTTTTTTAGTTTAAAGTTTTGTGTAAAGTTGAAATGGTGTAGATTTTATAATGTCTGATGGGGTTTCACTCTTTACTTTAGTGCTCAGTACACTTGACTACGCAAATCAGGACGGTAAGAGATCAATTTTTTTGCTGTGTTTTTCCCAAATATCTAATCTGAAAATTATGTTGTTCTATCATTTTTGTTTATTATTTTTTGAAGTTGCCAAAGTTTCAAAATAAATGTAAATGGGTGACAAACTAAAGAACAGATGAACATGAAATATAACATCACCATCATATCTAGAATTTTACAGATTTTGTACAGATTCTCCACATTTCTGAAACTCTTTTGAAAAGTGAAATGAGATTGAAATTACATATTTACTTTATCTTTGTAGTGTTATCTTAGTGAATCCCAGTGTTGTCAGTCTCTGAGCTTTAGACAGTCTGCTACCTTAATAGCGTCATGGTCCTGGGTGTGACCCAGTGTTTTCTGTTTGATTTATACTTCTTGATTATTGTTAACAAAGCTTGGAGTTTCTGTTTCTGTATGCTCTCTGTGTTTAATGTTTGGTTACCCTTTGTCTCGGAGCTTCATGTTCCCTCTGTCTCCCCGCTCAGTCATGTCTCTCTGTCTCAGTGTCAAGTCCGCGTCCCTGTGTCATATTTCCTGTTTTACTCTGAAAGTCCGTGTCTCATGCCAGTGTTTCTAGTTTTGCTTCCCTCGTCTTATTATTTCTAATTAATCCCAGCTGTGTCTCCCTCCTGTTTCCCATTCCCTCATTACTCCTCTGTATATTTACGCCCTGTGTTTGCCTTTTGTTGTGTTGTTCCGTCTTATGTTTTGTAAGACTCCCTGTGTTTCTGGTTTTGGTGTTAATTCTAGTTCCACGTTTCTAGTGTTCTTTTCTTAGTTCTTCTGAAGGTTTTTGATTTGTTTATTTCGTGTGAGTTTCCGTTTATGGAGAATTTTTACCAGCAATAAAGTTGCCGTCCTAAGTTTCTGCATTTGAGTCCTGCATGTTGGGTCCAATCCTGCCTGCCACACAGTTTCACATGACAAATACAGATATTCTGTTTTTCGGATCATGTATTACAACAGCACAGTGAATAAGTGAGCCAGTTGCACTATAAACGATTACAATTATTTTATTAATAAAAGTAATTATTGAATTTCAGTAATTATATTCAATTATAGTTGTGAGATGAGTTGTTTGCAATTTTAAGTTAGAAATAGAAAAGCACCGCATGCAGACAGGTAATAAAGTAAATAAAATATAAAGACAAAGCTGTCAGTGGACTGGAAGGATTAACTAAATTTTACAAGCATACTTGTTTTTAAGACAATGTTTGGACTGTAGGCTGTTCCAGATTTTTCACAGGTATTCAGTTATTTTGGATCTGGTGACAGATGATTCACATCCTTTTAACAGTGAATATTCAGTGACTAAAGTTTTCTTGTTTTAGAGCTTTTTGAGATCACAGAAAAGCAAAAGGCCATTTTAACAGCAGACAGAACAGTCATACCAGCAGGAGGCAATGTGACACTGACCTGTGATGTGAAGTACTCTGCTGACACTGAATATGATTGGTTCAGACAAAGTTCACCTAAAAATAAGTCTACAGATAGAGAGATCAGTATCTCTGAAGGAGGCATCTACACCTGTAGGGGATATATAAAAGGGACAAATTCACTCATAGCAGAAAGTGAACCAGTCATCATTTGGGAAACTGGTGAGTTATTTATTTATTTATTAATTCATTCATGTTTTAAAAAATAAAATTGCAATAAAAGAAGAGATAACATTTGAAAACTACAATTTAATCAATAATAAATGCAAAAACAACAACAAGAAAAACAAGCTCAATGCCTAACTGCTATAGAAACCAATTCTTTGTCTTTTTATTTATTCATTTATACATTTCCAATTAACTTTCTGAGACTCAAAACAAGTTAGAAATGTTATTTAGTTTAGTTGGGTCACACAGTAGAGGATCTGTGCACTAAGTAACCATAAAAACAAATAGACATGCATTACTGTTTAGCTTTAATTCTTTTCTTTCTTTAATATCCTAATTCTTAATAGTGTCCAACAAGATCACAGTGACACTGAAACCCAGCTGGCCTCAGATATTCACTGGTGAGACAATCACTCTCAGATGTGAGATTCAGGGAGGTGAAGGAAAGGTGTGGAAATATAAATGGTTACCACCCAACACAAACATCCCTCCAACATCCACTGAATACAGGATCAGCAGAGTTTCAGTGTCCCACAGTGGAGACTACAGATGTCTGGGTATCAGTGACTATCTCTTGACAGAATGGAGTGATGCCTTCACACTGACAGTTTCATGTAAGTTGAACCATGATTCATGCTGACATTTAATGTTTACATCTGTCTTAATAGAAAACGCCAAATTTCATTTGTACTCATTGTATTGGAATTATTGTACTATTTTATACACTGATAAGAAGTGGGCTACTGGAACAAGAAGGCATAAGTGGGCAAGAGATGAGAACAGGGTGCTGTTGGAATGCTACTACACAAGTAACCCCAGTGGAAGGGGTTACATGAATAGGATGAGGGACCTATGGAATCTTAGGTCCTATGGAGGGTCCAGCTTGAAACCTGGAACTTGAAACCTCGATAGCTGGTTACCAAGATTATGTGAAGTATCCTCTGTAAGCTGTCCATACCTGAGACCTTGGATACTGCTAAGCAAAGACTCACAGCCTTGGTCAGCCACTTGAAGTGGTATATCCAAGAAATAGAAGAAAGGAGAATAAATCAGCTTTTCTCCAAAGAACCATCCAAGGTGTACTCTCAGTGGCAGGGGAACAATATGAGAACAGCTACAACAAGGCTGGACACAACAACCTCCCTGAACAGTAACCATTACAGTAGAAGAAATTCAAGAAAGGGTCTCCAGTATGACGAGTTGGACAGCACCAGGCCCCGACATGGTTCACACCTACTGGCTGAAGAAGCTGACTGCACTCCATGAGCCTCTGGCAGTATAAATGAACCAGCTACTAGTTGATGAGAGATACCTAGAATCGCTAACTGAAGGCCGGGCAGTCCTGATCCCCAAGGACCTCCAGAAAGGACCAGTCCCATTCAAGTACCGGCCAATAACTTGCCTCAGTACCACATGGAAGCTTCTGTCAGGAGGAATTGGCAGGAATACTAGAGGAGCGAAACACCAGCTCCTGGTAGACAGAACAGTTGCCCAAGACCAGACTGACCCACCTGTGCACTGCCTGGATTGATTACAAGAAGGCCTACGACTCAATGCCCTGGATCCTGGAATGCCTAGAATTGTACAAGTGCGGAATCTACCAAGGAGGTGCTCTGTCCCCACTGCTGTTGTGCATAGGACTAAACCCACGTCAGTCAGATCATCGACAAGAATGAGAAATCATCAGCCACCTCTTCTACATGGATTACATTAAGCTGTACGCCAAGAGTTAATGACACATAGATTCACTGATCCACACCACCACAATATACAGCAATGACATCTGAATATCGTTCAGATTGGAGAAGTGTATTTGGATTGTAATGAAGAGAGGGAAGGTAGTCAGAACCGAGGAGATTGAATGATCAAAAGGCAACATTGCAGACATAGAGGACAGCTATGTATCTGGGAATCCCACAGGCAAATGGGAACCATGCAGAGTCTGCTAGGAAAGCTGCAACTACCAAGTACCTGCAGAGGGTCAGGCAAGTCCTGAGAAGTCAGCTGAACGGCAAGAACAAGATCCGGGCTATCAACACCTATGCTCTGACCATGATCAGTTACCCTGCTGGGATAATAAGAAGATAGAAGACGAGGAAGCTCCTGACCATGCATTGAGCACCCACCCCAAGTCACCCCAAGTCCAACACCCTGAGACTGTATGCTTAGCGGAAGAAGGGAGGCTGGGGACTAGTGAGTGTCAGTACCAGAGCCCGGGATGAGCCAATAAACATCTACGAGTATATCAGAAAGATGGTCATGACCGACCATGCGCTCAGTAAATACCTCAGGGAGCAGAAACCCAAGAAAGAGGAGCAAGAGGAGGAACCATCATGGAAGGACAGGCCCCTGCACAGTATGTACCACCGGCCTTATTGTCCAGCCACTGCATATCAGTGTCTGGACATACCTGGACTGAAAGACAGCACAGATGCACTAATCATGGTAGCACAAGAATAAGCTCTAAATTCAAGGTCCATAGAGGCTGGGGTCTATCACACCAGGCAAGACCCCAGGTGCAGGCTGTGTAAAGATGCCCCAGAGACAATCCAGCACATAACAGCAGGGTGCAAGATGCTAGCAGGCAGGACATCTATGGAATGCTATAACCAAGTGGCTGGCGTAGTATACAGAAACATCTGTGCTGAGTATGGCCTGAAGCTAACTACTTATGGACCAAAACCTCACTGCAAAGCAAGAAAACTAAAACTAAAAATCAGTTTAACGGGGGGATCACTTTTGTGCTGCCCCTGGCTGCAAATATATATTTCTTTAAATTAAAAGCAAGCATACACTGTCCACTTTGACTGTTTTTTTTGCTCTTTAGTAGTAATTGATTCCGTGTTGCTTGGCTAGAAGCACTGGAAAAAAATTCAGCTGTTAGCTGTAATGTTTGGGTTCGTAAGACACTTTATAAATGAGCACTGTATGGAAGAGAGCCTGTTTGAGCGAGGTAACTCAAACAGGCTCAGGTCCTGGCTCACTGGGTTTTGTATGCTTTGACAGTTTAGTAGAGAAAATATCCATCTGTTCTTATTGATCTGATCCAGTCTGATTTGCTTTTACACTTTTTTCTAATCTGAACTGCAGATAAACCAAAGGCCAAACTGAGAGCTGATAACACAGCTGTTCCAGTAGGGGGCAGTGTGACCCTGACCTGCTCTGTGAACTCATCATCATCATCTGGATGGAAATACTACTGGTACAGAGATGAGAAATCCTCTGAAGCCCTGACCACACAAGATGCAGTTTTCCACTCAAATGGACAAATCAGTGTCTCACAGGAAGGACTCTACAGGTGCAGAGGAGGAAGAGGAAACCCAGTTTACTACACAGAGGACAGCCAAGAAGTTCACATTAACAAAACTGGTTTGTGTACCACAGTCATGAATAAATTCATGAACCAGCATTACGGTGATGTTAAAACTGTATTAATGTTGAATTACTGTGCTCCCATTTTTATTACATTTTCAAATGAACAGGTCAAGCCACTGTAACTCTGCAACCTGCCTGGCCCACAGTGTACAGTGGAGAGATGATCACTCTAAGCTGTGAGATCCAAGGAGGAAACACTGAATTGGAGTATGAATGGAGAACTGCCAACTCATATATACAATCAAACCAAAGTAAACTCATAATTGTTTCTGCTTCTCCATTTGGCTTTGAGTACTATGAGTGTAGAGGCAGAAGTAAAAGCACACAGCATCAATTAACAGAGTGGAGTGTTCCTTTAAATTTGACAATATCACATGGTAAGTAAAATAATAATCAATCCATACTGAAAATATGAACAACTAATACTAAAAGAATCGTTAAAATTAATAGCGCTAGCATGCTAAATATGTAACGTACAGGCATTGCATTTATACATTTGTGCGTACTTGATCGTCACTCTTGGGATATCATATCTCAACAGATAAACCCCGTCCTGTCCTCACTGTGTCTCCATCATGGCTGAGTCCTGGAGCCTCAGTAACTCTGAACTGTGAGGTTGAACATCCGTCTGCAGGATGGAGCTTCTACTGGTATAAAGCTGTTCCTGATCTATCAGAGAAATCCTCCAGTTATGAGCTGCTACCTGATGGCAGTGGGACTGCACAGGACTCCTACATCATTCATGGACAGACACACACAGCAGGATATGTGTGCAGAGCTGGAAGAGGAGACCCAGAGTATCACACTGATCACAGTCAACCAAAGTTTGTCTGGTCTGCAGGTGCGTTTAAAAAACACTGTCAATCTTCTAAACATTTGGCTCATTTTACATAATGAACTGTTCTGCATATGCTCTTTTCTTTTCCTACATTCATACGATGATGTGTGAAAAATGTGAAGTGTCCAACTGTTAGTCACATGAATTTTCTTTGTGCTCTTCTATTTCTTTATTTCTCACTGGGGGGTTAAAACTTTATTTTTAATTATAGTATTTGTAAATACTTTGAATTTAAGATCATAAAAGTCCAGTACAACAAGTCAGAATGACAAAATCAAATACAGATAGTCCACACTATCTGTGCTCCAATCCCTCCATATTGTGGCCAATCACATGCGAGGATATTGGATAATATAATTATGTGAAAAACAGAGAAGGTGAGAGACGCGACAGTCAAGTAGAGCGTGCGTCTGTCCTCTCAGTAAGTGAGTGAGATAGACAGCGGTGAGGTGGGCTGTGCGAGTGCATCACAAAAACATATAAATATGCCTGACACCTGTAAACAAAGCAGCATCTGGCTGCAGTTTAAAGACTTTTTCTGTCTCGGTCTTGGTCTTGGTATTGTCTTGGTTTAGGCCAGGGGTCGGCAACCTGCGGCTCTTTAGTCCGTATAGTGCGGCTCCGGGTGGTTTGGGAAAATAAATTAGAAGTATTTCGCTGAAGTGTATTTTTTTTTATGTTAGTTCTTTTTTTTTTTTAACTTGTACTTCTACATTGGAAGATTATTGGGATATTGAAATATAAAAATAAAATTATATTTTATTATTTTTTTCATCGCTCAAAATAAGCGTCACACTCGCGGAAGCCGGTGTACCCACCGAAACGCCGTGCATTTATCGAGACTTTCAACCTCAGGTAGGCCAATTATGGATCTTCGGATCCACATTATGTCAGCAGCTGTTCTCCACTGTGAACTATGTCAAAAACAAACACCGCCCACGCCTCACAGATGACAGCTTACAGTCCTGCGTATAGATGAAAGTGACTTCGTACAGCCCCGATTTGCAGACGCTGTGCGCAGAGGTTCAGGAGCACAAGTCCCATTGTAAACATATCACGGCAGACCCGACGATATTTGCATGAACACGCTTTTCAGCATCTCTTTATTGACCACTTTTCACACACGGTTGCTGTACGCACACAGCCAGCTGTAGCTTTCCAGCTCACAGCCCGACACAAACCAACAACAGCATAGATAGCGCAGACGTGGTGTGATTGCGGGTGTTGCTCAGGTGCGTCCGCCTCCCCTAAGCGGCACTGCAGACGACGCCCCGCCACACACATTAACCTGGTAAAATACATATTTAGGCAGAATTTTGCAAATATCTATTTTGCATTTTTCAGCAGCATACTGCTTTTTTTCCAATTATTTTTTAAAAGTCAGGTCAAGGCTCCAAAAGCCCAAAGGCGATATAAGGGTGGCGGCTCACAACAGTTTTTGTTTGCTACATGGATCATTTTAGTTCAGGTTGGTGTCTTTCCTTTTGTTATATTTCTTTAAGAGTTCAAAATGTGTTAATTACATAATTAACATGTAATTTTCTCTGTAGCACTTCATGGATTTCATAAGCAACACACCTTAGTTGTTCACACAAAGCACAAAGGTAAAAAACAATATATACAGTGTTATCTTCATTTTAGATGTCAGAAAGTATTTGCGGCTCCCAGTGTTTTCTTTTGCGTGGAAACCGGGTCCAAATGGCTCTTTGGGTCTTAAAGGTTGCAGACCCCTGGTTTAGGCAGTCTTGACTACAAGTCTACTATGAGTATAAGACAATTCCATTTGTAACCAGTAGCGGTTTTTGATAAGGGCAACATGGGCGGTTGCCCAGGGCGCCATCGTGGTGGGGGGCGGCATCACGGGCATCGGCAAAAGAAAAAAACCCATAATGTTAGCACATTTTGGGGATGGCATAGGCACCGATCGGTTTTCTATCGCCCATTTGCTGGGAGTAAGGGTGCCCTCTGTTTGTATGTACAGATCACTCAATTGTAAATATCAAGGATTAACAGAGGTGATTATAAATAAATATCAAGAAAATTGACAAGAATATTTCAGAGTAGAAAAGAGCGTGTGTGTAAAGGATGTAACTATTGCAGTGTTCAGAGTGTGTTAGATGGAGGAGTTGTACAGGGAGATGGCCACGGGCAGGAACTGAACACACTGAACGTGCTCCTGTGAGTAGCCAGTGCGTCATGGAGTGGGTGGGAGGTATTATCCATGATTGTCCTTATCTTGGACAACATCTGCCTCTAAGACACCACCCTAACGGAGTCCAGCTCCATCCCCACAACATTACTGGCCTTGTGGATCAATTTATTTAGTCTGTTGGCATCTGTGACCCTCAACCTGCTGCTCCAGCATGCAACAGCATAGAGGATAGCACTGACCACAACAGAGATACAACAAGATCTCTGGCGCCAAACAGCCAAGGACCGCCACTGTTTGTAACCCTCGTTTGTCGCATAAGGGTTACAAATGTGGAGGATGGCTGCAGCTCAGGAAAGGGGTCATTTTCTATTTCTTTCTTTAAAGCCACCTACTATCTGTTGCAAGCCAAAAAGAACTGCGCACAATGCAGCCCCCCCCTTTTATTTATGTATTTATTTTATTTTATTTTATTTTAGTTTGTTTTGTTTCTTGGTGGGCTTTGTTTTTTGGGGGTGTTGTTTTCTTTTTGTTTTTTTTGCCTTGTTCTCATGGTAGTATTTTATTTTTTGTTTGTGCCCATAGATTATACATTTTCCTGCATCCAACTGGTTTGCCACTGCGTGGCGCAACCGGTTTCACAATGGCAGTGTTTGTAATCGCAATTCCAATTTGAGTTATATTTTTCTGTGCTTTTGTCATATTGTAAAATCATAAATAAAGGTGTCAAAAAAAGGAAAGGGGTCATCTACTAATCAGAATTTTGGTGGTTCAATCCCTTGCTGCTCAAGTTTGCATACCAAAATATCTTTGGACTGGACCTCAAGTTTTTCTCCAATATGTTTATCAACATGTGAATGTCAGATAGAAAACATTTAAGTGTAAAGTGCCTGTATGATATGACCAAATGTCTATGATGAGTCCCACAAATGTAGATTTTACAGTAAATTTTTAATTTCTGAGTACTCACAAATGGATGCTCCATTCCAAACACGAACACAGAGCAATTTGAATACACAAAACTATATATTCCAACCTGAATTAAAAAGTGATCCTTTACACACTAAATTTTAAGTTCAACTTTACAAGTCTGATCAGTGTTGCTTTCAAACAACTCCCTCTCTGTGCAAATGTGTAAAAATATTTTAGATGGCCTCTTCCCTCACTCACAGAATATTAAATATGCATGCATGAATTGCCCGATATATCTAGATAAGATCACATGTGCAGGTAACTTTACAGATTCCCAAATGTAAGCTGCATTCATGTGCTAGTGGAAAACTGGGACATCAGGACTTTATCTATGTTTTTGTGCTATTTCAAATGAAAATAAATTTTCTCCTAAATATCCAGAATAGCTCATCACCTCTCAACTAGTAAAGATCCACTTCCCAATTACAGATGCTATACAGTAACCTATGAAGGCTATTATATGGTTCACACGGTGCTGCTATATGATGGACATTCTTCTGCTGGGGAAACAGAACTGCAGCCTGCAGAGGGAGAAGAAATGAGGAAGCAGTTTGAGATGTGAGAAAAGGAAGAGGAAAAGTTCTGAAAATCTTCAGAACTCATTGGATTAAATGTGAACCATAAGGAGAAGGCTTAACACAGTGACTGGAGATTGAGCCTGAATTACAACCCTGATTTAACCCTTCTTACATCCTGTTTTTCAGATGTTCATTCAGCAGCGTCTCTCACAGTGAGTCCTGACAGAGTGCAACACTTCACCTCTGACTCTGTCTCACTGACCTGTGAGGGAAACTTCACTGAGTGGAGAGTGAGGAAGTTTAGTGAAAAAGGCTTTGTTTCACACTGCTGTGACTGCCAGAAACTGAGTGGATCCTCTTATAAGATCCACAGCTTACAGGAGGGTGTTACTGTGTACTGGTGTGAGTCTGGATCAGGAGAGTTCAGCAATGCAGTCAACATCACTGTACGAGGTGTGTTTAAAGTACTTTAATTTTTTCTTTAATTCTTTCTTTCTGGCTCAAAAACTGGAGCTGAAGATAACATTTTCATCCCAAAACTGAGCATTTCAAAACTGTTGCTACTTAATTAAAACAGACAAAAAAGCCCACTGGAGATGAGACTTCAAATTGCAGAAAAACATGTTTATTGAAATGCAGTTTTAATAGTTTTAATAAAACTAGTTTTAAGTATCCCCAGGCATAAGGTATGTAGCATAGACTGAACATAACTGGAGACCGACCTGGGACAGCAGCTCTGGTGCCCTCAGGGCATCCCTATTTATTGAGAAGTGTCTGCCCAGGTCACCCAATCCATGGCTTCCTAATACCAGCAGATACTCTGAAAATCCGGTACTTTCCAGTTCTCTCCCTTAGTTCCCATCCCTGCTAGCATCCAACCCTGATAAGTCTTCTATGCATATCCTAAGCTAAGTAGCATATCTCTCTGCCACAAGGAAGGCCTTGAGGGTGCAGGTGCTCTACACCTCCCACTATGCTCATAAAACAACCACCGACACAAACATTGAACTTGACACAGTGACAGAAGATAAACAAACATGATGACATGACTGACTGGGGAAACAGAAAGGAAACACAAAAGATGATAACTAAATATACAAATTAATATGGAAAACAGGCCACAAACAAAGGAAAAGTAACAAACATGAAACAAGAAACCATGAACCAGAAATACAGATAATATGGCTGGGAATATAGAAAATAAACAGAAGACTATGGAGCTAAAACACAAAACTCATCACAACCTATAATAAACCTGAAGAACCAAAGAACAGAACTGTAATAAAAAGATTAAAAAAAAGAAAAGCAAAAAAGCAAAAACATCTCAAACTCAAAATGACCATGACAATGGCTGCATTTAAAGGGACTTCTAAACATAAAACTTGTTAATGTTAAAATGTGTCTCTAATAAAAATACTTTTGAAATTGTTTTTAGGTTCATATTGTTTTGTTTCTTTACTTTTTTCTAGAACATTTATTTTATTATTGTTTCTTGATGTGGCCCAAACTTACTGAACTTACACATTAAGTACAGTTGATTTGAGGTTTGATTTTATCAGATCTGGTTCGACTTTGAGTTTTGACTTTTTGGTCTGATTTAACCTGAAACTTTAGGCTTCAGATCTGAAATCAGTTAATTTATTGTTCCATTCATCATCGGACTTGTTAGTGGAATTCTCCTCGTGCTGCTGCTGCTGTGTTGCTGCAGAAAGATAAAGGGTGAGAGCTTTTCTCATCAATGATTTGATGTGACTTTTAAGTAAACTGATTACAAACCAATGTAACAATAATTTTTAATTTTTTTAATAGATATTTGTTGTAACAGGTTGGTGCAAAAGCTTTCTTTCATTTTAAAAATAACATGACATTATAGTTATTCCTGCTTAAACTGATTAAATACACAGCAAATACACTGATACACAGTATTTTTTACATGTTTTAGTCTCACTCAGTCTCAGAGCACCAATCAAAGCTCTGCTGCACAACAAAAAGCCAACAAGAATGAGAATAACGTTTACACCTCTATTCTTTCTGGTCAGTCCCAGAAGCTATTACGTGCAATATTTTTAACACTAAGTTTGTGAATAAACAGATATCATAAAAAAGTAATTTCTCTGTTGTTGTCTGCCCTGCAGATGATTTTCCAATTTATGAAACAGTCAGATTCTCTGGAAACGCTGGAGGTGGTACAGTATAACCTCTGATAATAACAGAGCTATAAAAGATGTAATGATTATAAACTGACTGATCAGACCTTATGTCATGTTATTATTTAAGGTGGACCAGCAGATGAACATAGAAATGTCACATTTACTCTTGAGCTTGAAGTTATTGATAAGAAGACCATCCATCCATTCATTTCCGCTTATCCTTTTCAGGGTTGTGGGGGCGCTGGAGCAGGGTACACCCTGGACAGGTCGCCAGTCTGTCGCAGGGCTAACACACAGAGACAGACAACCATTTTCACTCACATTCACTCCTGCATTCACACGAATGGGCAATTTAGATTTTGATCAAGTAATGTACCCCACCAACTGGGCAGCACGGTGGCACAGTGGTTAGCACTGTTATCTCACAGCAAGAAGGTCCTGAGTTCAATTCCACCATCAGGCCGGGTCTTTCTGTGGAGTTTGCAGGTTCTCCCCATGTTTGTGTGGGTACTCCCGCTTCCTCCCACAGTCCAAAAACATGCAGTTAGTAGGGATAGGTTAATTGATCTAAATTGCCCATAGGTGTGAAAATGCAAGGATATCACACTTTATTAATATGTTATTGTAACTCCTAATCTCGAAATAATGATAAAAGGGAGCTTTTTAAAAAAAATGAAATACACTAACACGGTTTCCTCAAAGGGAGAAATGATGACACAGATGGGAGCTCTGACTACGATGAAGTGAATCTTGAAACAGAGTCAGGTATTTCACAGGATCACTAACAGTGTTGGTCAAGTTACTTGATAATAGTAATTAGTTACTGACTACTGATTACTTTTCCAAGAAAGTAATCCTGTTACTTTACTGATTACTTATTTTCAAATGTAATTAGCTACTTTATTACTTAGTTGCTTTTTAAAAACACGATACACAACCTGAACACATAATAAAGCAACAGACATTTCAGCCCAATTCAATTTTTTCCTGCATAATCTATCACATGAAATTGAATCAAATGAAAAAATCTCTTTTTAAAATTTTTTTTTATTAGTTTTAATCTTTTGACTTTATGCACTTTGCATCAAGCTAAATATTACACATTGTGTATCTACACATGTCTGTTGCTGTCACGGACATCGGACACGCGTATGTCATTGTCATAACACACTCTCACAAACAAAATCATGTTTTAGTAATGCTGTAACACAGCATGCTTACGGGAAAGTAACAGTAATCTAATTACTTTTTTTTGCAATGGTAATCCCTTACTTTACTTGTTACTTGAAAAAAGTAAACGGATTACAGTAATGTGACGCGTTACTACCATCCCTGATCGCTAATAATCAAATTACTTTCAGAATGAAATAAATCATATTGTTCTTGTTGTTGGAATAAGTTTAATTTATTTTCTTTAGTTACATTCAATCTTTTGCTTTAGCTTAGTTTAGCCACAAAATTAAAAAACAAACAAACAAACAAACAAAAAGGACTTTCAAATTTCACAAAGACGTCCATCTAAAATCAGGAAAAGACGCATAATAAATGTGCTTTTTCATAATATGAATGTAAAATAGCACAAGACTGTTACTGGACAAGAAAATAAAAATGAATAATTGAACTTTAAGCATGTTTGATAACATTTCTGTAACTGTAAAATAATTTAGTTGACTCGCCACTTATGAAAGACTGACAATACCATTTACTTTTGTATTAAATCCTTATTTATGTTGCAGTAAATATATATATATATATATATATATATATACAGTTAAGCCCATAATTATTCATACCCCTGCCAAATTTTGACTTAAAGTTACTTTTGTTCAACAAGCAAGTTCTTTTTTGAGCAGAAATGACACAGGTGTCTCCCCAAAGATAATAAGACGATGTACAAGAGGCATCATTGTGGAAAAAAATATTTCTCAGCTTTTATTTATATTTTAGCAAAAAGTATCATGTCCAGAATTATTCATACCCTTCTCAATAATCAATAGAAAAGCCTTTATTGGCTATTACAGCAATCAAACGCTTCCTATAATTGCAGACCAGCTTTTTGCATGTCTCCACAGGCATTTTTGCCCATTCATCTTTAGCAATGAGCTCCAAATCTTTCAGGTTGGAGGGTCTTCTTGCCATCACCCTGATCTTTAGCTCCCTCCACAGATTCTCAATTGGATTCAAGTCAGGACTCTGGCTAGGCCACTGCAAAACGTTAATGTTGTTGTCTGCTAACCATTTCTTCACCACGTTTGCTGTATGTTTTGGGTCATTGTCGTGCTAAATTGTCCACTGGTTCCCAAGGCCAAGTTTTTCTGCAGACTGCCTGATGTTGTTGTTGAGAATCTTCATGTATTGCTCTTTTTTCATGGTGCTGTTTACTGTGATTAGGTTCCATTGTCCATTGGCTAAATAACACCCCCAAAGCATTAGGTTCCCACCACCATGTTGGTGTTCTTTGGGTTGAAGGCTTCTCCATTTTTATGCCAAATGAAGGCAACATCATTGTGACCAAATAATTCAATTTTTGTTTCATCTGACCATAACACTGAAGACCAGAAACCTTCTTCTTTGTCCAGATGAGCATTTGCAAAGGCCAAATGAGCTTTTGCATGCCTTAGAAGTGCCTGGAGAAGTGGCGTTTTCCTTGGTCTGCATCCGTGGAACCCAACAGTGTCCGTTGGACTGTCTGCCTTGAGACATTGCCACCAGCAGAGCCCAGATTCACCAGAATGGCCTTGGTGGTGATCCTTGGATTCTTTTTCACCTCTCTCACTATTCTCCTGGCCAGCACAGGTTTCACTTTTGGCTTCCGACAACATCCTCTGAGATTTTCCACAGTGCGGAACATCTTGTATTTTTTAATAATACTTTGCACTGTAGCCACTGGAACTTGAAAACATTTGGATATGACCTTGTAGCCCATTCCTCACTTGTGAGCAGCCACAATGCACAGCTGCAGGTCCTCACTGAGTTCCTTTGTCTTAGCCATGAATGTCCACAGACCACCTGCAGAGAGCTGCTGTTTTTCACCTGTTGAGTTGATCAAAACTGCTATTTCCAATTAATCAGGGTAATTAGGATGCTTTAGAACAGCTTTGACTATTTGGAATGGTATGGAACTTTGGATTTTCCCAGAGACTGTGACAGTTTGTAAAGGGTATGAATAATTCTGGACATGATACTTTTTGCTCAAATGTAAATAAAAGCTGAGAAATATTTTTTTTCCACAATGATGCGTCTTGTACATCATCTTATTATCTTTTGTGAGACGCGTGTGTCATTTCCAGTCAAAAAATAACTTGCTAGTTGAATAAAAGTAACTTTAAGTCAAAATTTGGCAGGGGTATGAATAATTATGGGCTTAACTGTACATATATATATATATGTATATATCTATATCTATATCTATGTATATCTATCTATCTATATATATATATATATATATATATATATATATATATATATATATATATATATATATATATATATATATATATATATATATATATATATATATATATGTGTGTGTGTGTGTGTGTGTGTATGTGTGTGTATGTGTATGTATATATACAGTTAAGCCCATAATTATTCATACCCCTGCCAAATTTTGACTTAAAGTTACTTTTATTCAACTAGCAAGTTATTTTTTGACTGGAAATGACACAGGCGTCTCCCAAAAGATAATAAGATGATGTACAAGACGCATCATTGTGGAAAAAAAAATATTTCTCAGCTTTTATTTACATTTGAGCAAAAAGTATCATGTCCAGAATTATTCATACCCTTCACAAACTGTCACAGTCTCTGGGAAAATCCAAAGTTCCATACCATTCCAAATAGTCAAAGCTGTTCTAAAGCATCCTAATTACCCTGATTAATTGGGAATAGCTGTTTTAATCAACTCAACAGGTGAAAAACAGCAGCTCTCTGCAGGTGGTTTGTGGACAGTCATGGCTAAGACAAAGGAACTCAGTGAGGACCTGCGGCTGCGCATTGTGGCTGCTCACAAGTGAGGAAAGGGCTACAAGGCCATATCCAAATGTTTTCAAGTTCCAGTGGCTACAGTGCAAAGTATTATTAAAAAATACAAGATGTTCCGCACTGTGGAAAATCTCAGAGGACGTTGTCGGAAGCCAAAAGTGACACCTGTGCTGGCCAGGAGGATAGTGAGAGAGGTGAAAAAGAATCCAAGGATCACCACCAAGGCCATTCTGGTGAATCTGGGCTCTGCTGGTGGCAATGTCTCAAGGCAGACAGTCCAACGGACACTGCACACTGCTGGGTTCCACGGATGCAGACCAAGGAAAACGCCACTTCTCCAGATAAGGCATGCAAAAGCTCGTTTGGCCTTTGCAAATGCTCATCTGGACAAAGAAGAAGATTTCTGGTCTTCAGTGTTATGGTCAGATGAAACAAAAATTGAATTATTTGGTCACAATGATGTTGCCTTCATTTGGCATAAAAAAGGAGAAGCCTTCAACCCACAGAACACCATCCCCACTGTCAAACATGGTGGTGGGAACCAAATGCTTTGGGGGTGTTTTTCAGCCAATGGACCAGGGAACCTAATCACAGTAAACAGCACCATGAAAAAAGAGCAATACATGAAGATTCTCAACAACAACATCAGGCAGTCTGCAGAAAAACTTGGCCTTGGGAACCAGTGGACATTTCAGCATGACAATGACCCAAAACTTACAGCAAAAGTGGTGAAGAAATGGTTAGCAGACAACAACATTAACGTTTTGCAGTGGCCTAGCCAGAGTCCTGACTTGAATCCAATTGAGAATCTGTAGAGGGAGCTAAAGATCAGGGTGATGGCAAGAAGACCCTCCAACCTGAAAGATTTGGAGCTCATTGCTAAAGATGAATGGGCAAAAATGCCTGTGGAGACATGCAAAAAGCTGGTCTGCAATTATAGGAAGCGTTTGATTGCTGTAATAGCCAATAAAGGCTTTTCTATTGATTATTGAGAAGGGTATGAATAATTCTGGACATTATACTTTTTGCTAAAATATAAATAAAACCTGAGAAATATTTTTTTCCACAATGATGCCTCTTGTACATCGTCTTATTATCTTTGGGGAGACACCTGTGTCATTGCTGCTCAAAAAAGAACTTGCTTGTTGAACAAAAGTAACTTTAAGTCAAAATTTGTCAGGGGTATGAATAATTATGGGCTTAACTGTATATGTATATGCAGAGGCGGAGCCAGACATTTGAAACACCCAGGGCTTAGCCCTAAAGGGTAGTATGTATGTGGGATTTTTTTTTGGGGGGGGGGGTAGAAATGACTGAAAGATTAATTGGCTCTGTTTTGAGTTTTGTTAAAAAAAAGAATGACTTCATATAGGGAAAAAATATATCTCACATGTGCAGGACACCTTAAACTAGTTTTTTAATTAAGCAGCAAGGCAGAACAAAGTCAGGGCTGTATCAAGACACAGGGACTAAACCCCAATTCAACCAGACCCAGCACTGATCCGGAATTAAAACAGGACTACTTAGGACTTAACCAAAACAGAACCAGAATCAGTACTAGATGATAGTAGCACTAAAAATCATCATAGACCTGCACTACACTTATTTTTTAATTCTACCAAAGTCCACTATTTAGATTCAGAAAAGTTTATATAATTATTTAGCCTTGTTGTGCAAACAAGCCTGCAAAACTTAATAAATGTAGAGTTTGAAAAATAACAAACCTAAAAAGAAACACTAGGTACGAGATACATGAGTACCTATGATACGGTGATACTTTTGGTAAACAACCACTTGACTAACATGTGTCTCACCTGCTCTTGTTCCATCTCCGTTCTGTCCTCATACTCTCTCCCTGTCTGTTCCTCTCTCTCCCTCTTTGTGCTGACAATCATCAAATATACAGTTGAAACCAGATATTTACACACTCTTCAGATCAAAACACAAACACTTTTTTAATTGTAACATCAAATCAGACTAAATGTTTATTTTTTTAGGTTGATAAGTATAAAAAACACATTTGTTAACTTTAAGAGTAAAGAGAGAAACTATCTGTATTTCTTAATTGTAAATGGCACCAAACTGCACTGAAAAAATGGGAATTGGCAGGCTTTTGAATTTGCACAAATGAATTTAGTTAATTCTACACAAGCCTTTCATGTTTCTCTTATTTACATGATTGAATAAAGTACCATTTACTTGATTATAAACAATACTGAGACTACTAATTTTTCTTGCATTGATTTAAAGTGACTAAATTAGAATACTAAAACCATTGTAATCATGTTTGACCACAACCGGAAATGATGCAATATATTCAAAGACAACAACTAAATATGATTGGATAATAAGACCTAGAGTCTTATCCAATAAGACAACAACATAATTTAAGGAGAGCGCAATTGACCGCCAGATTCTGGAAGACTGTTTAGCCACATGCAACCTTTGGCACTGAGTCAGGCATACTGAGAAGGTAAGTAATTTAAATATATTTGTTTTAGTTGGGTACGTTTTCACAGAATTGTTGTAGTGCATGCTATATGAAAAGTAATCTGTAATGCATCTACATGTTGTTTTTACAGTGCTAGCTGAAGTTGGTATTAGCTTCGTGGCTAAAGCTGAAAAATAGTAACAAATTGCACATAGTCGGGAGAAAGCAGCTGTTGTCGGTCAGATATGGAATTTATTTCTGTGACAGAGAGGACTGACGTTTTTGATGGCTTAGCAAGTTAAAACGTCACTGAGAGAGAGCAATAGTGTTTGTGTTACTCGTGCTAGTTATGGCTACAGTGGCTAATTAGTCAGGCTGTAACCGTCAGAGTTTAAGAAGCTGGGAGCGCCACAGTGCCATACCTTAATTCTTGCTGCTGACACGCACTCAAGTTATAATAAGGATCCTGCCACCTTAGACGTGGGTTTAAGAACCTGTGCCCATAAATGCCAAATAATTTTTCCATTTAGTCATTGTTTTAGGTGAAGTGTCACTTACTTGACTATTCTATTGGTCAAGCCCAAATAATACAGCAGATATCTACAAGGAGATAAGTTTATTAAGTGATGTATTGTGAATTTTCCAACATTGTCCTAACAAAAATTAGGACCCTTTTTTTCCCCTTTTTTTTTCTACTTTGTGCAGAACATATGTGAGCTGCTTCTCAAAACATTATGTATAAATGAGAGAAAGATCGGTACTCTTCTGGACTGGAATACCTTTTTTCAATTAAAATTAATGTTTTTTGTGATGGTGGAATTTTTACCTTTATTATCACAGAAGTCAAAACATCAGATGATGACAGCTTACCATCTAAGCTCCCCATCTCTTGGCAAGTCTGAATTAGAGGTCTCAGCTGTATCAGCTTTTCTAGTGGATTTGCTTAAAGAGGAGATGGCTAAAGTCATTAGGTACATATTCCCTGACATTCTAGAGGTCAACCTTGGACAGTGTGTGACATTAAAGGGCATAACTTATAGAAAGGGAATGGTACTGGCCCAAAGGGCAGCAGGTGGATTGCCAGAATACTGAAAAACCATATCTGCATTGTACCACAGCATATTCTACATTGTCAGAGAGCTTGGTGGCTGGTACAGAGAGCACAACAGAGCTTTTGAGCTCAGCCCAGTATCCACAAGAATATTCACTCTCGTTTCAATCTGTTAACTCCTTGATACTTATCCATTGGTTGACTATAAGATTGGATCAGTCCACATTGTGACTTTAAAAAGGCATATAGAAATAAAAGGTGTTCAGATAAGTGTAATAGGTTCAGTCGCATGTATTTCATTAGATAAATTCTTCTTTTTTTATGTCTGATCTTTATAACTTTGACTATTGGGTATGGATAGCTGTATGTCTGATATGTAATTCTTTTTTGCCTACAGAGTCCTATGGTCCTAAAGACTGTCTTGGCTGACGGAACCTGTCGAAGGCTCACTCTCTAATGGAGCGCCTGAATCAACTGAGGATCTCATCGTTGAAGTCAAGAGACAGTGTGGTCTTCAGGGCAGTTTCAGACTTCAGTTTATGGATTCCTTGTTTGGGAATGAGTTTCTTAACCTTACCTCGGTTTCAGAAGTAGCAGACAAAGGGACTCTTAAAGCTATTGACATGGACATAAAAAGAGTAACAGAGTTGGTGAAACTCAAGATGGAAAAGACTTTTTCATACAGAAGACATGAAGTTGTTCGTGATGCACCAATGGTGGAGGCTGCCTGCTCTATTTGATTTCCATGAGGTAAGGTTTGCCTCATACACGGTGTTCTTGTGGTATTAGCCTAAAATGGTTAAGGCACAGTTGTTGTTTGACAGCCCATTTCTTCAGCATGAGTGATTGCAGCCTTCTTCCAGGTATTAAACCTTTGAAGCTCATTCCTCTGTGCTCATGTTTTCAGATCAACACTGAGTTTAAGAGAATTGCCACCATCCCCCCTCAAAGTTCCTGGCTCAGCTGGATCTCCACTTGGACAACCTGGTGAAGTTGGTCAACAGAAGAGGAGAGCTTGGACTAATACTGGAAAGAATTGTGGCACAAATGGATAATGTAAGTGATAAAGCCTCAACATTCACTTAATATGATCCTCTTTGGATGAAACTTTATAATTGTGGAAGATTTCAGATGTTTTCCCATCATAAATTCTCTCATTTTGTATTTTTACATCTGCTTGTTTTTTTTAACCTTCACTTTGTCAACTTATTATTAATTGCCAGTAAACCTATTATTAATTTGTGTGCCTTTACTTTAAAAACATTCATGTAAAGTACACTATTAAAACTTAAATCAAGGACAAGGGCTGAATGAAGATGCTAATTACATACATTTCATTTCAGTGTGAAGATGTTGATGCTGGACGTGTCAAGGGAGTGTGTATCTACATGGGTGAAGACCCTGGCATGCTTATCCGGGAGTATGTGGTATGTACTTGTCTTTTTTCTTTTCTTTTTTTCGGACTTTCCACAGTGTGTCATATTACTTACTTGGCATGAAATGACTAACATGGCTTCTTTTTTACAGGGCATGGAAGAACGTGCCATCAATGAGACTGTTGAAGACACCACTGTTCGAACTTATCTTCTTAAAGAGCAAGCTTCAGCAGAAGAACAAGAGTTGTCCTTGCAGGCATCAGGGTGGCGAAGAATTTGGATAATGTAGCATTTGCTGTGATAATGCTATTTGGACTCATGTATGCATTAAACCTTGCCTACCCTGCTGACCTCCGCTACACCTTTGACGTTTTCCAGAAGGTTTTCATGGAACTGGATGGAGCTAAACTCTCTAAAGTTCTTGCTTTCAAAAACCATCTGTTTCATTGAGAAGTCAAAGACAGCACTTCTGCAATTCTTTGCAGTTTTTCATTTTGTGTTCAGTAATGTTATACTGCTTATGTTTTTATTGCTTTCCCCTCATGTGACTGCAATGCAGGAAGATTTTTCCTTTTGGTATCATGTTGTAAGAAAGTTTTACTGACGATTTTTAGCAATATGATCTGAGTCAACCTTAATGTCCTGCTTACATGTTTAAAAGGAAGATTAAGATTCATGTAGGTGTTTGGTATTAGTTATGTAACAATGTCATTTAAGGCTCAACTTAGTTGAAATTTTGTACAGGTAAATACTTGTACAGAAGCTGAAACTGTTGTCAAATAATACACAAGTTATATTTGTGTAAATCTGTTTATTCATAAAAGCATGTTGCTTTTTTCAGGTCTTAATTTAGTTTAAATTTTCAATTGTGTAATTAATACAAATGTTATATGTAAGAGATGACAGGATCATCTATAAGCACTTTCTTTTATTTGCTGCTAAGGTCAGTTTTTTGTGAAATATTTGCAAATGTTTTAAATTTTTCTTTTAGTTATTTCTGCAGGCTATCTTTAAAAATGTGTTAACAAGTTTATATGGATGTGATTTTGGGGTTGTTCATGGCAGCTTGCTGCTTTCACTGCTGTTACACTTTAATAAAGGTGAATTGTTCAGCAGCACTCAGTCTTTGCCTTTTTTGCCAATAATGATCAGTTAATATTTCAATTGAAAAAATTAAGTAGGATTTAAAGCCATAATTTGTGTTGCAGGAACATAATTGCAATGTGTTTACATTACACAATATCATTGCGTACCACTGGCAATCAAAAATAAGTTGGTGTTAAACATTAAAATATATTGACATTATGCAATGCATTGATATTATGTTAACAAATAAATAGTATGTACATCAAACATGATTTTTTAAAGTAATCTGATGTAAATAAAATACTTTGATTTGACAAGCATTAATTACTTGAGGGAAAGTGGAAAATTAAGTCAGTCATACTTATTCATATTATGTGGGACCGATGTACACAATAAAATCAAGTAAATCGAAAGAACTTTTTTTTTCAGTGTGTATTCAAAACTGAGCCACACTTATGGAGCTCCACAATTCTTTTCCTGGTGTTTTGGTTGACATCTCTTGATTTTCCCATGTCAAAGAAACAGGCTCTGTGTTTTGCCTTATATGCATCCACAGGTGTGCCACCAATTTACTCACATGGACTCTACTAACCTATCAGAAGCTTCTTCAGCTCAGAATGGAATCG
Organism: Oreochromis niloticus; assembly: GCF_001858045.2. NCBI lineage: Eukaryota > Metazoa > Chordata > Actinopteri > Cichliformes > Cichlidae > Oreochromis > Oreochromis niloticus. The sequence goes on from NC_031967.2 coordinate 24,219,034, forward strand.
TCTGGAGTTTTCTTATTAATTAACAATAAACTTAGTGTATATGTACTCCTACATTTGATGAAAGTGATAAAAAATAAACAGCTCTGTCTCTCTTTATTCTGACATTTAACGAATTCAAAAGATATTTCAATATTTATTTATCCAAAACAAAACAAGTTTACTCTAAATTGATGTTGTACAGTAAAAAAATGTTCTTGTGTTTTCCATAAAGTGTATGTAAATATCTGGTTTAAACTGTGAATATACTGCTGTGTATTGAAGTTCCTCTTGTTTTGCATAGAAATATACTGAACAACATACAAAGCATAATATATAAAATACTACCAGAGTTTTTTCTTTGAAAGAAGCCCCTTATGTCCATTCTTGTATATCAGTACATTACTGAAACCGATTTATTTAGCCGTGGAGGGTAACAACTGAAAATATGAAATAAACACACATGTGAGCTAAGACTCTCTAAAAAAAAAACAAAAAAAAAACAGCATTGTTGTTGTTTGGCTTTTCATTTCGCCATTTGTTGATTCACTTGAAGAGCAAGTAACGTAATATGGGTCAAGTGATCAGTTTGATATCAATCTTTCGTGATACACCGTCATATTTACATTATTTGTACAGTACGAATGATTTGCTTTGGTACCTGGTCAAACTTCAGTTCTCCTCTGTCTGCCTCGCTCCGTTTCTCAGCGCACTCGTAGGCAGCAGCTGCCCCGCCCCGCTTAGTGCCTGAGCTCGGATCATACCAATATTAGGGGGGATTTACGCACAGTCGTAAATTCCCACAGTGTGCACTACGTGCTTCGAATATTGTGTGTAGTTTTTTGTTTTATACAGTTGTCAGCCAGGCATCTAACTATGAAAAAATTACACTCCAAAAGACCCCGGGCTTCTGAAAAAACAACCCGGGCTTAAGCCCAGTAAGCCACCCCCCCGCTCCGCCCCTGTGTATATGTATATGTGTAAAAAAAAAAGTTTTTCTTAATTAGTCTGACTTCACATCATCACAGTGGACTAATAAAAGAAACATTTTATTTAAGGGGTGTCAAAATGTGACTGAATTAATATTTTACTTTTTTGTTTCCAGAGTGGCAACAGTAAAGATACCAAAGGACACATGAACACACATCAGGCTTTGATTTCACAGTTTGTGACCTTGGATAAAGCACGGTACCTCATACAGATTGACACATTTTACAGTTTGTCCCCCCCTCCCCAGAAAACAACAACAACAAAAAAAAAACAAATCTGAATGGACAATTTTAAACAAGGGGAACCAAAAGAGTCTTCTGCAACTGTAACACTTTAAACTGTAATGTTTTAAATGATCTCTCCCACGGACTAAGATTCTTTGACAAAAACTTTATCTAGAAGATTAAGCCTGAGGTTTAGAAAATTAGCTAGTCTAAAGAATTAAAGAAAATAATTAGGAGAAACTTTTAACTATAAAGGTCACATGTTAGACTATTCTGTCAGGGCATCAGTTACTCCTTATTTATGGTGGTTATGGAGTTCTTTGATACTACATTCAATGTTACAGTGCTTTAGACATGTATGTCTGAAATCTGTTAAAGCTGAATATGGAATTAAATCTTAACTGGGAATGTCATAAAGTTGTGTGATAATATTTAGGAATGTAAACATCAGCTGAGGTCCCACAGGATCTTGGCTCGGTCTGGCGTCTCCCAGTTTGACCTCGGGACTTCCAGGCCATACTTGGCACAGATGTTTCTGTACTACGCAACCTTGTCTATGGTGTTCTATGTATCCCGTGCCTGCTAGCATCTTGCACCCTGCTGCATTACTTTGTCTCTTTTATGCTAAGTATTAATGTGCTGGAAATTAAATGATTGAATCAAATGTTTTTTTTCGTAGTGTGTGTTCTCTCTATAAACACGATAGCATTAAAATGGGGCTTACATCCACCTCGGTCATGTTGGCGCAGAATATTTTTTGAGTATCACTGATTAATTTTATTATGGCTTTGTTATGTACATTACAATAACAGGTTATAATTGTTTCTGAATAACTGTTATTTTTTGAAAAACAAAATAAACAGAAACTTTCACTTGAAATTCATCATTAAACAGTGAAATGAATGATACACATGTACTATATCCATATGAAGCAAACAGTTACAGTCAAAATTATATGAAGTACATTAAAATGGTTATCAACAGGACAAATGAGAAAATCCTGCACTTTGTACTTGTTTTTACACTTGTATCTACAATGTTATTAAAGTATGTTTAAAAAGAACAAAAAACAAAAACGCTGTTCATTTTAAAGTAAATACTGACCAGAAAGTGAGCTGCTTTGGTACAGAAAGCCAGGACTGACATAATGAATTAATTAAATACAATACAATATAAATATAACCTCAATTAATGAAGTCAGTGGTCAGCGGGGGCTATGGCAGCTGTGTACCGGGACCTGCACTTTGTCAGCGGTAATAAGAGCTTGAGCGCTTGCGAGGCGAGCGGGTCTGTCCCACGCTTTGCTGTGAGACTGGGCTGGGCAGACATCTCCGAAATCATCGAAGCACTTTTGCAAAGAGGCTCTATGTTGACAAACCGACCAGAAATCAGAAGATTAAACCACTACATTCTCGGCTAAAAAATGAAAAACCCTGTTTGTGACACACAAACAGGGTTTTTCAAAGTTCAGTTCTGTTAGTTTCCACATGACGGTTGTTGGTGTGCAGAAACTACAAAAAAATGGCCACCAGGCCAAAGCAATGGTTTTGACTCGATCAGCGTTAACCCCGCCCCCTGGGTTTGATGGGTGTGGTTGACAGATAAAATTATTTCATGGTGAGAGCTGAAGGAGTCAACTGTGCCAAAATGAATTAATTAAATACACCATTAAATGATTAATTTAATTTAATTCTTCAACATGCTGTAAACTGAGTCAATCTGTTTGGAGGCCTGTGCCTTCTCCATGGTGGCACTCTCTGAAGTACTTTGTGTGTTGCTGCCAGAGCAGACCGTCACATCTGGACAGTTGTAGATGGTATCTACTTTGTGGCTTTCCATGGAGATCATTTCCTCTCTTGGGCTGCTGGTCTGGCTGGACTGAAAGACGTCCACGCTCTCATAAACATGGCCAGGATCATTGGAAGACGAGGCTCTAGACTGAGATAATGGCAGTGTTCGTATGACCTGAACATTAGATGCTTGTGCATGGAAATAATGAAGTAAAATTTGTATTCAGTCATATTATCACACCATGTACCAGAAGTAACCTTCCTAATTCTAGAAATGAGCAGGTTATATGATAAATATCTGTTACCAAATACATCTTACCTGGTAGGATTTGTATTTTGTTTTAACTAAAAAGAAAGAAAATGCTCCGAGGATAATTAATACAGAAACAGGAATAAGTATTCCTTTTAGTATGAGTTGTTGTGATTTCTCTTCATCTTTAGTAGATTTGAAACCTGCAGATATAAAAACATAGTTTCAATTAGTATTTTTTTCCTTTTCAGACATAAAAATAAAATGACTTTTATGATAACAAATAAAATATTGAATTATTTAAATTACAGGGAAAGATAGAAAAAAATATTCAGTTTATTTGTCAAAAATAAAACCAACAGCCTGTTATTTAAATGTAATACTTAATACTCACACATTAAGTTTTCAGAAGCTTTACTTGTGCTAACATGGTTGTTGCCTCTGCAGACCACAGCTCTGTTCTCAGTGAAGATGGTGATGTTGACCTCACTGAATGATTTCTGGGATGTTTTGCAGCCGTCTTCATCACAAACAGACCAAAGCGAATAATCCTGGATGGAGCAGTTTACTGTGATACTGCAGAGTCCAGCAGACTGTTTGGAGCCAAGCTTTGACATTATAATGACAGGTCTGGGAACCATTTCTGTAACATTGAGCCAAACAGATAAATTAATGATTTAATGCAAAAAGAGAACTGACAATGAACTAAGTGATTATAAAATTGTAGGCTATATGATGCTGTGGTTAAAGACAACAACCCTTCAGCCAAGGAAATGTAAAAGCTGAATGTAAGGTAAATGCTACCAAATCCAGAAAAATATAATATGTAAAATAGATTCATGCACAGGCTAAAGACAAAGTTCTCATTATAACTCACCTTGAACAATGACTTGATGTTTCTCTGACATTGTAATAAAGTTTTGGCGGTATGAGACTTCGTATATCCCAGTGTCTGTATCAGCCAGGTTATTAATACACAAGGAGAGGTTCCCAGCACTATAAACCACTCTGTCTGTGTAATTTGGATTGATTTCTGTATCATCAGCAATAAATATGGTGTTAAATTTCCATTGACCACTTTTGTATGGTGGCGGTTTCCTGACATTCAGACACACTGAGCTGTTTTTCAGTTGATAATATGTCGTTGTTGGGTCCTCTGCCATGAGACCTTAAAAACACATTAAAACACATTATTACACTTTAAAATCACAACATGCACACAATATATATATTGAAGCAGGTGTACAATAAAGGAAATCACTTTGTAATATTTTGTTTTGCCACATTAGGCTGAGAGTAATTATTTTTATTACATCATCACCCCCCCTCCCCTTTCACTTATTAAACTTTGCTTTAATCATCACAGTGACAGTTATTTTCCTAATGAAATCTCTGATACATATCTTAAAAAACAGATTCAAATAAATAATAAATAGAGTACAGTTGAAATTAGATATGCTAATAAAAAGGTATTAAATTCACCTTACCTGTGACAATCCAGAAACTCAGAAGCAGAATCATTTTTAATCCATCAGAGTTTTGAATGGAAGAAAAGTGGAATTCCTCAACAGGAAATCTGCTGTGACTGGTTTCTCTGGTGCAGCCAGCTATGAATGCAGCAAATATGGCAGGTGTCAGATAGAAGAAGAAATCCTTCAAAGCCCATAGAGCGATACATCATCTGCTGGTTCGGAGAAAGAATAAAACTCTGCCAAATGCAGCTAAACTACACTTATATTAATTAATGATGATCTGGTTATTTCTGTTCATTCATGATGTTATGATTCAAATACATAAGGTGAAGAAGATATTAGGTTAGACCTTTGTGTGTGCGATTGGACGTTAGCATGCTGTGTGTAGCACAGAAACATTAAGACTGTTCATTTGATTAGAGCAGGAAATAGTTTCCACACTGAGGGAGCATTTAGGACGAAGAGTGGAAAGGCAGACCCAGATAACATGTCTGTTGAAGTACTGAGATAAAAAAAAAATAAAGGACAGGGAATAACTATGGGAAACTATGGGTTGTTGAAGCAAAGTTGAGAAGAGAGGTGACAATCACTACAGCTGTACGGTTTGCAGACGATGGCACTTACAAAAAGACAGGAAGCTGAGCTGAAGATTTTCATCAGGAGTCAGCAGAATGGACAGGATTAGAAATGAGTACATCAGAGGGACGGCTCAGGTTGAGCAGTTTGAAATCAAAGTCAGAGACACAAGGCTGAGATGGTTTGGACATGTGCAGAGGAGGGATAGTTGATATACTAAACAAAGGATGTTGAAGATGGAGCTGTTAGGAAGGAGGAAAAGAAAAGGACCACAGAGAAGATTCATGGATGTAGTGAAGAAGCACATACAGAGGGTTGGTGTGACAGAAGAGGATGATAGGGATGAAGATGGATGGAGTCAGATGATCCTGTATTCACCAGATGTTTGAAGGTTGTTTGTGTTGGGTGGCGCCCATTAGTATTTCAAACCCTTTGCCTTCACCTCCTTGTATCTCATATCTTAGAGATTATTGTCTCACCAGTGAATATCTGAGGCCAGGTAGTAAGAAGATTCCCTACAATTCTGTAGGAAACAATTTAGAACAATTTAGGACACAAAGAAAAAATAAAAACTAAACAGAAAAACATAAACATTTCTGGGTGACATTTATGATAAATATGTGAATGCATGTTGTTTTGTTCTGCAACATTCTTTAAAAACAGCTCAAATATTATTTCAGGATTTATTTAGTGCACAGAGCTCAACTGTTTGACCCAAGTACTTAACATTTTATTTCGGAAATACTTGATTCCCTGCAGATGGATTGTATATAGTTTTAGTTGTAGTTTTGGTATTGTTCTTCATTTGTTCCCTCAGTGTTTCCTGCTCATGTGTCAGTTGCCCTTTGTTAACTTTATTGTTGTGGCTGTTTAACTGTTTAGTTTTTAATTCTCATTTCCTGTTTTATTTTGGTAGTCAGTTGTTTCTTGTGTCTGTATTGAGTTTTACTTCTCTTGTATCATCAGTGTATGACTGCTTTATCTGTTTATTTCTAAGTGTCATTTTTTCACTGAAAAATCTAAAATTTTCAGAGACAATCAAAGGTCACAAACACTGCAAGTGTTTAAAAATGATTCTTCATTATGGAGGAAAGATGAGGTCACATCATTCACTTTTTTTTTCAAAATGAATTTTCTACAAACTTTTTGAGATTCTGGGCTGTTTTAATCCAGATTAAATGTTAAAACCTGCCATTTTCCTGAATGATGACTGGATCACTTTCTGTTATGAGTGAATTTGTCCCTTTTTGTAAATCACCTGCAGTTACAGATGCCCCCACTAGAGGTCATGAATACTCTGTCTGATTCACCTGCTGCTGTCGTATTGAAAGTCAGGAGAGAACTACACTTCACAGGTCAGGGCCAGTAAGTTGTGAGGTGGGGTGTCAATTGTTAAGACCAGCACATCCCACAGATGTTCGATTGGAATGACATCTGGGGAATTTGGAGGCCAAGTCAATACCTCAAACTCATTGTTGTGCTCCTCAAACTGTTCCGAGATCATTTTTGCTTTGTGGCAGGAACTGATTGTCCTGCTGAAAGAGGCCACAGCCATCAGGGTTTGATTAGGTAGGTGGTAAAAGTAACATTCATGTCCATAGATGGCAGAACCTAAGGTCCCCCAGGAGAAAATTTCCCAAAACATCACACTGCCTCCGCCGGCTTGCTTTCTTTCCATAGTGGATCTTGGTGCCTGGTGTTTCCCAAGTTATCAACGCACAAGCACCTGGCTATCCACATAATGTAAAAGAAAATGTGATTTATCAAACCAGCCCACTTTCATTCATTACTCTGTGGTCCAGTTCTGATGCTCACAGGAGTGTTGGTGGTGGTTTCTGTAGTGAACAGAGGTCAGCATGGGAACCCTGACCAGTCTGCAGCTATGCAGTCCCATACTCAACAAACTGTGATGCTCTGTGTGTTCTGACACCTTTCTATCAGAACCAGCATGAACTTTTTCAATAGCTTGAGCTACAGTAACTCGTCTGTTGGATTAGACCACCCAGGCCAGCCTTCACTCCAATTGTGCATCAGTGAGCCTTGGCCGTCCATGACCCTGTCACTGCTTCACCGCTGTTCCTTCCGCAGACCAATTTTGATCGACCACTGCAGACTGGGAACGCCCCACAAGAGCTCCAATTTTAGAGATGCTATGACCCAGTCATCTAGCCATCACAGTTTTGGACTTCACAAACTTAACTTTGAGAATAAAATGTTCACTTTTCCTCAATATATCCCACTCACTAACAGGTGCCATGAAAAAGAAATATTCAGTGTTATTGAATTTACCTGAGAATGTTTATAATGTTATGCTGATTGATGTATAATCCAGCATACATGCCAACAACATAACTCAGTGAGATAATCTGCACTGCACACACTGTTGATATTTTCAGATCAGATAAACATGAAAAGAAAATCCACATGTATGAAGCCACAGCTCTTCAGTAAATATACAGTTTGTATCGTGGGTGTGTGTTTGAGTGCTCACACACTTAACATGGTTATATTAACATTTTAACCAATAATCTCAATGAAATGTTTGGTTTATGATACAAAATATAACACAGAGGACGTCATTTAGAGAAACACAGGGAGAAAAAAACATTTCTCACCATCAGTGTTTCCATGGTTGACTGTACTGAGCACTAAAATAATGAATGAAACATCATCAGACATTATACAACTGACAAAATCACAATAAATATATAAACTCTGGCTTTTTAAAGGTATATCTTCAGATGGCACAGTTATTGCTTATCATCGAATGTATGTGATACTATTAGCTGTCAAACAGGCTGGAAACATGAAAAGAACTTTAAAAAACATAAAAACTAAACTAAAACCTAAAAATTATTAAATTGTGTACAGTGAATGTAATGTATGCAAACAACAGCAGTGTATCTAAGTTTAAACAGTCACTGTTATGCTTTGTTGAATAGTGGTGTGCGATACTGCATATTTTGGTATCGATCCGATACCAAGTAAATACGGGTCAGTATCGCTGATACTCATACTTTTCAATAAATAAGGGGGATGCGTCATTTAATTGCTAAATCTCAATCTCAGTCTCAATCAATCTCAATTTTCATGACCTTAAGTGTGTTTTGTGATGTTTCCTTTTTTATTATTAAATAGTTAAAACCCAGGACATAATTAGGACAAAGTTTATAATTAAATAGAAAATGCTTTATTATTGTGGCGGGGCGTGGTCTGCGATGCCGCTGCAAGTGAGATGAACTCACCTGCCCGGCATCTACAATCACGCCTCACTGGCTTAAAACCTGTGCTCTGCTTGTGTTGTTGTTGTTGTTGGTGGTGGTGATGTGTACAGCGGGAGAGCTGCAGTCATTGAATGTACTGTTACAGCAGCCGTGTGATTATTGTAAGAATAAATGATGCTGCGAAACATTAAAATGCCATCGGGTGAGTCATGGTGGTTTACAGTGGGTCTTAAACCCAGGAAGGAGTACGCGGTAGACCGAGGACTGGGCCAGCAGAGGGAGGAGCTGGCGCAAATGGTGGCCAAGCTGGTGGCCATGCAGCGGGATCAGACTGAGTGCCACCTGCAGAGGATGAAGAATCTGGCGGCTCTGATCTGGTCCTGCTCGACATCGCTGCCCCTGCCCACAACCTTCGACTGCGCGGCGCCCGTGCCGGTGTTCTGGGAATCCATCCTACCTGACAAACCAGCCTACCCGTTGTTTCTGCGCATGCGCACAACACGAAAGTAAGTGGCGAACCATCCTACCTTTGTGAATATTAGCTAGAAAAATACTCTGATGGCTAAAATTAAGTGCCAAACCATCCTACCTTTGTGAATGTGACCTACAAGCATACTTAAATGGGTAAAATGAAGTGGCAAACCGTTCTGGCTTTCAGAATATAAGCTACAAGCATACTCTGATGGGCAACGTTAAGTGGCAAACTGTGATACCAACTTAAATTTGTGCTGGAATTACTCTGTGACAGCAGAAATGTGCATAAACTACTTATGGTAGGACGTTTTGCCAAAGTAGGATGGTTTGTCAGAACACCGGACGCCAGGGTGGGACTAGTCCAGCCCGTTCTCACTCCCGAGGCATAACAACCTGACGTTTTGTCACGTCCCGCGGCATTCCCGAGGAACGCGAAAGGTGACCTTCCACGTTGTTATGGTACGCGGCGGGTTCCAGCCCTGTATTACAGCCCTAAACTTAACCTTATCCCTAAGCCTAACCATAACCTTATTTGTAACCTTAACCATAACCTTATGCCTAACCATAACCGTATCCCTAAGCTTAACCATCGCTTTAATGACGTGAAATAGTGTTTTCCCAAGCGATTTTAAGGGAAAAAGCGAAAATGTGTATATTGAGTCTAAACGGTTCTCATGTGTCCGCAGTTGTCCGATGTCGTCACGTAGGAACGTGTTGGGTGCCCGAAAACGTAATATGTTGACGATTTGTCACCTAGCGTAAAATGTTACGCTTTGGGAGTGAGAACGTGTTGGACTAGTCAGTATGCAGCCTGCTGCCGCACCCATCCCCACTCCTCGGGTGAAAGTGGCTGGGGCCCAGCAGGTGCCTGCACCCGTCCCAGTGTTCTGATAAGAAGGTCCTACTTCGTGAAAACATCCTACGGTAGTGTAAATTGTTAGTCGTGTCTATCAATCCGTGCTACCTTATCACAATATACTACCTTACGTGGTTTATGCCTCCATCATACATATCTATAGGTAGGACGTTCTGATGGCCAAATCACAATACCAAACAAAAATTAAACAACGTCATCACTCAATTAACAAGTATGCAGTGCAATATTACTTTCTTCAACATAACAATGGAGCGTGGTGTCCACTAACTGCGGGAGGACTAAACTGACAAGGTTTACGCTGTATGCCAGTTTACAGAAGTTTAGAAATGTTAATCAGCGTCTAAGTCAGGTGACATAACTTAGACACTTTAGGGGTTGTTAAGTGTTTTACATATTATTTATACATGAGGGGGGTGGGGGAGCAAAGTGTGCCTGCTCTGCGCTGACACAGCAGCGGCGAGTCCAGCGACCTGGCTGCTTCTTTGCCAACACCACTGCATTGCAAACAAGAGCGGAACTTAAAGAATCAGGCTCGTATCGATCCGATACTGATACCGACTTGGTATTGATGCAATCGATATTTGGATCTATCCGCCCAGCACTAGTGTTGAAGCTGTCAAGTAAACAGGTTAAAGCAGTGATACACTGTAATTGTCACCAGTGAGAAACATTTTCCTTCATCACTGCCATTCAAACAGTAAAGGTGTGTATTGTACTCACAGAATAACCCCAGCAAACAGAGCAAAGAGTGCCCCATCCTCACGTCCAGCCCTGCACGCTGATCTGCATCTAATCTCAAAGTGTTCGACTTTGCATTGATAATAAATGCAGAACAAAGAGAAGCTGCACTTAATGTAGATAAGACCAGAGTTTATATTCAGCTCCTCCTTCTATCACCTCTCTGTGCTTCCTTCCTTTTACACCAACCTGAAATAGCTCCTGTAGCTTTGACAGCAGCAGCTGTGTGACCTGTTCTTTCTCTCTAATATACAGAGATGCTCTGCTGCTTAGTTACTGACACACTTTGCAGGTCATAGTTTTGTCTTTGTTGTCGTGTCCTGTGGATCCTGCTGGAATTTTCTTCTTCTACAGACTGAGAGTCTTCAGCCAGTGTTTTGAAATATTCATTCATATTCATGGTGATACAGATGTCATCTCATCCCCCTTTGTCACACTCTTACACTTCAATATACTTTTAGTTGGTCACAGGTAAGGGGCAGAGATAGCTCAGTAGGAAGTGTGTTTGTCCCATGGTCAGAAAGGTGGAGGTTCAAATTCACCAAACGGATGCTCTGAGGTACCACTGAGCAAGGTATCATCTCTACAGAGGACTAATTTCCTATTGGATTAATAAAGAACACATTATTATGGAAATTCTTTTCTTCACTGAGTCAATATGCAGACAGACAGACTCATGGAGTGCAGGCGTAACTTGAAACTAAACTAAAACTACATGTTCGGGACACTGGGGCTGCACTAGTAATCTAGCACTGTGGGCATATTCCCCAGTGGTTTGGTGCAATTTTGGGCCGATGGGCAGGTATAATGGGCTGCTGTGCACCAGCTGTACAAGCAGTGACAGCAGCCCATTTGTTCATTTTCACTACTGACACTAGATTGCTCTGTGTCAAATCTCTTAATGCGACTGCCCCGTCCATTGCCTTCGCTGTGTGCAGCTTATAGAAAAAAAAATAGTGTGGAAGAAGTGTCAAAAAGGTGGAGCTGGAAAGATGAGTAAAACAATAAAAATAAAAATAGCAAAATGTGTCAAATTAACAGACATAGCTGTGAACACTAGTAGCAGCAACAACCAGTATCCAGGCCTCACAGTATCAAGCGGCTGCTGCTGGTAGCACCAGCTGTGGAAGAACAGACTGAAGGACATAATTAAGAAGGGAGCCTCAGGGTGCCTGATCTGGGGTGAAACCCTCCATGCATGGTGAGGAGCTTCATTGTGTTGAGTGTTCAGTGGCTTCTATCTCTCTCTGCAGGTATTTGGTGGTTGCAGCTTTCCTACCAGCCTCTTTGTGGGTCCCATTTTCCTGTGGGACTTCCAGGTACTTGTAGCTGTCCTTGAGGTCTTCAGTGTTGCCTTCTGGTATTTCGATCCCCTCAGTTCTGACTACTTTCTTTCTCTTCATTACCATCTAACTACACCTCTCCAGTCCAAATACATTCCATAGGTCCTGGTGGTGTGGATCCATGAATTGATGTTTTGTTAACTCCTGTTATACAGCTTAATGTCATCCATGTGGAGGAAGTGGCTGACGATTCCACCATTCCATAGTCGGTGTCCATAGCTAGTCTTGTTGATGATCTCGCCAAGGGTGTTCAGGCATATGCAGAAAATGTGCTAGATAGATCCCACACTTGATGGTGATTTGTGCAATTGACTTGAAGTTGATTCTATGTTTGTTCACCACATCCCCATTGAAATCCTGATGAAGGCTCTAAGAGTCCTGTATGTATAGTTCTAAGCATTCCAGGATCCATGTGTGGGAGACTGAGTCATAGGCTTTCTTATTGTTCATTCAAGCAGTGCACAGGTTGGCAAGCCTTGTATTCCTCTCTATTCCTTTCTGTGCACCGCTCATGTATTGAGCCACATGCCTGTTCATATGCCTGATAGGAGCTTCCATGTGCTACTGAGGCAGGTTATTGTTGGAAAGGATAGGTAGTTGGATGGGGCCGGTCCCTTTTGGAGATCTTTGGGGATCAGGACTGGGTGTGTCTCAACTACTAGCAGCTGGTTCATTTGTGTGGCCATGCGCTCATTGAGTGCAGTCAGCTCTTTCAGCCACCAGGCATGACCCATATCAGGGCCTGGTGCTGTCCAACTCTTCATACTGGAGATCCTTTCTTTAATGTTTGCCACTGTGATGCTTACTGGCTCTTGTTCAGGGAGGTTGCTGTGGTCTTCTCTTAGATCCACTTGTAAATGAGCATTGTTATGGGTTGCATCCTTCTCCCAGATGCTCCTCCAGTATTGCTCCATCTCCAGTCTTGGTGGGACTGTTCCCATATTGTTCGCATGCCACTGAGAGCACACCTTGGATGTACATCAGTGGAGTACAGCTGGTTTATTCTCCTAGCATCTGTCTCTCTTGTATACCTCTTCAACTGACCAAAGCTGTGGTCTTTGCTTGGTGGTTTCCAAGGCCTCATTTATGGGCAGCTTGCTGTACTTCTAATGCATCCCTTTATTCATCGTACTTTTGTGCAGCTCCGATAGTTCGTTAACCGCTGTCTGCACTGCCTTGGCCTCTATTTAAAGTACAGAGATGACACAGATAAGCCTGCAGAATTATACCACACAGAAATACTGACAGTATTTAAAGAAAACTGTCTTAAAGTGCAAACACTGAAGGCAGCTGCTTTTCAGAGTGAGAAACAAGTTTTTCACAGCTTTAAAGTTTTTTTTAGTCCAGCATGTGTCATCACCACGATGACTTTTATTTTATCTGTTTTGACACAGTGTCATGCATATTTAATTGTCACAATGATAATTATTGCTAATATTCCAGTAAAGGCTTGATATAAACATGTATCATCCACACAGAGAGCAAAGTAAATTTCCGACTGTGATCTTTATCATAACTTCTTGTTAACTCTGTTAATGTACTGATAACATAAAATAAGACATCAGTTAAACGGACGACTTCATGAAACCACAGGCTGTTTCTCCTGTTTTCGTGGTGGACCAGACAGAAACCACGAGGCCTTAGTGGTGTGACTAAAACAGTCTTTTACACACATGCAGTGAAAAATTCAGCAACGATTCAATCATTGAGTTTATTCCAAACACTTTAATGAACTGAATTACTGCTGAAACACATAAAAACTTCTGTTGCTCCATGTTTATATGCTGTTTTTGACTCACTGAGAGTCACAGCTGTTGTCACTGATGTCTGTTGTGTTGCTCCTACTCGCTGCCCCAAGCTTTCCATGTATGCGTGTGGTCAAGTGTTCCCAGAACAGCAACACACCACTGAATATTAACTGTGTGAGGGCGTCTGCTTTTGAGCTTCTTTCTTCTGCTTTTAACTGAACTGTGTCTAGTTGTTAGGATGAGAGCTGAAATAACTTTTTACACATTCTGAGCCTGAGTAAAATGCTCCTAGAAAAGTTGTGTTATCTTATTTTCTTTCACATATGTTATAGTACAATGATGTAAACAGATCTGAGTACTAAACAACAGTTTTATACTTGTTGCACTGATGTCAGCTCTTGCAGGAGTTTGCTTTATATGGTTTAAAAACAGATGTGTGTCGCAACACTCTCACAGTATGAATGCAGTACTGCTTAACAACACTGGGTGATGCACGTCTCACTTTTTGCTGGTTTTTCAAGACTTGTTGTGACACTAAACAGGAAGTGATCAACTGGATGTTTAAACTGAAGCAAATAAGAAATAAACATAATTATTAATATATGTTTCAATAATTTCATTGATACAAAGTGGAAAAGTGAAAATGCAAACAGACAAACAGCAAAAAACCTAGAATATAATGAACTCCAAAACAACAGACCTTAATGTTTGTGTTGACAAGGTTTAAATCTTGATACATGATGACATTTTTTCTCCTGCATTAAGTGAAAAATGCGCATGACACTGTGTCAGTCCAGCCACTGATCCACAGCAAAAACCATCTAAAAGTAATCTCATCCATTTAGTCCTGGATAAATGTTATAAAAACTCGAGGTTCATGTTGTTGCGTTGCCTCCCACAGCTGGCTTTGCATGAACAGATCAGTAGGTGTCTGTGCTCATATTTGACATAAAGGTGAAACAAAGCAGAAACACTTTTACATCAATAATGACTATACTAATACGACACTGTGAGAACATTAATCAGTGTAACTGTTGTTTAGTAAATGCAGCTCACCTGATGGAGAACATGGTCCTTTGAACAATGACTCTTTGTCACAAAGACAAATACAATCACTTTGACTATCACAGAGAATGGTTGTGATGAGTGTTTGTGCTCAGGATTAGATTGAATGAATCCTGGAAACACATGAGTCCATGTTTTGTGTTCCTGGAGAGGTGGAGGCCATCAGAGGGTGAGCAGAGAGGTGAGGAAATGAGGAGAGTGTTCCAGAGAAAGAAACAGGTAGGTCATGGAGGTAAGTGATTCACTCATTCAGCCAGTAGGAAGACACTGGAAACAAGGAGAAAAGGATGTTAGCACGATATCGGGTAAGTTTCACAGCGGTGTTATAAAAGAGCCTGTTTACCTCACTTTGACTAGGTGAAACAAAGCAGTAGGGATGGGTATCGTTTAGGTTTTATCCGATACCGGTGCCAAACCGGTACTTTTGAAACGGTGCCGGTGCTTAAACGGTGCTCAAACCGGTGCTTAAAGAATGGAGAACACAAAATTGGTCCAAAAACCTCTCATGTTCAGCTGTTTTTTTTGTAAAAAGATAACAATGTTAGCCTTTTCTGCAGCTATAGGGCATATATGGTATCACTCTTGGCTGGAAGCAGTGCTTAAACAATGGAAAAAAAACAAACTTTGTCCAAAAACCTCTCATGTTTAACTGTTTTCCACTTTTTCTTTGGTCATTTTAGCCTTTTTGGCCAGGGTGAAGGGAGTATCTGCCATCAAACAAGAAGACAGCCGCATGTAACTACGACGGTGTTTGCTAGTTCACCTTACATGCATTAATTTAATAACGTGGTTAGCCTACTCAACGTAAATTACACACGAACAACATGAAGCTACTCACGCAGAGAAGAACGGCTGCTGCTGCCATCATCATCCGTCATCATTTCTGCTACACTGGCAGGGCTAGGGGCCAGGACTCTACTCTTCAGGTTTTTGGGGATGTTGCTAACTCCGGGTCCGATAACAGGCACCACACCCGCAGTAGATGTGCTCGGTGTGAGGTCTCGCAGCAAGCTATCAAACACGGCGCATTTCTCGGCTTTAAAAAAAAACGCTATGCGTCGCCAGGTGTTTCATCAGATTTGAGGTGTTACCTCCTTTGACAGTATCACAGTATCAGCTTAAAGCACTTGTTGCAGGCTGCTGAGTTTGCATCTTTTGCTGTGAAGTACAGCCAGACTTTTGACCGCTTCGCCTTGGGCATTTTTAATCTGTAGCTCTGCTCTAAAAGAACGTACGTACCTGGCCCCGCCTACTATCCTCGGAAACGTAAAATGATTGGCTAGAATTGGCTCAGGAAAAAAAAAAGCACCGAAATAAAGCACCGAAATGTGCGCTGCTTTTCGGTCTGTTTACTACCGTTTATGTCAGAACCGCTGCCATCATGGCACCGGACACCGGTACCCATCCCTACAAAGCAGAAATACTTTTACATCAATAATGACTATATTAATACAACACTGTGATCACATAAATCAGTGTAACTGTTGTTTAGTAAATGCAGCTGATGGAGAACATGGTCCTTTGAACAATGACTCTTTGTCACAAGGACAAATACAATCACTTTGACTATCACAGAGAATGGTTGTGATGAGTGTTTGTGCTCAGGATTAGATTGAATGAATCCTGGAAACACATGAGTCCACTGGTTTGTGTTCCTGGAGAGGTGGAGGCCATCAGAGGGTGAGCAGGGAGGTGAGGAAATGAGGAGAGTGTTCCAGAGAAAGAAACAGGTAGGTCATGGAGGTAAGTGATCCATTCATTCAGCCAGTAGGAAGACACTGGAAACAAGGAGAAAAGGATGTTAGCACAATATCTGGCAAGTTTCACAGCGGTGTTATAAGAGCCTGTTTACCTCACTTTGGAGACAGACTGAGTGCTGGAGCTGGTGCTTTCATACTGTGTCTGATGAGGTCGATGAGACACACCCAAAGGGTTGGAGAATACCTGCTCTCCCCATCCTGGACTCAGATCGTGTTAATACTAAAGCAAACCAGTGTCATGGTTGGCTGTGTGGCAGGCAGGCAGGCAGGAGTGGTGGACCCAAAATGCAGGACTCTTTGGAGACGAGATTTAAACTGAAAACGCAGCTTTATTGCTGGACAAAACATCTACATAAAATAAGACTCACAAAAGCAAAACAAAACTCTAAACTGAGGTGCTGGAGAACTGGAAATCATGAACACACAGCAAGTTGAAGGTACAACGCAACAGGGAGTACAGGAAAACACAGTGCTTATATACACAGGGAGTAATCAGGGAATGGGCAACAGGAGGGAGACACAGCTGGGAGAAATTAGGCTAACGAGACAGGGGAGAGGTAAAACTGAACACACTGACATGAGACATGAACTTTCAAAGTAAAACAGGAAGCAAGAAACCATCACACAGACTCAACACTGAGAGGCAGACAGAAAATAACACATGGAACTCAAACTATACATGAGGCAACAAATCCTTAACACGAATAAACAGAAACATAGAATTCCAATAACAATCAAAGCACAAAAGTATCAAAGGGCAGCCCATAATGCAAAAATAAACCAAAACATCAGAAACTCAAAATGCTGGGTCGAACTGACCCAGAGACGTGACAGCCAGTACTGAATGAGACAGTAAAACCTGTTTTTTTTATGCACAAAAAGGAAGTGAGAAATCACACGATTCCTGCCACTGCAGAGAATACTTCTGTTGTCACCGACAGTTGTGATGCTGATCTGACTGAATGATTTAATCAAAGACAGACTCCTGTCTCCTGGATGAAGCTGGTTACTGTGATACTGCAGAGTCAAGCAGACAGGCCGGAGTCAAACACTGACAGGATCATGACAGGTCTGGACCATTTCCCATTGTCACTGCTGTCAGGCCCCTCACAACACCACGGGCCCACTCTTCAGGAGTTTGTAGAGTGGTGTGACAACTCCAAACTTGAATTGAACGTGAGCAAAACCAAAGAGATGGTGGTGACCTTCTCCAGTAGGCAGAGGGATCTGGCTGCTTCACTCACCACCACCATCCACGGGAAGCCAGTGGAGGTAGTTAAGGAGTACAAATACCTGGGAACCATCTTTGACAACCTCCTGAAATTCTCTGCCAACACAGAGGAGATTCTCAGGTGTCACCAACGGCTATACCTCCTTAGGAAACTCAACTCCTTTGGAGTCAGCACACCCATCATGATGACTTTTTACTATGCCTTCCTGGAAAGCATCATGACCTTCTCCATCACCTGCTGGTTCCACTCCCTCAGCCTTCAGAACAGGAACAGACTGCAGCACGCTGCATCAGTGTGCACTAAAATCATTGGCCTGCCTGTCAGAACTCTGGCACAGGTTTTCAGCCAACAGGCCCTTAGACAGGCAGCCAAAATCATCAACGACCCCTCTCACATTCTTCACCCCGCATTTCAATGGCTCCCCTCTGGGCGACGCCTCCGCTGCATTTCCTGCAGGACTGAGAGGAGGAGAGCCACCTTTGTCCCCAAAGCCACCCTGCTTTTTAACTTCAGCCGATAAGAACATTTCCCACACCAGAAACATAAACTACTCTCTTCCTACACTACTGACACTTTATTCCCTTTTAGTCACTTGCAGTTATTTATTCACCTTCAGTCACTTTAATTTTAAAACTGTGTAATTTTAAAACTGTTTATACTGTATATTTATTATTTCACTCCTATTGCCTGTTCTTATTGTCCTTATCTTCAACGTTATGCTGCTCGGTTGTTTGTTAATTGTTAATAAATAAAGTCTTCTGATTCTGATTTCTGAAAGATGAAGAATTTTCTTTTTGTGGTGAGTAGCGTCACTTGGCAGACAGAATGAAGTGCCCACTTGATGAGCACTGTTAAAATTTCACAGGTTTATTTACAGATTAGTTAAACAGAGGAAAATCTTATTCTGCTTTACGTTTTGTTTTATCTGGTGTTTTCCAGCTAATAAAGCTTGTTTTGAGGAAAGTCTGGCTGCATAGTCCTGCATTTGGCTCCTCTCTCTGGCTGCCACACCAGCACATGACACACATGTGCAAGGCTTCCTTTGGCTGTGCAACAACCACTGTTCCCAGTAGGTGTCACTCATGAGTAGTGATGGTCCATTTGAACCAATGACTGTAGAAAAGTTTTCTGCAATCATTAGTTTGAACCTGAAGCTCCGGACATGTATAAAACAACCACAGCTTAAAGAAGCACTGTGTCGAGGTCTGGCCAGAGTCACATGATCAGTGACGTCTGAAGCTTCACTCAGTACATCACTGCTTCGGTACCTGATTCAATGTTTTATAAGGAAGTGAATCATTTGTGGGATTTGTACGGTTTTCTGAGAAATAGTGAACCAGTATGTGACATAATGAGAGAGCCAGCCAGGAATAGAGGAAGTTCTGCATCTTTCCAAATAAAAAACAAACAGAATTGTTACGGTTTTGATGTAGAGGACTCAATCACAGGACTCCAGGATCAGATACACACGAGTTTTATTTACAAGTCCACCAGGTGTATGTACAAAAAGGTGCAGGGGAAGTGCTATGTACAACAGGGTGAGGGACAGGGCTCCAGGGAAATCCAGGGGGAAGGCACGCGCTCTCCAAACAATCCAGACAACGATCCAGTGAAGAACAGCAGTCACCTCCTGGCTTAAATGCTGATCACCTTGATGAGGCTCAGGTGTTTCCTTTCTCCGAGGGCGTGAACCCACAATGAGTTCCACCCCGGTGACAGAAAGGAGGAGACAGAGAGTGGAAGTGAGAGGAAAAGATAGAAACCGCTGATCAGCGTCCAGCTGATTCTCCTGGCCATGACAAGAATAACCTTATGTGTTACGTTTTCATTTTACCTGTTCATAAGTAATTCAACCCCAGGACGAAGACAAGAGTGTGTTGTATATTGTTGTTGTTATTATGTTGTTATTGTTATTATGTGTTTTTATCTGTTGTTTACAAATGTCAAGAAGTCACAAGCAAAGGCAGAAGACAACACAGGTCACATGTTTAAACAAGTAAGAATTATCCATCAAAATTGTTTATTAATCAAATAGACAAAACATTATTTTTTTCACCCCCAAAATACATGTTCAAAGCAGCACAACAGTAGTCGATATCACACAGAACTGTGATATGATCTTAAGCAGAAGCTGTTGGCTCAGCTCAGTAGAGTGGGCAGTCATAATGAAGCAGTTCATTTTAATTTGTAAATTAGAGTCGCTCTTCATATTTTTGGCCACCAGATGTCACCAAAGACGACTGTGTTGAAAGCTTCGAGTAATGAACCGTTTTTCAATACAAGCTTCAGCACTTCAGCTTTATTTGACCATCAGTACCCATGAATGTAATGGATGAAGACATTTTTGATATGGTGGTTCAAAAAGGTTCACACCTTCAAAAAACCTTGTTTTATCTTTGAGCTTCGTGAATTGTTGGCTCAGAGATATGATGGTGAAGAAGATGCAGGCTGTCCTTGGGGCGGTGACACAAACACACACTGAGGAAGTTGACAAACTCAATCTGTGATTGTTTCACTACCTCCTACTGACCATTCTTTGCATTACACCAGTATAACACATCTATAATGAAAGAATAAAAGAAAGATTTTGGACAGTTTTAACTGACCAAAACATTTTACTGTTAAAACTGACACAAAGTGTGTGTCTTCATAAATAGATAAAAAACATAAAACAAAAACATCACCACATTAATGCAACATTGCACACAAGCTTGTTTCTACATTTACATTCAGTTGTGAGCCCTCAGTTTCCTACAGACATTAAAAACATGTTTACCTCCTCTAATAAAAACACCTTCATTTTATACTTGTGGCCACCTTTTAATGTCACAGAGGGGTCGATACTTTCTCTTGATGAATCAAACTGCTGTGAAGAGATACAAACAAACTCTGCACAGTGATGTTGGTGCTCACACAGTACAATCATAACCATTCTGTAAGGATTCAGTGATACTCCGCCAAAATAATACTTCCTCCTCCTTCACTAAATAGACCCATAACACTTTGATTTGTATCTGAACTTGTTTTTTAGACACAGTTACAGCTACATAACACACAGGGATTTATTTAGATTCTGCAACACACCATGATGTAAATAATAAACTCTGAAGTCAAAGTCTTCGTCCTTTATCGTCACAGCTCTGGGAAAAATTTAACGCCCATCCAGATTAATTCATTAAATAAATAATAAATGACTAAACTGCGCCCCCTGCTGTCTGCCAGCTCTCACCACAATTCAGTGATTATATTTGTGAGATATACATAAAAATTTTACAACATACAACATGTAAGCCTGCTGTTTTAGAGAATAGTAAGATTAACATCAAAGTAGTTAGCTTGTACTCGGGATGATCCTCGGGGACGTGCAACTACGGTGTCAACCATCTGCAGCTGAGCACTGACTGACTTTTACTAGCAGAAAAAACGTTCAACATGTAGCTGCAGCTTATTTAAACCATGTAGTAACCTTCACATGGTACTGTGTAGTGTCTGGTAAATCTGCTTCTAGTGGAAGGTTGATAATATGTTCTGTTTATTTGGAAGAAGAAAGTTCCACTTTATTTTAAAGAAACAAATAAACAAAAACAAACAAACAAAATGCTGAAATACAGAGGAAGCCCAAATATCTTAGTTTTCCACGAGCACATGAACCCATCTTACATTTTGATCCGTTCAAATGAAATTTGTTAGCATGAAATTTGTGTCAGATCCCCACGTGGGGAGTGAGTGAGAGGGATGTTATGTCTATTTTAAGACATCTGTATGCACATGAGGCTTTTCGAAAAAGAAACTGATCAGATTTGTGAAGCTAAACTTTAAAATTTGTGTGTAGGCCTAATAATCACTATTTATTTAGGTTTGAATCTACAATGGACTCACACATTTGTGAACCCTCAAATGTTGCAAACAAATTACTGTATACCTTTCTGAAAGGTTGTGGATCATAATCACAGGCACTTGAGGCCCTGGCATGTGGTGATGCAGGGAGTGCAAACAGAAGGGAGACACCTGGCAGGTCTGCTAACCAGGCTAAGGAGACAGTCATACCTGCCACCCAGCATCCTTCTGACTAATGTAAGATCAATCCCCAACAACATTTAGGAACTGAATCCAGTCAATGTAACCCACCCCTGTGTACATGTATGTTGTATGGTAATCATTGGTCATGATTGCACAAGTGTCTTTGATTACCTGGTGTCGCAGATTTACTGGTGATTTTTAAACAGATGTGTCATTAATATTGTTATGCTACAGCGTGACAGTCCGACCAGATTAACTCACACGCAACTGGATTCATTCTTAGAGGTTTGGATCTACGACTGAATCAATAAACTAGACATGACCTCTGCAACTGTCAGTATTTTATTAACTGCACTATGTACTGCAAGGGCCCGATTATTTTTTATTAAGTCTAAACAAATTTAAACAGATAGTTTAAAAAGAAACCTTTTTTTTACCAGATAATCTTGATATAGCTTAAAGGTAAACATTAAATTAGTGCTGTCAGCGT
The DNA here is from genome assembly GCF_001858045.2 of Oreochromis niloticus. Lineage (NCBI taxonomy): Eukaryota > Metazoa > Chordata > Actinopteri > Cichliformes > Cichlidae > Oreochromis > Oreochromis niloticus. Next base: position 24,241,283 of record NC_031967.2, read on the forward strand.
TAATTTCGTTAAAATGATGTTAACACCATAACCACATTAATGCAGCAAATCTCCGTTAACGAGTTGCCGCGGATCGCCCCGTGCGTGGGGCTGCACGGCATCAGTGCGTTAGAATGGTTAACTCGTAATGCGTTGACACCCTCCAGCCCCACAGCACTACATTACATACAACTGAATTTTAAGTTTGGGCTGGCACTGTGTTTATTGGACCTACTTGGACTTCTTTCTGAGCTTACAGCTTTTAGCCAGCAGAGGGCGCAGTTTAGTCATTTATTCAGCTTCCACTCTGCTCACCAGCTTGTTACTGTGCGCACTGAGTCTCAAAGTGCTTTTATCAAAGCCTTCAAACATTAGCTGTCGAGTTAGTTTGATTGTTGCTTTTACTTGTTTTTGACCACTACTTGCTCGTGTCATAGTCCTGCGTCTTTGACTCAGGGTTTTGAGCTTTTAAATTCTTGTTTATTATAAGTTCTTTGTTTGGTTCTTAGTTTGTTTATATTTGGTTAATCAGTCAGTGCACTGAGCTCTTTGTTCATGTTAGGCTTCTGGATAGGTTACACTTTGTCTCCTTTGAGTTATTAGTTCCCTCCCTCCATCTTCCTGTGTCACTTTCTCCCATGTTCAGTGTTCCAGTTCCTGTTTTATTTTGTAGTTATGGCTTGACTCTAATTTGACTTCCTGTCTGTCTTTTGTTTAACTTTGTCCTTTTGCTTTTACTCTTGATGTTCTCTATTAAATCAAGACTATTTTCCCACTCTGTTACATATTGTATATGTTGTTGTTTGAGTTCATGTTTTCCAGATTGTCTTAATGTGGCAACCAGTCAGTCATTTGGAGAGCAGGTGGTTGTGTCTCAGGGGTAGTCAACTGGTCTCCACAGTCAGTCTAGAGCAGGGGTGGGCAATCTCAGTCCAGGAGGGCCGGTGTCCCTGCAGGGTTTAAGATGTGTCCTCGAACCAACACAGCTGATTTAAATGGCTAAATTAGCTCCTCAACATGTCCTGAAGTTCTCCAGAGGCCTGGTAACGAACTAATCATGTGATTCAGGTGTGTTGACCCAAGGTGAGATCTAAAACCTGCAGGGACACCGGCCCTCGTGGACTGAGATTGTCCACCCCTGGTCTAGAGTCTTGTAATGAAAGCATATCCTCTTTTTACATTTTTTTTATGTCTTGCATGGTCGTCTTGGTTCCAGTCTTCATCTTGCAGGCAGCTCCTTAAAAAGCTTGTTTACTTGGGATATTGGGTTGCACTGTCTCCTCTTGGGGTCTCTGTACATAAGAATGTGTAATGTAGTGGAGAAGTTCAGTAGAGAGTGTACTGTCAATGAGGGATTATCTCTCTGGTTTTAAGACTTAAAGAAGTTTCTACCTGCCCTGACTAATAGTAAAATAATTCCTGGTACATATGGAATCTGTAATGTAGTAGATCCATACTGTCTCATTCAGAGAACCAAGATTACAACGTAACCGTACATTATGCCTTTCTGTGCCTTCCTCATGATTTGTTTCCTGCTATTTGGGTTTGTGTATTTTGGGCTGACATGATTTGAATAAATTATTAATTGTGTTTGTCTCCAGCATTGACAGATGACTGTGATTTGTCTTCAGCATGATCACTTTTTGTCTGCTTGCCCTACAAGCTGTTCGTCAAATGGAAATGAACTTCCTCTGATAAAGCTGGAACAATATCAGTGTTATTAAATAATCATGACCCATGTTTGTGTATTTGCACAAATCTCTTAAAAGCGTATCCAAATGGACAGTGCTGTATATTTCTGATGGATGCACAAGTTTTAAAACACTGAAACAAAATTCCAAAAAATTCAGAGTTGCAAAGAAATACAAGATCACACAGCAAACCTCACAATAATGAATGACATATTTGTTCTTTTGAACAACCTGCAATAACCACATGTGTGTAAAACACTGTTGTTGGTTACTGTCAGTCTCTCACAGACAGTTTTTTTTAATCTAATGATAGACTGGGCCACTAAGAGAAGAGGAAATGCAGCCTGTGGTTTCAGCCTGAAGTTTCCTTTGTTGTAAATGTCTTGTTTTATGTTATCAGCTCACAGCAGAGTTAAAAAGGAATCCAGACAAATGCAAAGTATAAATGTTCACTTTAATTTCTGTCTGCATTTTTATACAACATGTCATTGTGGTGATGACACACTAAAGAATAAAGATGTATGTGGGCACCAAGAGAAGCTGTGAACTATTTGTTTCTCACCCTGAAAAGCTGCTTCCTCCAACAGTCTGTGCATGTACATGCTGTAAAAGTTAATATATGTGTGAATTTAAAAAAAAATACTCTGCCTCATGCTCTGCCCACTAAATCTTATACAGATATGTTTTTCTTTTAACTGCAACTTTAAAACAGGCTAATTTTAAAGTATGTGTTAAGCAGAGTATATCAAATAACAGACTATTAGGAAGACTGACATTGTCTGCCAAAACTGTGAATTTTGGTCATTGTTTGGCCAAGCTGATTTTGGACCTTCCTGAGAAACTGAGCTACACTGCACATTCATTGGGCTTGTCAATGAGGAAGTGTCTCCACCCTAAAACCTTCAGTACTTTATTGTCCTTAAACATGATGCTGCATTCAGTAACACTTGAAACTACAGTGACTGAGACCATTAATGTAACCAGAATATATTTACTGGTGTCTTAAATCAGTTGAACATTAGGGTTGTTTTCTCATGGACTTCAATACAATCAGACTTCAACCAGAGGAGTCACCACCTGCTGACCAGTAAAACCAATGTTGAATTAAATAAAACCATCACTATTAGTCCATTAGAACTTTAAGGACTGTTAACACAATGTAAAACTTCTGTTTGGTTGTATCAAGTTTGTGTTATTTTTTTACATGAAGTTGAATGAAGTTCATATTAACTGTGTGCAATGGGAACCTTGGGTTTAGTTTAACAGGAAGTCTCACTTCTCAGTAAAGACTTTTGATTGGTGGAAAATATTGTGTGAATATTTCTGTGTGGTATAACTGTAGGTGACCACATAGCTGGAGACTCATCTGTACCATCTCTGCACTTATAAAATAGCAATGATCTCATTTTATTCACACCATCAGCCTGCAGAACTAAAATGAGGAAGAACAGTTGAAGCTAAATGTGTGCTGCTCTCCTTTAGCAGCTTTAGCCCTGTTAGCTGACAGCACAGAGAGATTATAAGGACACTGTGTCAGAGGTCAGCTGTCTGGTCTGTTGATCTCTTACTCCCTATAATATGAGAAAATATTTACTGTCCATTTCCTAATGAAAGTCCTTCATTTTACTATAAATAGCACACTAATATATAAACTGTGCTTTAATTGTTATAGTTACTACTTAAAGTTATGAAACTGGAAAAAGAAATCTGATTCCACATCTTATAGAGAGCATGAAACTAGATTTCTTCTAAAACGCACATTAGTTCTGTGAATGCTGTGTTTACGGCAATGTTTCATTGTAGTGCTATATTTCCTCAGTAAGGATTTAGTTTATAAAATTACTATGGCAACATTAGTGAAAATAACGGCAAATGTTTTAGGAATATGTGTTATAACACCAGTAGATTTTCAATTATATACTAATAAGTTACAATACCTGACGTCTGTTTCAGGGCTTCTACAACAAAATTACATTTTTTCTTTTTAAAATAACTACATTTCTTGTTAAGATTGTCTCAGCCAAATGGCGGACATTATTTTTTTTTTTTGGCCTGTCCCGTTTGGCTCTTTTGCCATCAGAATTATTGTCTAAAGGCGAAGAAAGATGCCCAACGGATTTACTTTACCAAATGGACCATCCCAGCCTTGCCGTAATGGTCCATTTGATTCACCTTTTATTGTTTATTTTATTTTTTTTTCACTTGTTAAATACGGGACAGACTTGAATGAGGAAAAGAAAAGGGTGAGAGAAAGAGGGAAAGAAAAACAGCGGAGAAGAGGGACGGGGATAAAGGGCAAAAAACAAAAACCAACAAAATAAGCAGACAAAAAATACATATATCAATCACCTGGATCACTTGTTGAGAAAGAAAAAAGAAAACAAGCAGAAGAAAACGAGAGCAATCGAATAAACAACATCACAATGATATATGGGAATATGACAGTAAATACTAAATATTACGGTGTGTTCACACCGAACGCGATAGGCGCGTGCGAAAACGCCCCAAAAGCCCCTAATTTGACGCCTGCACATTCGCACCTCGACGCGTGTCCAACAGAAATCCACCGCGCCTCAAAATTGCATATTTTGACGCGCGTGAACCGGAAATGTGGGAGGGATGTGGGAGGAAGTTGTGCCAGACGGTATCTTTGCTAGATGGCAGCTGTCGAGCTAGCGCTTGAACATGACAACATGCATAAAAGCAGAACGGTATTTGTACATCAGTGGGAAAATAGCGGTGGCTTGCTAGCTTTTGTGCGGCTTCCCCGGGTCAGTGAAAAACGTAAAAAGAGAAATGAATGAACTTACCAGGTTGCCCGATCTCTTCACATTTCTTCCTCCAAACTCGGTCCTTTATATTCCTGTCTCGGTACACAAAGCAGCTGGTGTCGTACAGCTCCGGGTTGTTTGCTACGGTGTTGATTAGCCTTCCCTCCATTGACGAATGAAGGGCTTTGGCTGAATCTGCCCCTTTGACCTGGTTACAGCCACGTCACCAGGCTCCTGATTGGTTGACGCGGCGCGATTTGACGCTGGAGTTCAAATTTTTCCAACTCGAGCGGTAGAGGCGAAAGACGCGTATGCACAAAATGCAACACAAAAACTCACGCGCGTGGTTTTGTCCGCGAGTCAAACTCGCCAGACGCGGTACACTGACGCGCGTTTCAGGCGTTTTGGCGTTTTCGCGACGCAAATCTGCTTCAGAATTTTGGCCGGACGCGCAATCGCGTGTCATCACCCTCTTTCCATTGACTTTACATGTAAACCTGACGCTCTGGCCGCCTCTATCGCGTTCGGTGTGAACGCACCGTTAAACATTATTGTGCAGCACGTGAGATCGACAGCGCACAGTGTGCTTTGAGGTAGGAGCCAAAAAGGGTGTAGTTTGTGTGTGTGATCACCCGTGTGTACACCTGTGAGCATGGACGCGCTTGTATTTAAAAGGTTCCTTCATGTAATGATCTGCTAGAGGGTGTGGGGGGCCACTGCCCCGACCTCCAGGGCATGAAGCAGGTATGGAGGAGATCAAAACTCCAGACATCCAGAGGCCCCCAGAACACAAGAGACCAAGGAAGACCAACAGAGGGGCAGCCGCGCCGCTATCCCAGAAAGAGCTGAGGAGAGCCCCAGATGAGGGGTCACTCAGCAGCCGCGGAGCAGAAGCCAGGGGGGGTTGCAGTGACGTGCCCGTGAGCTCCGCCGGCAGCCAGCTGTGCCAGAGTGACCGAGCCCCAGGCCGAGAGGCCGAGGGCACCCCAACCCCAAAGTGGCCCGAGCGAGCCCCAGGCTCCAGGCCCCGACAAGCAGCCACCAAGGAGTGAGCCGGTGGGTACCTGGACGCCCATCCTCGGACACAAAGAACCACCAACGCACCGATGTCTGAGGGTGTCTGCCACTGGCAGGGGAAGTGGTGGGGAGAGATAGGCCTCCATACCTTGGAGGGCCTGAGATGTCCCCAGAGAGGTGGCGTCTGATACCCAACCTGACATATAGACACAGACATACAGGCACACACAGATACAAACATCCATTCCCACCCTCATGCTCTCATAGGCAATTACTCAACACTCAACCAACGTGGAGACAGACATAAATAGACACTGTACACACAATCACACTCCCCAAGCGTACTCTAAGCCCCGGGTCTAGGTACCCTTGCCCCTGGAGGGGGAAACTGCACCCAGACCCAGGTGGTGTCACCCTTTTCCCTGCGGTGGGGAGAAGCAGACCGCCCCGACTCCGCAGCAGCAGGGAGGCCCCACATTCCAGACCCCAGTCGGACGGCTAACTTCTCCTCCTAGCACCCCCGCTCCAGCAGGCCGCAGAGAACGGGGGTGTGTGAAGACTCCAAACCTCCCTCCGCCCGCTCATATGTAGTGTTGATGCATGTGTGTCCTAAGGTGCATTTAAAACCCAGGAGGGCATGGAGCTACCTGCCAGAGAGCAGCAGGTAAGCGCATAGCCCCTCCTGTTAGCCCTCAATGTCTACGTGTATTTAAAATTGAGAGGTGGGCAACGACGCCAGGGGTGAGGTGTACACCCTGATGGTAATTTGGAGTCCGTGTACCGTGCCCACCCCCAAGATCCTATATGTATGTGTAATGAGAGTGTGAGTAATGTGAATGTCTAAGTTGTGGGATAAAATTGAGGCAGAGGCAGCCAGAAGGGGACAGAGGGGGGGGATGCCTCCCCTGCACCCTGGTGACACACCTTTACCCCAAGGCCCTGCATGTGTGGGTGATTGTGGTGGAGCGGGAAGAGGGAGGCAGCTGGAGATGGGGAGGGAAGGAAGGGAGGGGCAAGTGTCCCCTCCTTGGGGCCGAACACTCTTAACAAAGATGGCCTGCAATTTCTCTTCAGCCTGATCCCTTTTTTTCATACAGTTACTTTATAACCTTACTTCTTCAATTAAGAGACTATCTCTCCACAATGTTACATATTCCATGTGCACAGAGTATCTCTCTCCCTGTGAGGAGATGGTGCAGTCCAGTACCTTTAGCACATTACATACACACCAGATTATGGCCCTGCCAGATGAGAGCAGAGGGGCTATGTGTCTGCAAGATATAAGACTGGCACCCTGCTGACTGTGGAGACGATGCCTTGTTGGCTGTTGCCGAGATCCACCCAGCACCCACTCTCTGCCGCCCCCCCCCCCCCCCCCCCAACACACACACACACACACACACACACACACACACACACACACAACAAACACAAAACACATTATTAACCCCAGAGAGAAATTGAGAATACTGTGTGGCTTTTTTTGGATCAAGTAAAAATTTTAAAAGTTTTTAATTGATCCTGCTCTTCTGAGCAGGCTGTCTACATGTGTGTAGAAGACTGTTGTTGGCTACCGTCTGCTCTGCCACAGGCTTATTTTTGTCTACTGATAGTTCAGGTCACAGAGAAAAAGGGAAATGCAGCCTGTGGTTTCAGTCTGAGGTCTTCTGTTTAGCAGATGTCTTGTTTTATGTTATCAGCTCACAGCAGATAGTTAACAAAGAACTAAGATAAATGTAGCAGCAGTAATTATTACTGTTATTGTAGTACAGACATATAAAAATGTGCCTTGCATACAAAAGTCAAACTGCAGTTTCCACTGTGGTATCTAAGTACACATGCTGCTGAGTGAAAACAGGTAAAAGTGGAGCCGTTGTGGTGATCACATACTAAAGAGAAAAAATGTTTGTGTGCATCAAGAGAAACTGTGAAAGGTGGTTTCTCGTGCTGAAAAGCAGCTGCCTTTATGAGTCTCTGTATGTACATGCTGTAGCTGTTCATCCAGCCACCCATCCACTCTCTTATATTATCCTTGTCAGAGCTGTGTGGGTTCTTTCTCTGTAGATGTGTGAATTTGATAAAATTAGCCATATTTCTATCTTGCTGATATGATTTTCTTCTTATTGAAACTCCAAACAGGCCAGTTTCTCTTCCCATATTAATAACTTATAAGATATAACTCTAAAGTATAATTTTGGTTTGTAACCTGTCATGAATTGCAGAGTTTAGGACACATATAGACACAAGGAGCCAGGCAGAGTAAACCAAAGGCAAACTGTTATTACAACTGGAGAAAAGTCCTTAAAGCAAAGTCCAACAGAAAAATCCACAGAATCCAGAACCGGTTGGAAACTCACAGAGGAGGTTAACAGGCACTGAGACAAGGACTGGTGGGACAACACAACATACACATGAGGATAATCAGGGGAAGCAGGCGCAGTTGGATAACAAGATGCAGGCTGAAGATAATCAGAAAACTAGACAGGAGAGGAAGTAAAACTAAACACAAGACAGTAGAGACAAGTAACTATCAAAGTAAAACAGGAAGTGAGAATGCTCGTAACAAAGTACCTAAAAATACAGGCTCTTTGATAGGTTGTCTATTGTGTGTAGACACAACACTGGTTCATCCCTTTATTCACAGATCAGTGTTAAATGGCTTAAAAATTTGTGGGCAGTCCTGTGAAAATGGTCAGATACAAGGAACAGACTGAAAATAAGAGAAAATCAGAATCAGAACACTTTATTAATCCTTGAGGATATTATGTGGTTACAGTTGTTCCATGACAGTAAGAACATTAACTGACTAAACTAAAGTAAATAATACAATTTATTACAAAGTTACAAAATATAAGAAATTTGGTTTATATTCACAATATTGCAGCAAACTTTGGTTTTGATGTTTCCACAAAATGTTTAACAGAATGAAGCAGGAAGGCTGTGTTTGCACAACTGAAGTTCAAGGAAAAAGCACCAAACTGAGAACAAACTGGTTATCACCATCTTACTTTTTGTAGCTGATGAAGTTTTGAATCTGACTGAGAAACTGACCCACACCGTGTGCTCATGAGGAAGAGACTTGTTAGTCAGCAGCTGTCCCCACCCTGAAACATACAGAACATCATTGTCATTAAACATGATGCTGCATTCAGTAAGACCTAAACCACAGTGACTGACACCATTAATGTGTCCACAGAGTGTTTACTGCTGCATTACATCAGCTGAACATCAGGGTTGTTTTCTCATAGCTTCAATACAATCAGACTTCAACCAGAGGAGTCACCACCAGCAGCCATTGTTTGGTTGTATTGAGTTTGTATTATTGTTTGGTATGAAGTTCAAATTAAGTTCATATTAAGTGTGTTTAATGAGGACCTTGGCTTTATTTACACATTAAGATTCACTTTGCAATAAATACAAATGATTGGTGAAAAACCTTGTGTGAATATTTCTCTGTGGTATAGGGCTTTGGAGTGTGATGTCACAGGAGGGGGCGTGACCACCGAGGCACCATTTTAGCAGGCCAAACAAAGGGCTAAAGGAGCCAAAGCTTCAGCAAGGGTTTGCACTTGCTGTGTTGTCGGTTGTAATGTTAGATCGCACGATCGGGAAGGGAGTAAGCTGGAAAATGGGCTCTCTTTTTATTCTTTCCCCACCTGGAAGCAACGTGAGGGAGCTTATGTATCGATGTTACCAAAAGAAGGTGTCTAGCCTGGACAGCAGCTGTGAGACGAGCTGATATCCAGTTCTCTACCATCCACAGATATCTGTTGGTGTGCGCCAGACATTTTCATTCAGGTAAGTTCTAAATAAGTTCATAATACTCTTTATAGCCTATTAGCAAATTAGAACAAACATCCTAATGAGTGATTTTGTAGATATAGAATAGAATAGAATTCAACTTTATTGTCATTGCACATGTCACAAGTACAAGGCAACGAAATGCAGTTTGCATCCATCCAGAAGTGCTTTAGCCATGATATAGATATATTACAAAATATATATTAGTAATAATATAGATATATTACAGAAATGGGTCTGTTATAGGTATGTTACAATGTACCCGGTATGAAGGTATGTTATGAATATGCTATAACTATAAGTATGTACAGGCTGTAGTGGGCTATGAACAGGATATAAATATGAAAACTATACAGAAATATGAACTATGCAAGTTATAAACAGTTGTAAACAGTTATAGAATTATAATTATTATATACGTTCTATTTATAGAGTTGCTAATTGTTTTGTGTCACTTTAGGCACAAATGTAGACCCCCTAAATACAACATTATGGGTTATTCAGAACAGAACTATGCTTGGAGAAATATTTTCCCATCAGCTGAGACAACTCCTCCACAGTAGCAGGTGGGATTTTTCTTTTTTGAGGACGGCTTCTTTTACCTGTCGCTACAGATGGTCTGTTTATGTTTTGATTGAGACCCTTTTTTTGGGCAGCTGGAGAGAAGAAGTCTATCTTATGGCCAACCTCTGGCTGTATCTTGGTCATATTACCCAGCAAAACCCATATGCAGGTTCATCTGTAACAGTCCTTGTGCCACGGATCAACACTGTTGCTTCTACTTAAAACAGAAGAGCAGCAACATGGGTGCAGGTTTGTTGTTTAATCTACTTTCAAATCCATTTATCATAAATGTAACAAATAAGGTGTTTAGAAAGTTAGCACATATATGTAAATTTTTATCTTTTTATGGAATCCATCTATAGAACGCTGCATGTTATATTCTAAATCTGCCTGTTCTCTTTCAGAAACCCGCCTGCAAAAAATGAACCTAAAGTATGTAATGCAAGGATGTAATCACTTTCAAGAGGGAGAAAGCATAACGTTTGACTTTAAGTGACAATTATGAATCACTTAATATGATAAGGAGATTCTGCAGGTCATTAATCAATGTATAAAACCAAAATAGAATGTATTTTTAAACACGGAAGCAAGATGTATAATTAGGATTATTTAAAATAAATATGAATTAATTAGTGCAATTTCTTTAACCATAGATAATAACTAAATCCTTCAGGACAATGTCACATCAGTGCACTGAACTCACTATGTTATCCATCTAACAGAGCCTCAACACACAATTTCCTCATGAATGAATTTATGCTGCACTAATCTGAATGTTCGGAGGGTACTCGCAGTACTCAAGCTGACTTACCTTTGTTTGTATGACAGCGTATTCACAATGTGGAGGCTTAGAAATAGCCGAATCTCGTACCCAGTCCTTGGTGAATTGGATGTGCGCCTCCAGACATTTATTATTGCAAAATTGGTTCGCCGTGTATGCGCTGACTCCACAGACAAGGTACGAAAATATATCAGGCTAAGTCAATAGCGGTTTGGTCTTCAGGGTTTCTACTCCACTGCCGTTATTTCATACGGGTCCACATTTTCAGTGCACGCTATTTTTTGCAAGTACCGTCTCTTTGCATCCGGACGCAATCTGTCTCTATACCATCCTTTTTCTTTTGAGCTGCTTTTAAGTATGGTTCGTAGCAATCTTCCTTCCAACACTGCGTGTTTGTTTTGATTCGTGGCCTGCTAAAATGGTGCCGCGCTCCCACAATGCATTGCGGCGTGACATCAACTCCAAAGCCCTATAACTGAAATGATGACATCGCTTCAGGCTCATCTGCACCACATCTGCACTTAAAAATAACAATAATCTCATAGTTTTTCCATCAGCCTGCAGAAATAAAATGAGGAAGGACAGTTAAATATGTGCAGCCCACCAGATGACATCATGCGATAGCTGACAGCACAGGCAGATTATAAGGAAGTAAAACTGACAGAATACAGAGCAACATGGCAAAAAGCTGGAATGAAAGCTCTTCTTTTTACTGTAAATAACACCTTGATAATGCATGAAACTTGATTTATTTTAAAAAACACATTCGCTCTATTGGAAATTTGGTCATTAATACAATATTTTATTGCAGTACTTTGCATATTTCCTTTGTGTGGAGTCAGTTATTGTGGTAAAATGTGCATAAATAAAGAAAAACACTTTAGGAGTATTTATTATGATAGTGTTAGATATACACTGTTTACCAGTAAGTCATGATATCAGGCTTCTGTTTTAGAGCTTCTACAACAAATTTGATTATTAAATCATTTCTGTTTTTAATAAATAATTAAAGATTGTAAACAAGGACCATGTGTTATTAATTTACACACTTAATTCAGTCACTGCAGTATTTTTGATGAGGTATTCTACACATAATTAAATACTTTGGACAGAGAGCCAGATTTCAGCGCTGTAGAAGAATACAGTACATATCTGAGATAAGTATGACAATACCATCATTGATTTATGTGATTATGTGATTTAATTTTGTGTATTGTGTAAGTCTTTCAAGTGTAATTTTGTTAAATCATGGCCTTAATTTTCTGATTTTTGTTCAAAAATCTTAAGTGTGCGATTCTAACTTACACCACAAGGGAGCACCTTCTTCCAAGTGAGAATTAATATTAATAATAATGTATACTTTATTGATCCCTGTGGGGAAATTCCTCTCTGCATTTAACCCATTCACTCAGTGAAGCAGTGGGCAGCCATCAGTGCAGCACCCGGGGAGCAGTGTGTAGGGACAGTACCTAGTGTTAGTGTTGCATCTTCAGATTTGGAAGAAGCCAAAGAGTAAAACACACTGCCTGCCTTTATCTTATCATTTACTGGGTTTTTGTGGTCTTCTTTTAGTTTAGGAAGTTATAAAAATCCCATATATGGTCCATATGAGTGACATACCAAGTAAAGCTGAAACTTAACCAGAGCTTTGTTTTGTTGGGATTTGTATTTGTTGGTTTGTTTGTTTATTTTGCACTTTGAAATGTAACATGGTGCTGCTGAGACAGTAGGAGCTAACTTAGCTCACCACACAAGCCTGCCCTGCCTGTAGCAGCTGTGTGTGTGTTTTCCAAGTTTAAAGCTCCTTTTTGTAACAGCTATACAGCACACCACCTGCACATTTGAGTTTACAGAGACTATTTTGAGTGCCTCTGCAGTGATTGTCACATTAATCCTGTTAGCTCTGCTGTGTTTGTGTGGAGTTTTCCACACAAACACACACAGTTCTTTTTTTTGATTAAAGGATGTTAGCTACCGTTCACCGTTTGTCTGAAGGCTTTATTAAATGGAAAACTTCGACAACAGTGGGAAACAACAGTGTAATTATTATCTCTGCATAACTGAATATGCTTGGCGACAGTGTAACATTTAATTAATTTGTGCACAAATAACATTAGATATGGCTGCATGGATTTTGTTTATATTCCGTATGATTCTGACTGGAATGTGAAATGTGAGACTCTCAGACTGTGATGCATTTGTGGTGATTTTAGAAGAAATGATGTGAATAAATAAAGGTGAGGAAGATCAGAAAGAGAGGAAATCACACTACCTGTCGTCCATTTCATCATTTACCTGTTTTTTCAGGACCAGATATAATCTGCTGACTGACCTTTAACTAGCCGCGTGTTTCATAGGTCCAAATCTTTGTAAATAGCTGATGTAGACATGCACACACACATGCACTACGTTGCATTGAGTTTTCTAAACACATGTTGTTATTACACTGTTTCATCTTTATTTGCAATCTCTGTGTTTTTTGTATTGTTGTTAAATATTGAGTGAGATTATCAAGCTGTCTTCAGATGGTTTTAGTGTTTTTCTTTGATATGCCATCAAATAATAAACTTTACTTTGAATTCAAATGTTCTCATTATACTTTAGTTTGTGAGTCACACACGTCTTTAGCAGAACTACACATTGAGTCACTTCCTGTGTTTGGGGTCACAACCAAACTTAAAAGTAGAATTTCAGCACATCGTGAGAACATTCACAGATCTGTGCTGAGCTTAAATAAACACTGTGACTGTAGAACTGACTGATGATGTTTGAGCTCAGAGTGTGGAGGATGAATTTCAACAATGTTCCTCCAATAAACAATATAAGGAATACAACAGATTCATAACGATGGAGAAGATCTGTGGTCAAATAAGAATAAAAAAGGATGTCTGGAGGTACAGAACAACTTTTACAACCACAAGTCAGAACTGTGCTCTTAAGATGAGGCGAATCTATGACACCATGAATATATCAAAATGCTGGCTGAGAAGATGACTCTCAGTCTGCAGAAGAAGAAAACTCCAGCAGGATCCACAGGACACGACAACAAAGACAAAACTATGACCTGCAACGTGTGTCACTAAGCAACAGAGCACCTTTGTATATCACAGAGAAAGGCAGGAACACAAAACAGGAAAGAAGCTTAAATGTTTGCAGTGGACAGGAAATGTGAACACGTCACACAACTGCTGTGGTCAAAGCTACAGGAGCTGTTTGAGGTTGGTGTAAAAGGAAGGAAGCACAGAGAGGTGATAGAAGGAGGAGCTGAAAATAAACTCTGGTCTTATCTACATTAAGTGCAGCTTCTCTTTGTTCTGCATTTATTATCAATGCAAAGTCGAACACTTTGAGATTAGATGCAGATCAGCGTGCAGGGCTGGACGTGAGGATGGGGCACTCTTTGCTCTGTTTGCTGGGGTTATTCTGTGAGTACAATACACACCTTTACTGTTTGAATGGCAGCGATGAAGGAAAATGTTTCTCACTGGTGACAATTACAGTGTATCACTGCTTTAACCTGTTTACCTGACAGCTTCAACACAGCAGACTAGATTTTTTCGTCATGTTTCCAGCCTGTTTGACAGCTAATAGTAACACATAAATTTGGTGATGAGCAATAACTGTGCCATCTAAAGATTTACCTTTAAAAAGCCTCAGTTTATATATTTATTGTGATTTTGTCAGTTGTATAATGTCTGATGATGTTTCATTATTTTAGTGCTCAGTACAGTCATCCATGGAAACACTGAAGGTGAGAAATAGTTTTTTCTTCCATTTATATCATATGTGTTGATCTTAACTAGTATTTAGCTTCTCCTGTGTTTCTCTAAATGACGTCCTCTGTGTTATATTTTGTATCATAAACCAAACATTTCATTGAGATTATTGGTTAAAATGTTAATATAACCATGTTAAGTGTGTGAGCTCTCTAGCACACACCCACGATACAAACTGTATATTTACTGAAGAGCTGTGGCTTCATACATGTGGATTTTCTTTTCATGTTTATCTGATCTGAAAATATCAACAGTGTGTGTTGTGCAGATTATCTCACTGAGTTATGTTGTTGGCATGTATGCTGGATTATATAGTGGGATCTTTTTTTTTGGATTACCTCTTGGAGTTATAAAACACTGATGTCAAATTAAAGGAAAATCCAATATCAAACATGGTAACCAAATGCTGCTCTGAGCTCAGCATAGAGTTTGTTACCTTCATCCCTCATTTGGTGTTTTGATTGGAAGCTGTCTAACACGTCACTCCAAAGTCTCTGTAGATGTTCAGTGTGTTGAATTGTGTGGCTGCAACTCCAACTCCAAAAGATGACTCACATTATTTAAAATTTGCATCAAACATTCAGAGCATCAACTTTATACTTTTGATCTTTTTCTAAATTACAGAACTTGGAGTGAAGGCCACTCTGACAGCAGACAGATTAACCATACCAGCAGGGGGCAGTGTGACACTGACCTGTGATGTAAAACATTCTGCTGACTTTGAATATGACTGGTTCAGAGAACCCCGTTTTAACTCTAACCAGAAGACCACAGTAGCTGCTGGATCAAACAGAGAACTTGTGACCTCTGAAGGCGGCATCTACAACTGCAGAGGACGTAAAGGGACAAATTCAACCACACTAGAAAGTCATCCAGTCATCATTCAGGAAACTGGTGAGTTTAACATTTTAATCTGGATTAAAACAGCTTGGGTTCTTCAAAGTTTGAGGAAACTCACTCTAAAAAACTGGTAAATGTAAAAAGTGAATGATGTGACCTCATCTTTTCTCTACAACGAATAATTATTTTTAAATATGTGAAATCTCTTAATGCAGCGTTTGTGACCTTTAAATTGTCTCAGAAAATTTTGTTCTACGTTTGGTATTTAATTAGTGGATAAATCATTGAACCTAATACAGCTGATTAAAGTTATTGATCTGAACTGTGCAGAAAAGAAAACATCAAACTTCTTCATCCTGTAATGTGATGAAAGATGAGGACACACACACACACACACACACACACACACACACACTGTAGCATCTAGTGTTCTGCTTTATTTGTGATTTGTGTTTCAGCTTCATCTGTAATCTGTTTGTTTGTTTTAAATATTGAGTGAGATTATAAACCTGTCTTCAGACGAGTGTTAGTGTTTTTCTTTGATATGCCATCAAAAACATTTTCACTGTAGAACTGTGTGATAATATTTCAGCTAAAGGTGTGGAGGAAGAATTTCAACAAAGTTACTCTGAATACAACAGATTCATAACGATGGAGAAGATCTGTGGTGAAATAAAATTAAAGGAGGATGTTTGGAGGAACAGAACAACTTAAACTACCACAAGTCAGAATGATGCTCTTAGGATGAGGCGAATCTATGGCACCATGAATAGTCCTGAATATGTTAAAACACCAGCGAGAGGGAAGTAAAACTCAACATAAGACACAAGAAACAAATGACCACCTAAATAAAATGTTACATTAAAATTACCACAATAAAACAGGAAGTGTAGATTAATAACTAAACAGGGAAACAGACACAGTAATAAAGTTAACAAATGGGAACTGACACAGGAGGATGAGACAGGAAACACGGATGGAACAAATGAAACTCTGAGACTAAATTATAAGAAGAACTAAAGGCTCTAAAAATGCTCAAAAATAAATAGAGATCTTTTTTTAAACTGCAAACATGAACAAACAAAGAATTCAACCTCAAAAAACTCAGAAACACAAAGTCAGAACCAGGATCACGACACACTCCAGACTTATATCCTCTTTAGATTCATCAAATATTCTCACAATTGATGTTTTTATGGTAAAACTTGAAATTAGAAGCTCTCTAATATGTAACTCCACTAACTTTTAGTTGTGTTGTGATATTTTTTTACTTTAATTTACATCAAATGTTTTTTGTTTTGTTTTTGTTTTTGTATTTCTTTATTACAGGACATGGAGTAAAGGTCACTGTAACAGCAGACAGCACAACCATACCAGCAGGGGGCAGTGTGACACTGACCTGTGATGTGAAACACTCTGCTGACTTAAAATATGAGTGGGTCAGAGAAACCTCATCTGCAGTGAAGTCCACAGAAGCTGTTGGATCAGATAAAGTGATCAGGATCTCTAAAGGAGGAAAATACCAATGCAGAGGATGGAGAACAGACACAACTTCACTCATAGCACAAAGTGATCCAGTCACCATTCAGGAAACTGGTGAGTTCAAACATTTAATCTGAAAGTAATTTATGGACCTGTCAAGCATCTAAGAAGGGATAACAAAACTGTTGTAGTTTTATCAAAATTTCAAAAGCTGTCGAATTTATAATAATAATAATAACAATGATAATAATAATAATAATAATAATAATAATAATAACAAAAACATCTAGTAGCTAATCAGTTAGAAATTTAATGTATGGTTCAGTGATTCATAAACACGTTTTAATGTAAATAATAAAAAAAATCCTGTGATAAACTGATGACATGAGCTGTAGCTGACCAATGAGAAACAGCTGGATTAATCACCTAATAATGACATTGTTCAGGCAGAGGGATACAATAAATATATATGAGATTCTATAAGAAAGAAAAATATCTGAGAAAATATGTTAAAAACAAACATTACTGTGGTTAATCAGCCAACACTGATCAGCCAGACACACATTACAAGCTGAGGCAGGACCAAAGAAACGGGTGATGCATTAATGCAGCGTCCAAACACCTCCCATCCCCTGGAGGAGCAGCTGGCCCAACAATCAGGAGGTTTCTGGGGATCTGCTTTTAATTATAGAGCCAACAAGCAAACAGGATATTAGCTATTACAATATTTATTCCTCATGACGAGGCACAAGCACTATTTATGGGGGTACCGACAATCTATGGTTGTGGGTTAGTACCAGTTTTCTTAAAGTTATTCAGATTTGTTGCCCACTTTGCAAAAAGAGGGATTAGGGTAGCATGACCACACCTGAAGACGACCATGAAGAGTTAAGTGTCAGATGTTATGACCCACACTGTCAGTCAACCTGAGCCGACAGAGCAGGAGGGGTCCAGCAAACTGTATCAGCAGAAAAGGACAAAGACCGACAGAGTATAAAACTCACAGAAGGACCACAAAGAGGCCCCGGGGCCCATGATGATCACGTAATTATTAACGGGCCCAACCAGGGATTAGTAAAGCGCTCTAAATACAGCCAGGTGTGTAAAGACTTTCATATCCTCAATGCAGACATTTTTATCTGTGACGGCCGAATAATAATAATAACAATAGTAATAATAATGACTGACACGTGTGTGGTTTGCTATTTTCAGGTATGTACTACAGATGTGAGCAGCACGTGCGTTTTCTGTATATTTTGCAGTTACTGGGTGATCAGACCTCTGTACTGGTGTTAGTGACTCAGTCCTGGTAGAAAACTGGTCACAGGTTTCACTGACTGCACACAGACACTCAGACATGGCAAAGCTCCTGATAAGCTAAGACATGGTCACAACCTGTGAAGCAATGAATTCTTTAAACATTTCATTGATACAATAATGGTGCAAATAATGTGTGAAATTCACATGTATAAATCACCAATCTTAGCCAAGGTAATGAAAGTTTTACTTTAACTTTCTTTCTGAAAATAATTCATATTTATTTACCGCATCCCTCCACCTGAACAATGTCATCATAAGGTGATAAACACAGCTATGTTTCAGGGGAGGGGCACCAGGTCAGGGCTTGGCCTTTCCTGTCAGTAGATTTAGAGTCAGTCAGGTGAAAACATCCAGTTTCCCACTCCGACATCTCCGTTCTTGGTATCAGGCTCCCAGCCTTCACCACTGCATGATTGTGATTTGGTATAAAATTATGTTAGTTTTATTATCCCCCATAAATGACCTGACAGGTGGGCCATAAATGACTTTTTCATATAAATGATCATCACCTTGAGCTCCATTCTGAAAATAAATATGGAAATAATAGTGAATGTTTTCATTAATGCAGTGTTTGCTCACCTTTCCTTGTTACTGGAAACCACTTCATCCTCTTTTATGTATTTGAATCAGTGGATAAATGCTTGAAATGAGTTCAGCTGTTTTAAAGTTATTGATCTGAACAGAAAGGTGAAAATAAACATTCATTTCAGATTTCTGCATCTGTTTTTGTTCTGTTAGGATTTAAAGCTGCAAACTTCTGACTCTTGTTAATCGACCTTTTTATAGAAAATATTTTTCTTTTCCATTTTCAATCAGCCAGCAGGAGGAGATTCAGCTACAGGGATGATCAAAATGTTCATTCCCTTTGTGTCCTAACTGAGTAATTTTACTGTGAAAAGTTTCCAACAGGGTCAATGTGACGCTGCAGCCCAGCTGGTCTCAGATATTCACTGGTGAGACAATCACTCTCAGATGTGAGATTCAGGGAGGTGAAGGAAAGGTGTGGAAATATGAATGGACAGCACCCAACACAAACAGCCCTCCAACATCCAGTGAATACAGGATCAGCAGAGTTTCAGTGTCCCACAGTGGAGACTACAGATGTCGGGGTAGCAGTGACTATCTCTTAACAGGATGGAGTGATGCCTTCACACTGACAGTTTCATGTAAGCTGCTCTACAATTCAAACTGAAGTTTTCTGTTTTCATTTCTACGTCTGTTTAAACTCAACATCAAGAAACAATTCAGACCCTCCAAGAAACTCACTGTGCAAACAGACAAACAGCTGAGTGCACTGTGACTCTGAAATAACTCATTTAAAGGGGAATGAAACGAGATGACAGTTTTAATGAATAAATAATAAATCAGGTGCATCTGTAGTGTAGTTTTCAAGTAAGACAGATCACCTGTGTCACAGAGCCACAGTGAGAGCAGAGAGGACAAACACAGCAGTGATACCAGCAGTTCTTCAGTCTGTCTTTCAGTGAGGATACAAATACCAAGACACAGTTTATGAAATTTGGTGGAGCCAAAGAAAGAAGCCGTTTAATTTTACTGTGGATGCAGATTCGTTTTTAAAAACTCTGCTGACAAATGTTTTTACTAAAGAAAAGCTTTTATCACTCATGTTTAGATTTTCATCATGTTTCTTGCATTAAGGCTTTGTGTTTCCCTGCATGAATTAAACATCTCTTTATAAAAGTAGACCAGTGTTGCATTCTGGGAAACCCAGCAGAATTTGCAGCTCATGAGCATCATATGCTGCACCTTTATTCAGCTTTATTCAGCTTTTTCACCTCATATAAGCTAAACCAAATCCTCCAACATGGCTTCATTTCATTTATGTTATTTTAATGTTGTAGCCAAATCCCAAAGATAAAGATTGACATTAATGAACACTGATGTGGGTGAATAGGCTCGGTGTAAATATGATGCAACTCCATTGAATTCCCACAGGAATAACAGACACCATTCAGTGTCGTGTCACTTTAGAGTATTAAAGGAAAATGCAGAGAGGACACAAAACATCTAAAAGTAATTTGTATGTCCAACATTTGTCTTTGAATAGATGAAGAATAAATCAGAGGGAATCGGTAGTGTAGTTTTGTATGAAGACAGTCTAATGTGGCACATGCAGGTAAATATTTTGTGTTTGGTGCTAGAAGCTAAATGACTGAGTGAATGTGTAAAGTGTGATCATTTCTATCACAAAGTTCTTCCTGAAGCAAGTGACAATCTGATCAACTTTTTCCTGTAAACTCCACAGCAAGTAAACCCAGAGCCACACTGACAGCACAAAGTTCAGTCATACCAGCAGGGGGCAGTGTGACACTGAGCTGCTCTGTGGAGGGCTCTGCTGGCTGGAAGTTTGACTGGTTCAGACGTGATTCAGTCTCTTCTAAAGCTCAGCTCATGAGAGGAAATGAAGCAAACAGAGTTATTAGTGTCTCACAAGGAGGTCTGTACCACTGCAGAGGAGGGAGAGGAGATCCAGTTTACTACACAGAGGACAGTGCTCCAGTTATGATTGGTGAGTGTTAAGTTTTGTTCTGAAATGAAACAAATTCATGATTAATGTAAAAGTAGTACCTGATAAAAATGAAAGTTTTGTTTCCTGATATTCTTTTATTTTCTATTTTTATTTGTTTGTTGGGGAACAGTTCAGGCTGTTGTGAAAGTGCAGCAGAGTTGGTCTCAAATGTTCACTGGTGAGACAATAACCTTAAAATGTGAAATAAAGGAAGGTGAAAACAGGGAGATGAAATATGAATGGACGTTACCTCACAGAAACACCCCCAACACAAACACCCCTCCAACATCCAGTGAATACAGGATCAGCAGAGTTTCAGTGTCCCACAGTGGAGACTACAGATGTCGGGGTAGCAGTGACTATCTCTTAACAGGATGGAGTGATGCCTTCAGACTGACAGTTTCATGTAAGTTGGACCATGATTCATGCTGACATTTAATGTTTTCATGTTTACATCTGTCTTAACAGGAAAACTGTTACTGTAAACTGAAAGCGAGAGTTCAAGAACCGATAAGTGGGATCGATAAGCAAGCAGAGACTAATGATTCCCAGGACTTGGACTACTGGAAACCAGTTCTGTACTCCCATCCCTGCATGCAGGATTACTAATTACTGTTTGTGTTTTTAGATAAATTAATCAGTGTTTAAAGTGTGATCAGTAGTGTAACAAGTTTATTCCTGATTATGTTTGAATATTTTCTTATTTTGTTTCTTCAACAGCAAGTAAACCCAGAGCCACACTGACAGCACACAGTTCAATCATACCAGCAGGGGGCAGTGTGACACTGAGCTGCTCTGTGGAGGGCTCTGCTGGCTGGAAGTTTGACTGGTTCAGACGTGATTCAGTCTCTTCTAAAGCTCAGCTCATGAGAGGAAATGAAGCAAACAGAGTTATTAGTGTCTCACAAGGAGGTCTGTACCACTGCAGAGGAGGGAGAGGAGATCCAGTTTACTACACAGAGGACAGCAGTGACGTCACAGTTACAGAAACTCGTGAGTTTAATTATTTTATTTCTGCCAAGCTGAGAGAGGTGATTTTGTGTTCTGTGCTAACAATTTTATTCAACAACTGTGAGTTTATTAACCCTGAGATGAGAGACAACTACAGACAAATAGAAGAATTTATTCAGTCTTTTTTATCTTCATGTTTCTATTTGTCTCTAACTGGATATTTTCTGTGAACAGTTCCCAGTAAGCCCACTGTGACCCTGCAGCCATCCTGGACTCAGATATACAGCGGTGAGACAGTCACTGTCAGATGTGAGATTCAGGGAGGTGAAGGAGCTCAGTGGACGTATGAATGGAGAGCAGCCAAGTTAAACACACCTCCAACATCCAATGAACACAGAATCATCAGAGCTACTGAGTCTGACAGTGGAGGATACAGCTGCCGGGGCAGAAGGGACTATTTCTTCTCAGAGTGGAGTGATATCATCACACTGACTGTATCATGTAAGATCTTTCATCCAGAGTATCTAAATAAGGAAAAAGCACTTCTTCTTTCTTACAGCTTTATAACTGTCTTTCATGTTGGTCAGTAAAATGTTTAGTTTTTATTCCAACAACAAAAACCTGAACAGCAGCTTTTTATTCACAGTGAAGAGAACAAAACATATGAGAGTAACTTCTCTGCTGTGCAGCTCTAATACATGAAAGATGAAATGCAGAACAAATGCTGAATCTGTCTCAGCTGCTCCACCACATCCACTAAGAAACATTAAATACTGTGATTGCTCTTCTGTATTTTGCTGCATATATGGAGGGTTCAGGTTTGTGCAAAGTGATTAAAGAGTCTGGTCTCATGAGCAACACATTCTGTGTCTTTTTTCACTGAATGAAAACTGAACTGCAGACTGAAATATGGCCTCATTGTATTGGACGCTGGTCTGTGCTGGTATGTTATTCATTCAGATTATTGAGATTTATCCTCAGATATCACTCAGACATATTACACTGAGGGATTTTAATGTGTGTATGCATCTGTATCACAACAATGAAAAGAACCTAATGACTTCGTCTTGGAGTGCATTAGTGTGAGAACACTTTTTTATTTTTTCTCTATTTTTTTTTAAGTTTTCAAATTCAGAAATGTTCATTACACAATCCTGCTCAGTCATTAGGATTTGGATAACTTAAAGATCTGGAAATGTTTAACTTTTATAGTCATCTGTTGATTGCTTATAAGTAAACTTATCAGTAATGCTTTAAATTAAGTATAGCATTTAAAACGTATACTTTAAAAAAAATACAGCAAAGTAAATATGAAAATTCACAGTGCTGATCAAAATGGGTATGAGAGTGGTACAGAGTGCACAGTTTGCTGATATCATCCATCCATTTCTGTCTAATTATTTAAAATGTTCTGATTCAGTCATTGACTTTTGTTCATTTTCTAAACTGAACTGCAGATAAACCAAAGCCGAAACTGAGAGCTGATAACACAGCTGTTCCAGTAGGGGGCAGTGTGACCCTGACCTGCTCTGTGAACTCATCATCATCATCATCTGGATGGAAATACTACTGGTACAGAGATGGAAATTACTCTGAAGCCCTGACCACACAAGATGCAGTTTTCCACTCAAATGGACAAATCAGTGTCTCACAGGAAGGACTCTACAGGTGCAGAGGAGGAAGAGGAAACCCAGTTTACTACACAGAGGACAGCCAAGAAGTTCACATTAACACAACTGGTGAGTTTGGATTCAGCAACAATGTTGAACAGATTGATGATTGAGGACTGCAGATTACCACGAAGGCCAAACAGCATATATCTCATGGTAACCTCTTTGGCATTGTAATACTGTTCTTATTGGAAATGATGAACATGAATAGTCATGTAAAATGTGGAGTCTAGTGTCAGGAATGTGATCCAAGGAGGGGAGACTAGGTGGGATTATGAATGTGAAACAACCACTTTCAGCAAATCTCCAAATCAAAATAAATTCACAATTAGTTCTGTAACAATTCTACAAGTAACACTGCAAGTAGTGTAGAACAGGAGTCACAACATGAAACCACAGAGCAGAGTCATGCTGACAGTTTCTGACAGGAAACAGAAAATCTCAATGTAAACATCAGTTTTTGTGTTTTTTATATTAAGATTTCACATGTTTGACATATTTATATAGTAAAAGTTTGTAAAGCAGATTTACTGAAGTCAACATTTTGTGTTCATTGTGGGGAGTCAAATCATTTAAACACAGCAGGAGTTGATTCAAAGTGATTTCTAGTTGAGGGAAACAGATGAACTGGATCTTTTTCAAGAGAATTTTTATAAACTGATCTTATGAAATTTAAAATATAATTAAGATTTATTGTTTGTTGTTACAGTAACTGTGTCAGGAGCTGACAGCTCTTCATCTCCTGTGTGGTTGATTGTTGGACTGGTTTGTGGAGTCTCTCTCATTATTATTCTCCTGCTCTTGTTGTATCGCTGCAGACAGTCCAAGTGTAAGAGCCTCTTCTTTTCATGCTGTATTACAGAGTTTATTTATTACATGGACTTTAATTATTTACACATATATGTGAACTCTTATGGAACAATTCACATCACAAACATGTGTAATAACATTTGTCTCTTTCACAGATTCCTGCTTCACCAGGTTGGTAAAATACTTTTTATTATTATTTTAAACAAACATCAGTTACTTTTGAGTTTATTGTGTTTATTTCATATTTTAGGTGGATCCAGTCTGAGAGTCACAGTCCGGGCTCCTCCACAAATCATGGAGTCAACCAGAATGAAACTCATGGATACAACTCTCTTCATCCTGGTCAGCACTTAAACCGATCTTTATTATCATTATTAATATTGACTTTTCATTCAGTCTCCATTAACAGGAACATTTCTTAGGTTCAGTTTGTGCTCAGCAGTTTTTCAAAGAACATTTATCAAAATCCAGTTGGACAAACATCCAAATAACCAACTGACTACATGCACAAAAGATCAGAAACAAACAGGATTTTACAACCTGATTGTATCTTTAACTCGACTGAAAGAATCCACAAATGTTATTGTTTCATATCAGAACAACACAAACAGTAACACCATGATGGGTTCATGCTCTGAAAATATCTGATAGTCCTGGATTTGACTTAAACACGACTAATAAAAATCTTTCTTTGACTGATGACATTAAAATGAAACTCTGACTCTGGTTTCTTTTCATTTTCATGAAGGTGATGCTAACCTCTATGAATCCATCACACAAGAGGAAGACACTGGAACTGGTACAGTTTATATTTAGAAAAGCTCAGAGCAGCTAGAGATGCAAGAAGCTTTTGATTGAGACTAACTGCATGTGATGTGTTTACAAACATTTTTATATTTCAGCAGATGAACCGCGAGACATCACATACTCTCTTATTACACTTCAAAACTTTGAAAAGAAGAGTGAGTACACAAAACACTCAGTGTAGAAATAAAAGCCTGGAACATTTTTAAAGTGTTTAAAATGTTTTAATTATTTTCATGTATCTGATCATCTTAACAGGGAAGCATCATAAACCAGAGCAGAGTGCTGTTTACTCTGAGGTGAAGACGGGAGCTGCAGGTACAGTCACAACAGTCTCATTCAGTGTTTGTACTTGAATGTGTCATCACATCATTATATTGCAGGTAATTATAGGTCAACATGGAGTTTAGTTATTCACTTACCAAGCTTAGCTACTACATACGACCACTACACATCAGCAGAGTTGAATCTTATACACATCGAGGGCCGTTCAGAGTTTAGTGTAAGTTTGTCTGCTTCATATACAGAATGATATTGTTATTGTACAGTATGGTATTGTCCATCTATATGTCCCCAAACTAAATAGTTTCTCTCATGTTTTTACTCTGTAGTAATGTTCTTGTCATCATATCTGTGCTGAACAAATGTGTCCTGAGCTCTGACGTCTCTTTTAGAGGACAGTCTGATGTATGCTGAGGTCAAACAGCCCAAAAAAGAAAAAGCCAAGAAAAACAAAGGTGAGCAAAGTCTGCCATCATCTCCACTGAATATTGTTCAACATGTTTATCTGCTCTTAAAATGTAAATCTGTTTATTTTAATATTTATATTTATGTATTCATTAGTTGGTTAATAAAATCTATCATACTCGTTTATCTTTGCATTAGTGGAGACATGAAGTTTCCTCCTGGTTAATGATATTATTGTTTTCAATGATCTTCTCTTCATTCACAGGAAAATCAAGTCCTGCAGCTGATGCAGCAGTTTATTCTGAAGTCACATCAGGAAGCTCTCTCAGTAATTCTGCTGCCATGCAGGCTGATTTATTCTTCACATTATTAAATGTCTTCAGCTCATAATATCTTTACTTGTTGGAAATCACTTTGTCTTTTTGTGCTTGTCTTACAGGTCAGTGAGGAGAGCTGTAGCAGCAAAGCCAAGAAGAAGCTTTTTATGAAGCCACTCTTGCTCCTCTGCTCCCCAAATATCAGACATGCTCAGGTTTATGTACAGTTACAATATTAAATCATTATATCATACAGTTTAGTATAAAACAAATGTAGGTGTATTCCTATTTAATATTCATGCTCTCTATATTCAGTTATATTTCTTAAAGATTTTGTAATAAACCTTGAATGTATCTAACATGTTCCAACAGTGGTGAGAACAAAGTGTGAAATATGTGATCTTTAGTATCTGACAGCACAACTTAAAGTCAGTGTTTGCAGTGTTTCACAAGTAAATACTGATATGGGACCAACACAAACTTTAACTGTGTTTGTCTAAAGATTTCATACATTATATAAATAAGAAATATATGATGGGCAGTGAATACATTTGAATATATGAATACATGTGTTTTATGTATCTATTTTGTCTCTGATCTTTTTATTCATTTATTGTTAGAAGGGAAAAAGTAAAATCTTTTTAAAGTTTAACTTTTAATGTTTATGTTTGATTTTTTTTTTCTGTATGAGATTATCCACAAACTAACAACACAAACACGTAAACAGTTTGCATCAGCGTTGTCATGGAAACCTGAAATAAACAGATGTGAGTATGATTTGCAAAGTGGTCACTAAGTACAGAGCATGACAGCAGTCTGCATGTATCTGACACAGAGGACTGAAGCAGAACATTTACAGAGAGAAGCTCTCTGTGTGCTGCTGTCACAGGATGCAGTCAAAGGAAAAGAGAACTTGTACATGTGGTAAATCAGCACGACTCAGAGAAGTAGCAGTATTATAATTTTCCATAACACTCACTTTTGAGCATTAACTGTTCACACAAGAATTTATTAATATGACACAAATATCAGAGCTAAAAATCCAGACAGGTTCAACAGAGAACAATACAGAAACAAAACATCTCTTTGACCCTGCAGAGTCTCATTCTTTAGTCACAGTAAGGTGAGATACTGTCAGGAGGAGGGCACAGGTCAGGGTCCTGCTCAGTCAGGTGTATACTTAACCAGCTGGGTCGAGCTAGCTTGGCATTTTCCTCTGCAAAATCACCATAAACACTGCTGATCATGTGCTCTAATAACTCAACTGTATGTGCTGTAGATGGGTTTCCCTCTTCACTATCAATCATGCACTTGTCTTATAAAGTAGGAGAGCAACAAGCACACTGGTGACTTTTTTGTCCTGTCACCATTTGTAACTAATTTGTTGACCTTCAGTTATTTTAGTTTCCAATAAAATCTCATTTTTAATCACGTTCTGATGTTATATGGTCTGAATGCAGTCCTGTGTTCCTGTTGATTTAATTAAGCGGTAAATGCAAAAGTAACAGCATGTTTTATGATGTATTTAATCAATTATAAATGCAACAATGATGTGATATGTTGTAACTTTTATTTATCAAATACCAGACAGTTATAAAATATAAAGGTACATACAGAAAGGATGATCTCCCCCCAACCCTCCCCCTCCCCTGGTAATTGGAAAGTAAATATACTACAGAAAGATGTGTTAACCCACACACTTAAAAAAAAAAAAATTAATTAAAAAACCAGCAAGGTGCTAGTGCTAATCCTTGTAAATTAATATTAACATTAATGGCTACTTGCTCCTCATTCCGAGTAAATACTAGAGTATCTTAAATGAAGTAATCTTTTGAGATGGGACAGCAACTGCTGGTAGAAACAGAAGAGTTTGTGCACAGTCATATAATAGACTACAAAGAGATTTCTCTAGCTGGTAGTTTTAAGTATTTAAGCAATGGTTTCCAGTGAACAACGACTCTATCAGACGAGCCTCTGAGGGAAAATTTTATCTTCTCCACTTTTAGGAGAACGACTCAGAGAAGCTCATGTGGAGTTCTGATTCCCATTTCATCTCAGCACTATGGAAAAAGATTAAGTGGGTGGAGAAACTAGTTTGTAAAGGTAAGCGATGTGGACCTTTAACAGGGTATTAGCTTTAAGAACCAAGTCTATTCTGGTGGGAGTTGGGATATGTGGGAATGAAGTTGAGTGTTTTTTTTTGCAAAATGTTGCAGCTGGAAATAGCGAAGAGAATCAGATTAAAGCGAGAAACAAATTGATCGAAAAATGTTCCAGCAACAACTGGGTTGGAAGATAAGCTTAATGAGGGTGACTGTAAGGCATCGCATGCTAAAGCACATAACAACGAGGATCAGGAGGCCTCTTCGCTCTGGCACCAATTGGTTTGAGAGGACGTGCACCACGATAATATTTTATGCATGTTGGATGCCCAATAATAACTAATTAGATTGGGCAGCACTAATCCTGCTCTATCCCTATAGAGAAGCGAGCGACTAGCCCTTGGACGTTTGCCGGCCCAAATGAAAAGTGAAATAGCTTCATTTACAGCTGTAAAAAATGATTTAGGAAGATAAATGGGCAAACACTGAAAAACATTTAGATATCTTGGTAATACGTTCACTTTTTATACTTTGAATCCTACCAGCTCGGGACAGCGGTAAGTAGTTCCATCTTTGTAGATCAGACTTAACCTTTGTTGTTAGTAAGATTCTGTTCTCACATTGTTCGCAGAGATGGTGTAATTGCAATGCAGAGATATTTGAACCCTGAGTTGGCTATTTTAAAGGGTGTAGTTGATGTAGGTATGTCTGCAGCCATTTGGTTAATAAGGAAGTATTCACTTTTGGAAATGTTAAGCTTGTATCCAGATAGGCGTCCAAAGGAGTCTAATACTGCCAAATGCGAGGGATATTTGATAAAGGATCATTAACATAGAGAAGCAAATCATCTGCATAAAGGGACACCTAATGTTTTATATCCCAACTATCAATCACTCCGAATCCTTCCACCATCTTTAAAGCTGCTGAGAGTGGTTCAATCGCTGATGCAAATAGTAACGGGGATAATGGGCACCCCTGTCTTGTTCCCTGAAAGAGTGAGAATGGAGCTTTGATTATTTGTGCAGACAGAGGCACACGGAGAGGAGCAGAGGAGTTTGACCCATGAGACAAAATTATTATTAAAACCAAACTGTCTTAGGGAAAAGAGGAGATAGGCCCACTCTACACTATCGAAGGCCTTCTCGGCGTCAAGAGATATTATGGCTTCTGGAATGTTAGAAGATGTTGAAGAGAGGATGACACCGAGAAGTCTTCTTATGTTGGAATGTGAGCGTCTTCCCCTTATAAATCCCGTCTGATCCTCTGAAATAATTGAAGGCATGATCGATTCTAGTCGCCGAGCTAAAATGTTTGCGAGAATTTTTCCATCCACTGGGAGGAGTGATATTGGTCAATAGGATGTGCAGTTCAATGGGTCCCAATGGGTTCAATGGGAGTGATATGTTTTAACAATATACAGGAACACATATGTGGAGTTCCAGATTACTTACAGATTTTTACTTAAATCTGACTCCCAATACTCCAAAGACCTTCACAAATATACAAGTGATGAGTGTTAATAAATGTAATGTATAAAAAAGCAAAATATTGTCTCACATGGTTGATTTCATCATTTCATCATTGTGTCAGACATAAAATCTTAGGCTGCTGACACAACACCTTTATTCTGAAAGTGCCATCATAAACAGATGACAAATGAAAGGAAAAGTGTGTCAGTGAGGTGTGTGTGCATCATGTGCCTCCAGAACAGCTTCAGTGTTTCTTGGCATTGATCGTAAAAGTATCTGAAAATCTGATCTAGGGATGAACAGCATTACTTTAGAAAAAAGCCACTTTTACTGACTCACAGTGACTTTTCCCTGATATAACTGGACCCTAACATGGCATCAAAGTCCCACAGCCCAACTACACCCTCAGGGTAGAGGTCAAAGGTCAGGATATACATGCTTGTCATGACGCCATTTACATAATTCTCATTCTGCACAAAAAAGCCTGAAGAACAGTTTGTTGTGATTTATTCAGATGCAGTTTAAGTGCTCCTAGCTTATATAGTTACACTTCAAACAGATTTACTCTATGAAGCACTCTTGCTGCATCCTCACCTGCTGGAGAAAAAGGACATTAGATTCATCTCCAAACCAGCACATGTGGGAATTAAATGAACTGAAAGAAGAAAAAAACATTAGAAAAATGGAAAGTTAAACGTTTTTTTTTTGCAGGGGTCAATAATGGTGGTGTGAGAGGACTTTAGAGTTTTTAAAGGAAACAGAAATTCTGCAGCGACTCTGAGGCTGAAAGACAAACAGTATTTGGAGTCTGCTGTTACCATTCCAGCTGTGTAGGTGGCAGTAATACAACTTTATACTGGTTCTCAGCCACTAATGAAAAAGAAGAAGTGAACTTTTTACAGCTCTTCACAGCTTACTGTTATTAGTGTATTTTTATGTCATTTGATCAGCAATAATTTCGTTTACTAACATGTTTGAAGTGTTATTAGTATTATTGCTTATTGTAATTATTGCTGTTATTAGTGTAATGGCTTTAGGACCCAGGGGATCAAAGGGAGGGATCAAAAAGGAAGTAGAGGCAGGTGCTCTTCTTCTTCTCTCCTTTGTTCTGATGTGAGAATGTGGACTCTGGTTGTGGTTTTGGAAGATTTGGATTTACAAATATTTGGAGTGTGAACATATTATGCTGAGAAGATCTGGTTGCATTTAAGTGATCATACTGTCCTTCAGCAGAGATTCAAGGTCTACACTGAATGTTTTTTAAGTTATATATTTAATTAACTTTGATGTATTTGATGTTTATTGCATTCTGTTGTTGTTGTTGTTGTTTAGTAATGATTAAGAGGACATTAATGATGTTGCACAGCAAGCAAGCAGTTAGCTGAAGGTATTTGGCTGTAGTGTTTCACACTGTCAGGTATGCTAGGCTGCACATGTGATTGTATCACTGTTTTGTTGTCTCACTCTCTAGTTTGTTTTAGAGTAAGGGTCGTATTTTATTTTAAAACTGATTCTTTCTTTATTCAGTTTGTCTTTATGTCAACTGGGCCAGGTGCAATATTAGCCAAGTAATATGCAATCCCTGAGTGGGGACTAACAGATCATAGGAATCGGCCTTGCGTAAGTGTTTATGATGCACTGATTTGCTGTGTCTAGTATTTTGTTCTAATTTGTTTGCAGTGGTCCCAATTATTCCCTTTGGGAAACACTATAGTTAAAAAAAGAACCTGTGAGCTTCCTGCTGGTGAGACTGAGTTATCAGGTGACATTGCTGGCATGTTGCACCATTAAAGGTACCGAGGGGTCATTGGTGGCCTTCCACTGTGATTTTATTGCAAATGCTTTTAATAATAAAACTGTACAAAGATTTGCTGATACAGACCTGCTGTCTCGATTATCCTGGACTTATAACTAACTGAAAGTTTGTATGACTACACTCGTACAAACATCCTGCCAGTTAAAATATTACCCTATAGGATCAAGGCCTTAGTGTCTGTGTGTTTTTGATCACTACATTAGTGTATTTTTGTTATTTGATCAGCAATAATTCAGTTCATTAAAGTGTTTGAAATTAGCTGAATGACTGAATCACAGTTGAAAGGTTTTGTTTGTTGACCCTGAGTGTGATTATTGTGCTACTGTTACAGCCCCATTTCTGTTTTACTTCTCAGCACTGCCATCATGTGTCTGAATACACTGTGCACAGTCAAATGTAATAACCTCAGTGAAAGATCTGATAACATTTAATGTCGTTGATCAGCAGGGCAGGCTGTTTTTGACCTGTTTGCCTTTTTGAATAAAACTCTTGAAATTCTTTGCAAATGGAAAATGTTATTTATTTGTGATGTAAAACTTTTAATGGTAAATGGCCTGTATTTGTATAGTGCTTTTACTAGTCCCGCCTAGGGACCCCAAAGCGCTTTACACACCCAGTCATCCACACATTCACACACTGGTGGAGGCAAGCTACAGTTGTAGCCACAGCTGCCCTGGGGCAGACTGACAGAAACGAGGCTGCCATATTGCGCCATCGGCCCTTCTGGCCAACACCAATAGGCGGTAGGTGAAGTGTCTTGCCCAAGGACACAACGACCGAGACTGAAAAGCACTGAAAGGAAAATCTAATAAATTCAGATCTGCACAGAAATGCATTCATTATGTTTTATTCAAGAGGCAATATCAGAGAGTATTACAAAATTAAACTGCAAACGATAACGTCTTTACTCTTCTGACTGGCCTACATGTGTGTGAAAGACTGTTGGTGGTCACCATCTATTCTCCCACAGGCTTATTTTTATCCACTGACAGGCCTCATGGTTTCTGGTTGAGCCACCATGAACAGAGGAAATGCAGCCTGTGGTTTCAGCCTGAAGTCTTCAGTGTAGCAGATGTTGTGTTTCATGTTATCAGCTCACAGTAGAGAGTTAAGATAAGACTTTATTGATCCCACGGCAGAGAAATTTGTGCGTTACAAAAGCTCAGGTACAGACAGCAGAAGAATACAAAGGATAGAATATAAGAATATAAAGATTATAAAGAATATAAAGTCAAGAAATACAAAATAACTAAGATGATACACTATATACAACGGTAGCTGAGGTTCTATGTACACACATGCACAGTATGTGTTATGGATAGAGGGTTGTGGAAATATGCAAGTAATACATTTCAACTATTCTGCTGCTACTATTACTATATAAGTGATAGATATCTATAAGTATCTATAAATATAGACATGTGCATGCAAGCACATGTAAAAATACACATGCATCCATACACACTAAATCTACATACACACACACACACACACACACACTGGTTAACAAGGAACGCAGACAAAGAGCACAGTGGAAATTTGACCTGTCTGCATGACACATGTTTATATGATGTGCCTGTACTGGAATAACAGTGATAATTATCAATGCTACATTAAGTATCTCAACACTGTTAAAACAGACAAAAGTAGCATCATTGTGGTGATGACAGAGTATGTGGGCATCAAGAGAAGCTGTGAAAAGTTGTTCTCATGCTGAAAAGCAGAAAAGAGTCTCTGCATGAACATGCTGTAAATATTCATTTATCTATATAAAACAGTCTCTCGCTAAAGAAAGAGATTATTTAGTAAATTCAACATCATCGTTCTTCACTGACAGAAAATCTGTAAATGAAACCATTATTTGCACCAAAGTTAATTTATTCAAAGCTAATAACTGAAAACAAAATTACATTTCTTCATATTTTTGCTCAGTGTTTAAGAAAGGTTTTATGTTCCACACACTGTGGGAAATACTGTGTTAATATTTGTGTGTGGTATAACTGTTAGTGATGACATAGCTGCAGCTTTTCTCTACCATCTCTGCACTTAGAAAAAACAGTGACTTCATTTTTTCCATCAGCCTGCAGAACTAAACTGAGGAAGAACAATTAAAGCTAGATATGAGCTGCCTTCCAGATCACATGCTTTAGCCCTGATAGCTGACAGCACAGGCAGATGATGAGGAGACTGTGAGACGTTAAACAGGCAGAATACAGAGCTCAGAGTTTTAAAAGATCAGCGTTCTGGTTTGTTGTTCTCAACGCTTCTTAAAACATGAGAAAATATTTACTGACCAATTTTTTCATTGAAGCCCTTCATTTTACTATAAATAACACCTTGATGTGTAAATTGTGCTTTGATTGCTAATTTACTGTTTATAGTTATTAATGTGAAAAAGAATGAAAAAGGATGACGAGTCGGTCCTTTTATGTGCAGGTAAATGAGGATGGAGAACAAGTGTGTCACCCTGAGCTGCCTGTACCAGCTGTGTGTGTGTGTGTGTGTGTGTGTGTGTGTGTGTGTGCGTGTGTGTTTTCCAAACTTAAAGCTCCTTTTTGTAACAATTATACACACACATCGCCTGCACATTTGAGTTTACAGAGACTATTTCGTGTGTGTGCAGTGATTGTTGTATTAATCCTGTGAGCTCTGCTGTGTTTGTGTGGAGTTGTCCACTACAGAGATACGGCCTTAGTTTGTCAGGAATGTTTGTTCTGTTGAACTATGTGGGAAACAAGGGTGTAATTATTATTGCTGCTTTTACAACCACAAGTCAGAACGGTGCTCTTAAGATGAGGCGAATCTATGACACCATGAATATATCAAAATGCTGGCTGAGAAGATGACTCTCAGTCTGCAGAAGAAGAAAACTCCAGCAGGATCAAGATCCACAGGACACGACAATAAAGACAAAACTATGACCTGCAACGTGTGTCGCTAAGCAACAGAGCACCTTTGTATATCACAGAGAAAGGTAGGAACACAAAACAGGAAAGAAGCTTAAATGTTTGCAGTGGACAGGAAATGTGAACACGTCACACAACTGCTGTGGTCAAAGCTACAGGAGCTGTTTGAGGTTGGTGTAAAAGGAAGGAAGCACAGAGAGGTGATAGAAGGAGGAGCTGAATATAAACTCTGGTCTTATCTACATTAAGTGCAGCTTCTCTTTGTTCTGCATTTATTATCAATGCAAAGTCGAACACTTTGAGATTAGATGCAGATCAGCGTGCAGGGCTGGACGTGAGGATGGGGCACTCTTTGCTCTGTTTGCTGGGGTTATTCTGTGAGTACAATACACACCTTTACTGTTTGAATGGCAGCGATGAAGGAAAATGTTTCTCACTGGTGACAATTACAGTGTATCACTGCTTTAACCTGTTTACCTGACAGCTTCAACACAGCAGACTAGTGACTGTTTAAACTGTTGCATACATTACATTTACTGTTCACACTTTTTAAACATTGTTTGAGTTTTAATGTTTTTTTTAAAGATTTCGTCATGTTTCCAGCCTGTTTGACAGCTGATTGAAACACATAAATTAGGTGATGAGTAATAACTGTGCAATCTGAAGATTTACCTTTAAAAAGCCTCAGTTTATATATTTATTGTGATTTTGTCAGTTGTATAATGTCTGATGATGTTTCATTATTTCAGTGCTGAGTACAGTCATCCATGGAAACTATGAAGGTGAGAAATAGTTTTTCTTTTATTTATATCATATGTGTTGTTCTTAACTAGTATTTAGCTTCTCCTGTGTTTTTCTAAATGACGTCCTCTGTGTTATATTTTGTATCATAAACCAAACATTTCATTGAGATTATTGGTTAAAATGTTAATATAACCATGTTAAGTGTGTGAGCACTCAAACACACACCCACGATACAAACTGTATATTTACTGAAGAGCTGTGGCTTCATACATGTGGATTTTCTTTTCATGTTTATCTGATCTGAAAATATCAACAGTGTGTGTAGTGCAGATTATCTCACTGAGTTATGTTGTTGGCATGTATGCTGGATTATATAGTGGGATTTTTTTTGATTACCTCTTGGAGTTATAAAACACTGATGACAAATTAAAGGAAAATCCAATATCAAACATGGTAACCAAATGCTGCTCTGAGCTCAGCATAGAGTTTGTTACCTTCATCCCTCATTTGGTGTTTTGATTGGAAGCTGTCTAACACGTCACTCCAAAGTCTCTGTAGATGTTCAGTGTGTTGAATTGTGTGGCTGCAACTCCAACTCCAACAGATGACTCACATTATTTAAAATTTGCATCAAACATTCAGAGCATCAATTTTATACTTTTGATCTTTTTCTAAATGACAGAACTTGGAGTGAAGGCCACTCTGACAGCAGACAGATTAACCATACCAGCAGGGGGCAGTGTGACACTGACCTGTGATGTAAAACACTCTGCTGACTTTGAATATGAGTGGTTCAGAGAACCCCGTTTTGACTCTAATCAGAAGACCACAGTAGCTGGTGAATCAAAGAGAGAACTTGTGACCTCTGAAGGCGGCATCTACACCTGCAGAGGCCGTAAAGGGACAAATTCAATCACAGAAGAAAGTGATCCAGTCATCATTCAGAAAACTGGTGAGTTTAACATTTTAATCTGGATTAAAACAGTTTGGGTCCTTCAAAGTTTGAGAAAACTCACTCTAAAAAACTGGTCATGTAAAAAGTGAATGATGTGACCTCATCTTTTCTCTACAACGAATAATTATTTTTAAATATGTGAAATCTCTTAATGCAGCGTTTGTGACCTTTAAATTGTCTCCGAAAATTTTGTTCTACGTTTTGTATTTAATTAGTGGATAAATCATTGAACCTAATACAGCTGATTAAAGTTATTGATCTGAACTGTGCAGAAAAGAAAACATCAAACTTCTTCATCCTGTAATGTGATGAAAGATGAGGAATTACACACACACACACACACACACACACACACACACACACACACAAACAAACAGATTACACTGTAATCTGTTTGTTTGTTTTAAATATTGAGTGAGATTATAAACCTGTCTTCAGACGAGTGTTAGTGTTTTTCTTTGATATGCCATCAAAAACATTTTCACTGTAGAACTGTGTGATAATATTTCAGCTAAAGGTGTGGAGGAAGAATTTCAACAAAGTTACTCTGAATACAACAGATTCATAACGATGGAGAAGATCTGTGGTGAAATAAAATTAAAGGAGGATGTTTGGAGGAACAGAACAACTTAAACTACCACAAGTCAGAATGATGCTCTTAGGATGAGGCGAATCTATGGCACCATGAATAGTCCTGAATATGTTAAAACACCAGCGAGAGGGAAGTAAAACTCAACATAAGACACAAGAAACAAATGACCACCTAAATAAAATGTTACATTAAAATTACCACAATAAAACAGGAAGTGTAGATTAATAACTGAACAGGGAAACAGACACAGTAATAAAGTTAACAAATGGGAACTGACACAGGAGGATGAGACAGGAAACACTGATGGAACAAATGAAACTCTGAGACTAAATTATAAGAAGAACTAAAGGCTCTAAAAATGCTCAAAAATAAATAGAGATCTTTAAAAAAACAAACAAACTGCAAACATGAACAAACAAAAAATTCAACCTCAAAAGACTCAGAAACACAAAGTCAGAACCAGGATCACGACACACTCCAGACTTATATCCTCTTTAGATTCATCAAATATTCTCACAATTGATGTTTTTATGGTAAAACTTGAAATTAGAAGTTCTCTAATATGTAACTCCACTAACTTTTAGTTGTGTTGTGATATTTTTTCACTTTAATTTACATCAAATGTTTTTTCGTTTTGTTATTGTTTTTTTATTTCTTTATTACAGGACATGGAGTGAAGGTCACTGTAACAGCAGACAGCACAACCATACCAGCAGGGGGCAGTGTGACACTGACCTGTGATGTGAAGCACTCTGCTGACTTAAAATATGAGTGGGTCAGAGAAACCTCATCTGCAGTGAAGTCCACAGAAGCTGTTGGATCAGATAAAGTGATCAGGATCTCTAAAGGAGGAAAATACCAATGCAGAGGATGGAGAACAGACAAAACTTCACTCATAGCACAAAGTGATCCAGTCATCATTCAGGAAACTGGTGAGTTTAAACATTTAATCTGAAAGTAATTTATGGACCTGTCAAGCATTTAATAAGGGCTAATAAAACTGTTTCTCATAATGATAATAATAATAATAATAATAATAATAGTAATAATAATAATAATAATATTAATAATAATGACTGACACGTGTGTGGT
Source organism: Oreochromis niloticus (assembly GCF_001858045.2). Lineage (NCBI taxonomy): Eukaryota > Metazoa > Chordata > Actinopteri > Cichliformes > Cichlidae > Oreochromis > Oreochromis niloticus. Next base: position 24,278,750 of record NC_031967.2, read on the forward strand.
TTGCTATTTTCAGGTATGTACTACAGATGTGAGCAGCACGTGTGTTTTCTGTATATTTTGCAGTTACTGGGTGATCAGACCTCTGTACTGGTGTTAGTGACTCAGTCCTGGTAGAAAACTGGTCACAGGTTTCATTGACTGCACACAGACACTCAGACATGGCAAAGCTCCTGATAAGCTAAGACATGGTCACAACCTGTGAAGCAATGAATTCTTTAAACATTTCATTGATACAATAATGGTGCAAATAATGTGTGAAATTCACATGTATAAATGACCAATCTTAGCCAAGGTAATGAAAGTTTTACTTTAACTTTCTTTCTGAAAATAATTCATATTTATTTACCGCATCCCTCCACCTGAACAATGTCATCATAAGGTGATAAACACAGCTATGTTTCAGGGGAGGGGCACCAGGTCAGGGCTTGGCCTTTCCTGTCAGTAGATTTAGAGTCAGTCAGGTGAAAACATCCAGTTTCCCACTCCGACATCTCCGTTCTGGGTATCAGGCTCCCAGCCTTCACCACTGCATGATTGTGATTTGGTATAAAATTATGTTACTTTTATTATCCCCCATAAATGACCTGACAGGTGGGGCCATAAATGACTTTTTCATATAAATGATCATCACCTTGAGCTCCATTCTGAAAATAAATATGGAAATAATAGTGAATGTTTTCATTAATGCAGTGTTTGCTCACCTTTCCTTGTTACTGGAAACCACTTCATCCCCTTTTATGTATTTGAATCAGTGGATAAATGCTTGAAATGAGTTCAGCTGTTTTAAAGTTATTGATCTGAACAGAAAGGTGAACATAAAACATTCATTTCAGATTTCTGCATCTGTTTTTGTTCTGTTAGGATTTCAAGCTGCAAACTTCTGATTCTTGTTAATCGGCCTTTTTATAGAAAATATTTTTCTTTTCCATTTTCAATCAGCCAGCAGGAGGAGATTCAGCTACAGGGATGATCAAAATGTTCATTCCCTTTGTGACCTAACTGAGAAATTTTACTTTGGAAAGTTTCCAACAGGATCGATGTGAAACTGCAGCACAGCTGGTCTCAGATATTCACTGGTGAGACAATCACTCTCAGATGTGAGATTCAGGGAGGTGAAGGAAAGGTGTGGAAATATGAATGGACAGCACCCAACACAAACAGCCCTCCAACATCCAGTGAATACAGGATCAGCAGAGTTTCAGTGTCCCACAGTGGAGACTACAGATGTCGGGGTAGCAGTGACTATCTCTTAACAGGATGGAGTAATGCCTTCACACTGACAGTTTCATGTAAGCTGCTCTACAATTCAAACTGAAGTTTTCTGTTTTCATTTCTACGTCTGTTTAAACTCAACATCAAGAAACAATTCAGACCCTCCAAGAAACTCACTGTGCAAACAGACAAACAGCTGAGTGCACTGTGACTCTGAAATAACTCATTTAAAGGGGAATGAAAGGCGATGACAGTTTTAATGAATAAATAATAAATCAGGTGCATCTGTAGTGTAGTTTTCAAGTAAGACAGATCACCTGTGTCACAGAGCCACAGTGAGAGCAGAGAGGACAAACACAGCAGTGATACCAGCAGTTCTTCAGTCTGTCTTTCAGTGAGGATACAAATACCAAGACACAGTTTATGAAATTTGGTGGAGCCAAAGAAAGAAGCCGTTTAATTTTACTGTGGATGCAGATTCGTTTTTAAAAACTGCTGACAAATGTTTTTATTAAAGAAAAGCTTTTATCACTCATGTTTAGATTTTCATCATGTTTCTTGCATTAAGGCTTTGTGTTTCTGATAGGTTTGTAGCTTGAACCTATTCGCTGGAACGTTGAAGGCAATGTGATTACACAGCAAGCAAGACACGAGTAGGCAACATTCTTTATGTTTCACGTGCACGGGAGAGAACTGGACAGGCGCCGTTCCTTCGCTTGACCCCAGTTGCTCTCGTCCGCTCTCCCGTAACACTGCTCTTTTATTGTGGTTACATGAATATGCATAGGTTCATTAACATATGACATAGGTATACATGTGAACAAAGAATACCTTGTGTGTGGGGGTCAAACTGTGACCCCAGGAAGACTCCCCAGAGCCGTCCATCTAAACAAAAGGCACTTAGACTAAAACAGACATAGATACGTTTATCCTACCATAAAACAATAAGACAAGGTATGGCCTCTCCCATGCTCCTAACATGTGGGTGTGAAAGTCAGAGAGCTCTGGAATGCACACAAAGCTTGCAGACTATTAAGGATCAAACCTCTACCAATCTACACCTAATTATAAAACTCTAAGAATATATAAGTAGATATTTCTAAGCATAAATGACAATCACAATACAAATCTATCATTTCCCCCCTTTTGGCAATTATGCTAGAAAAGTACCCAGTTATGATCACGTCATGTCTGACAGTGTCAATGCAAACATTTTTATACTCAGCATATGTAAACGTACACAGTTTGACAAATATATTAGCAGTTATCCAAGTTCTTATTAATCTCATCCAATGGTAACCTGCATCCTACAAGCAAACAGATGAATAGTTAACGGTCAAAAGAGAAATTAACATTTTCAAAAACATCCCAGCTCGGTGGTGCTCCTCCGCAAGACATGTAAATCACACGTCTCTCTGCAGAGTGGTTTAAGTTCTGCAGGGCGTCACAAATGTGTCTTCCAGTTGTTTCCATCACTGTTCATAGGACCAGAGTCCAAATGTATGTAGAATAGACATTCAAACATACCAGTTGAGTTTGTTGTTTGTCAACATGGGTCTCAGCTATCTTGAAAGCTGCAGACCTCTTCAGCACTCTAGTTTTATGGCCTCTGCCAACCCCCATCACCTCACTTCAGGCCTGTCCTGTGGGGGATATTTATGACTCCTCCATTGTCCATCCTCTGCAGGAAAACCCTCTGTGGAAAGGGTGTTGGATTCAGTTATCTTACTGCTGTTATGATCCCAGCAGTCTTCAGTGTGCCATCGTATACACAGTACAGTGACACAGCATTAGGTGATGTTCATAGGAAACTGCTGACATCACCACCATCGCTTCTGGCTCCTGTGCTTCTCACAGAATCGTGATGTCATCCTTGAACTCCCCCTGCGCTGTCGGTGGAGCTTGGCACGCTCCCCTCATCCTTCAGGTGCCCATCTGTCGTCCACAATCTCCTCTGTTGGCCTCTGGAAAGCCCCCTTGGCACAGCTCTCATTCCAATGCAGCTTCGTGGTTCTTGCTGTGGCTCCAAAATCTGATCCCATGATGGGCCCCACCCAGCTCGACCTTTGACCTCAACCACTGCCTGGACTGTCAGCTATGCCTGGGATGGTTCTTGTTTCTCACTGGGCCTCTGAAGATTTCTCAGGAGATTCCTTTCAGCAATACTTTAACTGCTGCACCTGTATTTCCTTGCTAGGAGGAAAAACTCCTAAAGCATGTCAATCATCATCAAACCACATTCTTTAGTTCAGTGAGCTTCATTTATGGACCATCAAAGCCTCATCTGAACATAGATGCACCACTTGCATAGGTTTAATACCCGTAAATGAACTGTTAATCACACAAATCACTGCAACAATCTTAAAAAACATAGTTTAGAAAACATAGAAAAGATAATTTCATGTAATTCTGGACCCCTCCTCTTGACGCATGGACACTCCCATGAGTCAACTCATCAAAACCAGATTCCTGTCGAAAAGGAAAAGGTTAGCTAGATCATGTCCCAGGCAACATCAGGGCATCTCCTCCGGAGTAGCTCCATAACCCTGCAATAAAAGATGTTAGTGTGTTTTGCACAGTAAGTGTGCTCAACATCTGGCACCGCCTGGAGCCATCATACACACCATCATGGCCTGGAAAACAAGATCTGGAAGTGAAATCAAACTCCACACTTATAAACAATTGTATTATAAGAGTAATAAAGCATCAACAGGACAAGTATCATGTGCAGGTTTTCTCAAATCAGTAAACTACAATTATTACCATAATTTGCCTCAGACATGGATCATCCCATGTGCTCAGTTAACATTAATGTAATCGGTGACTTCCCTTAAGCAAAGTCACTCCATGTATTTAACACTAGGAGCTCAGTAGTGGCCAGCTAATGAGCCCCATATTAAACTATTCCATAAACACTGCATCTCTTAGTTGCTTTCTCATGTTACTTGTCCGTCTCTGCTGAATCCTCTACATGCACTCTTAGAAAAACAAACATTAGCAACACACATGGATAATCTTGGTGGTCAGGTACAAGTTGACAGGTTCCAGAGGTGCTATAAAAAGACCATAAAGTTAGCCATCCATAGCTGTGGAAAGAAGTAACACTAGTTTCAACACAGGAAATGTCTCACATGTTATTCACATCGTCAAAGTAACCTTCACATTTCCCCAACAACACAGCGTAACAGCATCACCAACTCATAACCTGTAAACACAGTTTTCTTCACACATGAATCCAAAAATCCTGTTGTAGAAAACATCAACCAGCTATCCTGGTATAAATCACATGATCAACTCACATGAAGAAATGTAATGCTGTAGAAATGTTAGCGCTGCGCAGGTGTATACACACTTTCTCACAGTTACCTCTGTGAGCAACACAAGGTAGTGAATAACACCCCTGGTAGATGCACAGACACAGAAAGTGGCATTTAAAAGGTTAAATCATCACGCAACCTCGAATGTTGTTGTCATCTTTCTGCTCCTGTAAAAAGAAACACACATAGATTCATCTGCACCTTTGTCAGGTGGGGGTTAACTTCGCACAGTGATGTCAGTCAGTCTGTCAGCTTCTGTCCGCTTTTACCAGTCAGTCAATTTTATTTTCTCTCACTCATTCATTCATGCATTCATTCATTCGTTCTTTGCTGACGGTGGAACTTATTGTCGCCTTTAGTTTCCACTTCTCAGCAAAATGACGTCATTTCAAAAAGAAAAGAAGAACTTTATATTGGATTATCTCGCTTAATCCTTTTTTGGGTAGGGACCTATTTTCTAATTGTCCCATATAACTGGCTTTCTCCAGAGCCCATTGTAATCTTTTGGAGAAACTCACTTGCAACAATTTTCTCGACGTGTCGTATAGCGCTTCTGTTCTAATCGTGCAGATCTGCTCCAAACGAGATCATCAAACAAAACTTTCAGTGCACTGTGAAAGTATCAAAATAAAAAGGCCTCGTTAAGTCATGACACATGCTCCTCATCTCAGGAGGGTAAATCATACCATTAGCATGATTTATCAAACCATCATACTAATTGGCAGGCTCAACTTCACAACAAAAGAAAAATCATCAGCTAGATAAATTCAAAACCAACCATCAGCCGCACAACACACAACATAAGCCTCATGTCTCATTAGCTATGAATTTTAATCCCCAGGACTGTACTTTTTACCCCTTTAGGCCACAGATTTTATTTAGTTTTCCTTTTTTCCCCTTCATCATAAAACATGTGACATGTTGTCATGCATTTCACAAAAGAAGTTTGTTCTTATATATTCAGAGTTGTGTATCTGGGTACAGGATTCACTCGCACATCACAACAGGAAACTCAGTGTTTTAGAGTCTCCACTCTAACAAACTCCAACACATCCCGTTCACTCGTGCTAGAATTCAGTCACCTTTCATTAATCTAAGAACCATCAACTAATTTGCATATCAGCCATTAATCCACTAAGATGACAGGACAACAGAAATGCATGTTCAAAATATCATCACAAAAATAGAATTTCCCTCATACAGTAAATTACTTGTGCTGCATCAATCAGGCAGAAAGCATCTCCCAATTTACTATATTAACAACTAAATTTATTGTCTGATCACTGGTTGGTCAAACCAGAATCTTTTTTTCCCACAAAAGTTAAACTGTTGTCCTGCAACCTAGAGAGTTAACTGTCAGCATTGGATAAATTCAGCATTTGATAACAAGTGTCTGTTAAATTTACATTATTTTAGCACTGATGAGAGATAACAAGCTGATCTTCATTGCATGTGTGTTTGTGTTATTAGGCAGGTTTAATCAATGTCTGTGGAGCTGCATCTCCAGCAGGGCATGTTCTTAAAGCTGCCTTTCCTACACACTTCTCTGCTATTATTTGATCATTTTGTAACCAATGTGCTATGAGTCCACTGGTCTTTGCATCACACCAGGTGATAAACAGACTCACATGCTCAAGATGCTGTCTAATCTTCATGGGCTCTCTTTTGTTTGTGTTAGTAGGGTTAATGCATATTCTGCTTGTGTGTGTGATTTTGTATATGTTTCTTTTTGCAGTGTTTCAGATTCCTTCACAATTCTCCACTTAAGCAGTCAGTTTTCTTTTCCCCAGGTTGGCTAATCCAAATTTTGATTTCCCACATTAAACAACAGCATTCCTCTGTGTTCTCACCTGCTCTCACTCTGTTGTCCTCTCCCACTTCAACAGTCCAATAGTCGGCAGTTCTTCTTCAGCTTTGTCCTGTGTTCCACTGTCTCTTCTTGCCATTTTACTCCAAAGGCGGCAAATGTCAAACTCCAACAGTCTCCTCAGTTCTCCTCAAAAGTCCTTTTCACAAGCACAGTGACTTTGCAGCTTGTTGGAAACACAGTGTCATTCATCCAATCAGTCAGGATGCTGGTTTGCTCTTCTTTTCCGATGCCGTTTGTCCACACTGCTGCTGCTTGCTGGGACTCTTTGCTCAGGACTTGCTGCTGTCTCTTTATCTGCCATGTTATTGCTCTTTGGAACTGCATTCCTTGTCTTCAGGGAGGAGTGAGAGCTCACTTGTGAGGATGAGGGACACATGGAGCTGTAAATAAGTTAGCCAGAAATTGCAGAAATTGGCCTGAATGTTTCCAATGATGTCCAACTATAACTTTATTCCGACTGCTGCATGGGGAAACTGATCCAGGTCTGCTTTTCATCTGAAAGTGACACACTGAGACATTTCCATTATTATTATCACTGCTTAACCAACACACAGAACTCTCCTTTCTTAAAAGCAGAAAATGAGATTGTAGTTGTTCTTGGCTAATAAACACAAAACCTTTTTCCTATTATTTTCCATCCACAATGTAGATTTTGTCTCTTTTTTACTCTTTTTTTCTTTACACTAGCTGGTGACCTGCAGAATCACCGCTCTCACAATTTGTGACAATTACGTTTACACAGCGCACACACACACTGCGACGTCAGGCACATTCACACTCACTTTTTTTTCCATCTGCATAAATAAATCATATGGCTGATGACATGTGCCATGGTGATCCATAAGTATGATCACAAGTTTATCTAGTTAGTTTTCAACCCAACAAAGCAAATAAACAAAAACATGATGCTGATGCTATGAACACTCTACACATATGAATCAAGATCCAGGAAAACTGCTGCGCATCTGAAAGAAGAAGCTGAACTCACGGATACGCTACATACTCGAGTTATCATAGTTCTCTTCCCCTTTCTTTGATGAGTTCTCAGCCAGCTCCTGATCTGATAATGTGTAGCTTGCTCATCAGCTCAGAAGAGACAGCAACACAACCTCACACAGTGGTTGCGTGCTTTGCCCACAGTGGCAAAGACTTACATTTTCATATTCAACTCAGCTTCTCCATCATGTAGTTTTCAGCTGTTTCACACAGGGTTCAGCATACTAGTTGTTTACATAGGTGTGCTCTATATCTCAACAATGGCTCATATTAGGATGACAGTTTTCAAACAGGTCAAGTGCCTCTATGCACGTAATTAGGTAAAATATTTACCTATTTTACTTCATCTCATATGTCATTGTACTGTATTTGAGCAACCTTAAGTTTAATGCAGATTACTGTTAACAACTGGTCAAAGTAATGGTCTGGAGCACAGGCCGTTGTTGATCAGGGAAATCATCTAAACATTTTGTGTCAGCACGGGGTGGGGGAAAGCCATTCACCAGAGCATATCTTAACTGCTGCTGATGTGGGCTGGCCTTCTCCACACGCTTTCCAAGGCTGCTGTTTTCCTGAAAACTTCTAACATTTGAGATTCTCCCGTGACTAGTTTACGCTCATGACAGTTATGAGAATATAAATACCTCGCACTGTTGGGAGTAAATTCTTGCAAAAATGTGTTGTCTCCCTGTGAGGCAGTCTTACTTGCTCGGGAACCCATGATAACAACAATCGTGTCACAGACCATGCCTGCTCCGCAGCATTCACACAAACACAACAACAACAACACAAAATATCTTCGCACACAAACAACAAAACTAGGCCTATTGTCTCAACGCAGTCTCACACAGTGGCTGCGCGCTTTGCCGCACTCAGTGGCAAAGACTTACATAACAGTGATCATGCGCTTTAACGCACACAGTGATGAAGACTTTCAACTCAGTCTCACATAGTGAATGCGTGCTTCGCCGCACACAGTGGCAAAGACTTTCAACGCAACCGCACACAGTGGATGCGTGCTTTGCCGCACACAGTGGCAAAGACTTTCAACTTACTCGGTGTTGCGTAGCGTGTACTAACAGCCTCGAATCCCGCCGATCGTCATTCATCGAGGAGGAAAGACAGACAGCTAATCCACAGGAACTTCCTGGCTGACGTCGGTCTTTCAGCGTGTCTCCTCTCCCCTCGGTGAATGTCGACTCCAGGGATCCGGCGTCGAAGGACCAATTAATGATAGGTTTGTAGCTTGAACCTATTCGCTGGAACGTTGAAGGCAATGTAATAACACAGCAAGCAAGACACGAGTGGGCAACATTCTTTATGTTTCACGTGCACGGGAGAGAACTGGACAGGCGCCGTTCCTTCGCTTGACCCCAGTTGCTCTCGTCCGCTCTCCCGTAACACTGCTCTTTTATTGTGGTTACATGAATATGCATAGGTTCATTAACATATGACATAGGTATACATGTGAACAAAGAATACCTTGTGTGTGGGGGTCAAACTGTGACCCCAGGAAGACTCCCCAGAGCCGTCCATCTAAACAAAAGGCACTTAGACTAAAACAGACATAGATACGTTTATCCTACCATAAAACAATAAGACAAGGTATGGCCTCTCCCATGCTCCTAACATGTGGGTGTGAAAGTCAGAGAGCTCTGGAATGCACACAAAGCTTGCAGACTATTAAGGATCAAACCTCTACCAATCTACACCTAATTATAAAACTCTAAGAATATATAAGTAGATATTTCTAAGCATAAATGACAATCACAATACAAATCTATCAGTTTCCCTGCATGAATTAAACATCTCTTTATAAAAGTAGACCAGTGTTGCATTCTGGGAAACCCAGCAGAATTTGCAACTAATGAGCATCATATGCTGCACCTTTATTCAGCTTTATTCAGCTTTATTCAGCTTTTTCACCTCATATAAGCTAAACCAAATCCTCCAACATGGCCTCATTTCATTTATCTTATTTTAATGTTGTAGCCAAATCCCAAAGATAAAGATTGACATTAATGAACACTGATGTGGGTGAATAGGCTCGGTGTAAATATGATGCAACTCCCTTGACTTCCCACAGGAATAACAGACACCATTCAGTGTAGTGTCACTTTAGAGTATTAAAGGAAAATGTAGAGAGGACACAAAACATCTAAAAGTAATTTGTATATCCAACATTTGTCTTTGAATAGATGAAGAATAAATCAGAGAGAATCTGTAGTGTAGTTTTGTATGAAGACAGTCTAATGTGTCACATGCAGGTAAATATTTTGTGTTTGGTGCTAGAAGCTGAATGACTGAATGAATGTGTAAAGTTTGATAATTTCTATAACAAGGTTCTTCCTGAAGCAAGTGACAATCTGATGAACTTTTTCCTGTAAACTACAACAGCAAGTAAACCCAGAGTCACACTGACAGCACAAAGTTCAGTCATACCAGCAGGGGGCAGTGTGACACTGAGCTGCTCTGTGGAGGGCTCTGCTGGCTGGAAGTTTGACTGGTTCAGACGTGATTCAGTCTAGTGGTGTGCGATACTGCATATTTTGGTATCGATCCGATACCAAGTAAATACGGGCCAGTATCGCCGATACCAATACTGATACCGATACTTTTCAATAAATAAGGTGGATGCCTCATTGAATTGCTAAATCGCAATTAATTTTCATGACCTTAAGTGCTTTTTGTGATTTTTCCTTTTGTATTATTTATTACTTAAAATCCGGGACATAATTAGGAGAAATAATTAATTTATAATTAAATAAAAAATGCTTTATTATTATGGCGGCTGTGGTCTGCAATGCTGCTGCAGGTGAGATGGACTCACCTTCATTGCATCTACAATCATGCCTCACCGGCTTAAAACCTGTGCGTTGCTTGTGCTGTTGTTGTTTTTGGTGTTGATGTGTACAGCTGGCAGCAGGAGGGCTGCAGCCGTTTAATGTAGGCTACTGTTACAACAACCGGGTGATCACTGTAAGGGTGGACAGCGCGCGGCTCGGGGTGAGCTGGAGGCTGGCGCGCCAGCGGGACCTGCCAAGTTGGAGATGGAGGTCGAGGTGCGCGGGGGTCCTGCCTGAGGGCGGCATGCTGTCCGCTTCGGCCGTCTGCCCAGCTGCCTCTGAGCCCCGGCTCACTTCCACTCCTGCTCCGCCGCCTCTGCTTGCCATATGGGTGGCCATCAGGCCAGCTCCCGTGCTTCCACTGGAGGCGCGGGCGACCGCCAGAGTGGACACTTCCCCGTCGCTGGGCCGGGACATGGGGCACCGACGGTCCGGGCCGATTCCCTCGCCTGCTCGCGGGGTGGGGTGAAGCGGGCAGGGGGGTATGTGGCAGGGCGTGTTCTGCGATGCCGCTGCAGGTTTGGTGGTGGTGATGTGTACGGCTGCCAGCGGGAGAGCTGCAGCAGTTGAATGTACTATTACAGCAACCGTGGGATTATTGTAAGAATAAATGATGCGCGAAGCATGAAAATGCCGTCGGGTCTGCCGTGGTGGCGATCTTTTTTTTTTTTCTTTTCTTTTTTAATCTTAAGTGCACGCAAACCAGTAAACAAATTAAAACAAATACTGTTGATAAACTATAATACAAAAATGACAATTAACATTCTATAGACCAACAAAAACAATATATATTATTAATATGTAAACAATAACCCCCAAAGTGTCTAAGTCACGTGACGTGTCAGCGCAACACTGAAACATAAGAAAGGGGGGGCAAAGTGTGCCTGCTCTCCGCTGTCACAGGAGCGGCGAGTCCAGCGACCTGGCTGTTTCGTTTTTGCCGAAAGCACAGCGTAGCAAACAAGCAGAACTCAAAGTAAAGAATCGATCTAACCAGGCTAGTATCGATCCGATACCGATCCCGACTTGGGATCGATACTATCGATATTTGGATCGATCCGCCCACCACTAATTCAGTCTCTTCTAAAGCTCAGCTCATGAGAGGAAATGAAGCAAACAGAGTTATTAGTGTCTCACAAGGAGGTCTGTACCACTGCAGAGGAGGGAGAGGAGATCCAGTTTACTACACAGAGGACAGCCAAGAAGTTCAGATTAACACAACTGGTGAATTTGGATTCAGCAACAATGTTGAATAGATTGATGATTGAGGATTACTATGAAGGCCAAACAGCATTGTATTTCATAGTAACCTCTTTGGCATTGTAATAATGTTCTTATTGGAAATGGTTGAACATGAATAGTCATGTAAAATGTGGAGTCTAGAGAATCAGTGTCAGGAATGTGATCCAAGGAGGGGAGACTAGGTGGGATTATTAATGTGAAACAACCACTTTCAGCAAATCTCCAAATCAAAATAAATTCACAATTAGTTCTGTAGCAATTCTACAAGTAACACAGCAAGTAGTATAGAACAGGAGTCACAACATGAAACCACAGAGCAGAGTCATGCTGACAGTTTCTGACAGGAAACAGAAAATCTCAATGTAAACATCAGTTTTTGTGTTTTTTATATTAAGATTTGACTGTTCGACATATTTATATAATAAAAGTTTTTAAAGCAGATTTACTGAAGTCAACATTTTGTGTTCATTGTGGGGAATCAAGTCATTTAAACACAGCAGGAGTTGATTCAAAGTGATTTCTAGTCGAGGGAAATATATGAACTGGATCTTTTTCAAGAGAATTTTTATAAAATGATGTTATGAAATATAAAATGTAATTAAGCTTTATTGTTTGTTATTACAGTAACTGTGTCAGGAGCTGACAGCTCTTCATCTCCTGTGTGGTTGGTTGTTGGACTGGTTTGTGGAGTCTCTCTCATTATTATTCTCCTGCTCTTGTTGTATCGCTGCAGACAGTCCAAGTGTAAGAGCCTCTTCTTTTCATGCTGTATTAGAGAGTTTATTTACTACATACACTTTAATTATTCACACATATATGTGTACTCTTATGGAACAATTTACATCACAAACATGTGTAATAACATTTGTCTCTTTCACAGATTCCTGCTTCACCAGGTTGGTAAAATACTTTTTATTATTATTTTAAACAAACATCAGTTACTTTTGAGTTTATTGTGTTTATTTCATGTTTTAGGTGGATCCAGTCTGAGAGTCACAGTCCGGGCTCCTCCACAAATCATGGAGTCAACCAGAATGAAACTCATGAATACAACTCTCTTCATCCTGGTCAGCACTTAAACCGATCTTTATTATCATTATTAATATTGACTTTTCATTCAGTCTCCATTAACAGGAACATTTCTTAGGTTCAGTTTGTGCTCAGCAGTTTTTCAAAGAACATTTATCAAAATCCAGTTGGACAAACATCCAAATAACCAACTGACTACATCCACAAAAGATCAGAAACAAACAGGATTTTACAACCTGATTGTTTCTTTAACTCGACTGAAAGAATCCACAAATGTTATTGTTTCATATCAGAACAACACAAACAGTAACACCATGATGGGTTCATGGTCTGAAAATATCTGATAGTCCTGGATTTGACTTAAACACAACTAATAAAAATCTTTCTTTGACTGATGACGTCAAAATCAAACTCTGACTCTGGTTTCTTTTCATGAAGGTGATGCTAACCTCTATGAATCCATCACACAAGAGGAAGACACTGGAACTGGTACAGTTTATATTTAGAAAAGCTCAGAGCAGCTAGAGATGCAAGAAGCTTTTGATTTAAGGAGACTAACTGCATGTGATGTGTTTACAAACATTTTTATATTTCAGGTGCAGATGAACCCCGAGACGTCACATACTCTCTGATTACACTTCAAAACATTGGAAATAAGAGTGAGTACACAAAACACTCAGTGTAGAAAAAAGCCTGGTAAGTTTTTACAATATTTAAAATGTTCTAATTATTTTCATTAACCTGATCATCTTAACAGGGAAGCATCATAAACCAGAGCAGAGTGCTGTTTACTCTGAGGTGAAGACGGGAGCTGCAGGTACAGTCACAACAGTCTCATTCAGTGTTTGTACTTGAATGTGTCATCACATCATTATATTGCAGGTAATTATAGGTCAACATGGAGTTTAGTTATTCACTTACCAAGCTTAGCTACTACATACGACCACTACACATCAGCAGAGTTGAATCTTATACACATCGAGGGCCGTTCAGAGTTTAGTGTAAGTTTGTCTGCTTCATATACAGAATGATATTGTTATTGTACAGTATGGTATTGTCCATCTATATGTCCCCAAACTACATAGTTTCTCTCATGTTTTTACTCTGTAGTAATGTTCTTGTCATCATATCTGTGCTGAACAAATGTGTCCTGAGCTCTGACGTCTCTTTTAGAGGACAGTCTGATGTATGCTGAGGTCAAACAGCCCAAAAAAGAAAAAGCCAAGAAAAACAAAGGTGAGCAAAGTCTGCCATCATCTCCACTGAATATTGTTCAACATGTTTATCTGCTCTTAAAATGTAAATCTGTGTATTTTAATATTTATATTTATGTATTCATTAGTTGGTTAATAAAATCTACTCTTTTATCTTGCATTAGTGGAGACATCCAGTTTCCTCCTGGTTAATGATATTATTGTTTTCAATGATCTTCTCTTCATTCACAGGAAAATCAAGTCCTGCAGCTGATGCAGCAGTTTATTCTGAAGTCACATCAGGAAGCTCTCTCAGTAATTCTGCTGCCATGCAGGCTGATTTATTCTCCACATTATTAAATGTCTTCAGCTCATAATATCTTTACATGTTGGAAATCACTTTGTCTTTTTGTGCTTGTCTTACAGGTCAGTGAGGAGAGCTGTAGCAGCAAAGCCAAGAAGAAGCTTTTTATGAAGCCACTCTTGCTCCTCTGCTCCCCAAATATCAGACATGCTCAGCTTTATGTACAGTTACAATATTAAATCATTATATCATACAGTTTAGTATAAAACAAATGGAGGTGTATTCCTATTTAATATTCATGCTCTCTATATTCAGTTATATTTCATAAAGATTTTGTAATAAACCTTGAATGTATCTAACATGTTCCAACAGCAGTGAGAACAAAGTGTGAAATATGTGATCTTTAGTATCTGACAGCACAACTTAAAGTCAGTGTTTGCAGTGTTTCACAAGTAAATACTGATATGGGACCAACAAATACTTTAACTGTGTTTGTCTAAAGATCTTGTACATTATATAAATAAGAAATATATGATAGGCAGTGAATACATTTGAATATATGAATACATGTGTTTTATGTATCTATTTTGTCTCTGATGTTTTTATTCATCTGTTGTTAGAAGGGAAAAAGTAAAATCTTTTTAAAGTTTAACTTTTAATGTTTATGTTTGATTTTTTTTTCTGTATGAGATTATCCACAAACTAACAACACAAACACGTAAACAGTTTGCATCAGCGTTGTCATGGAAACTGGAAATAAACAGATGTGAGTATTATCTGCAAAGCGGTCACTAACAGTACAGAGCATGACAGCAGTCTGCATGTATCTGACACAGAGGACTGAAGTAGAACATTTACAGAGAGAAGCTCTCTGTGTGCTGCTGTCACAGGATGCAGTCAAAGGAAAAGAGAACTTGTACATGTGGTAAATCAGCACAACTCAGAGAAGTCGCAGTATTATAATTTTCCATAACACTCACTTTTGAGCATTAACTGTTCACACAAGAATTTATTAATATGACACAAATATCAGAGGTAAAAATCCAGACAGGTTCAACAGAGAACAATACAGAAACAAAACATCTCTTTGACCCTGCAGAGTCTCATTCTTTAGTCACAGTAAGGTGGGATCCTGTCAGGAGGAGGGCACAGGTCAGGGTCCTGCTCACTCAGGTGTATACTTAACCAGCTGGGTCGAGCTAGCTTGGCATTTTCCTCTGCAAAATCACCATAAACACTGCTGATCATGTGCTCTAATAACTCAGCTTTATGTGCTGTAGATGGGTTTCCCTCTTCACTATCAATCATGCACTTGTCTTATAAAGTGGGAGAGCAACAAGCACACTGGTGACTTTTTATTTTGTCCTGTCACCATTTGTAACTAATTTGTTGACTTTCAGTTATTTTAGTTTCCAATAAAATCTCATTTTTAATCATGTTCTGATGTTATATGGTCTGAATGCAGTCCTGTGTTCCCTGTAGATTTAATTAAGTGGTAAATGCAAAAGTAACAGCATGTTTTATGATGTATTTAATCAATTATAAATGCAACAATGGGCGTGATATGTTTTGGGGTTTTTTTGGTAACTTTTATTTATCAAATACCAGACAGTTATAAAATACAAAGGTACATGCAGAAAGGATGATCTACCCCCAACCCTCCCCCTCCCCTGGTAATTGGAAAGTAAATATACTACAGAAAGATGTGTTAACCCACACACTTAAAAAAAAAATAACAGCAAGGTGCTAGTGCTAATCCTTGTAAATTAATATTAATATTAATATTAATGGCTACTTGCTCCTTATTCCGAGTAAATACTAGAGTATCTTAAATGAAGTAATCTTTTGAGATGGGACAGCAACTGCCGGTAGAAACAGAAGAGTTTGTGCACAGTCGTATAATGGACTACAAAGAGATTTCTCTAGCTGGTAGTTTTTCTAAGTATTTAAGCAATGGTTTCCAGTGAACAAAGACTCTATCAGACAAGCCTCTGAGGGAAAACTTTATCTTCTTCACTTTTAGGAGTCCTAGAATGTCATGTAAGCAGTTTTTGATTGATGCCAAAATTCAGAAACTTGGGGCATGCCCAAAACATGTCAGTAAGGTTGCAAGGTGTCTGTGAGCATCTATTGCATTTGTCATCAAATTTCTCTGGGTAAAGTTTTTTTTTCTTTACTGTAGTATAGTCTGTGGAGGACTTCATATTGTATTAATCAAAGTCTGGCACAACTGGATGACGAATGAATGGCCCCTACAGCTCCCTCCCAGAACGACTCAGAGAAGCTCATGTGGAGTTCTGATTCCCATTTCATCTCAGCACTATGGAAACAGATTCACTGGGTGGAGAAACTAGTTTGTAAAGGTAAGCGATGTGGACCTTTAACAGGGTATTAGCTTTAAGAACCAAGTCTATTCTGCTTGGAGTTGGAATATGTGGGAATGAAGTTGAGTGTTTTTTTTTTGCAAAATGTCGCAGCTGGAAATAGTGAAGAGAATCAGATTAAAGCGAGAAACAAATTGATTGAAACTTGCAAAAATACCATTTATGTATAAGTGACGCAGACTACAAAGTCCTTTATCTTCTAAAACAGAGAATCTTGAGTCCATCTTCGCTGGAACGAATAACTGATTGTTGCAAATGGTGGTTGCTAGAGGGAGTGTGAGCCATCCGAAGTGGCGTCTTATTTGTGACCAAATTTTTAATGTTCCAGCAACAACTGGGTTGGAAGATAAGCTTAATGAGAGTGACTGTAAGGCATCGCATGCTAAAGCACGTAACAACGAGGATCAGGAGGCCACTTCGCTCTGGCACCAATTGGTTTGAGAGGACGTGCACCACGATAATATTTTATGCATGTTGGATACCCAATAATAACTAATTAGATTGGGCAGCACTAATCCTGCTCTATCCCTATAAAGAAGCGAGCGACTAGCCCTTGGACGTTTGCCGGCCCAAATGAAAAATGAAATAGCTTCATTTACAGCTGTAAAAAATGATTTAGGAAGATAAATGGGCAAACACTGAAAAACATTTAGATATCTTGGTAATACGTTCATTTTTATAATTTGAATCCTACCAGCTCGGGACAGCAGTAAGTAGTTCCATCTTTGTAGATCAGACTTAACCTTTGTTGTTAGTAAGATTCTGTTCTCGCATTGTTCGCAGAGATGGTGTAATTGCAATGCCGAGACATTTGAACCCTGAGTTGGCTATTTTAAAGGGTATAGTTGATGTAGGTATGTCTGCAGCCATTTGGTTAATAAGGAAGTATTCACTTTTGGAAATGTTAAGCTTGTATCCAGATAGGCGTCCAAAGGAGTCTAATACTGCCAAATGCGAGGGATATTTGATAAAGGATGATTAACATAGAGAAGCAAGTCATCTGCATAAAGGGACACCTAATGTTTTATACCCCAACTATCAATCACTCCGAATCCTTCCACCATCTTTAAAGCTGCTGAGAGTGGTTCAATCGCTGATGCAAATAGTAACGGGGATAATGGGCACCCCTGTGTTGTTCCCTGAAAGAGTGAGAATGGAGTGGAGCTTTGATTATTTGTGCAGACAGAGGCACACGGAGAGGAGAAGAGGAGACAAAATTATTATTAAAACCAAACTGTCTTAGGGAAAAGAGGAGATAGGCCCACTCTACACTATCGAAGGCCTTCTCGGCATCAAGAGATATTATGGCTTCTGAATGTTAGAAGATGTTGAAGAGAGGATGACACCGAGAAGTCTTCTTATGTTGGAATGTGAGCGTCTTCCCCTTATAAATCCCGTCTGATCCTCTGAAATAATTGAAGGCATGATCGATTCTAGTCGCCGAGCTAAAATGTTTGCGAGAATTTTTCCATCCACTGGGAGGAGTGATATTGGTCAATAGGATGTGCAGTTCAATGTGTCCCAATGGGTTCAATGGGAGTGATATGTTTTAACAATATACAGGAACACATATGTGGAGTTCCAGATTACTTACAGATTTTTACTTAAATCTGACTCCAATACTCCAAAGGACCTTCACAAATATACAAGTGATGAGTGTTAATAAATGTAATGTATAAAAAAGCAAAACATTGTCTCACATGGTTGATTTCATCATTTCATCATTGTGTCAGACATAAAATCTTAGGCTGCTGACACAACACCTTTATTCTGAAAGTGCCATCATAAACAGATGACAAATTAAAGGAAAAGTGTGTCAGTGAGGTGTGTGTGCATCATGTGCCTCCAGAACAGCTTCAGTGTTTCTTGGCATTGATCGTCAAAGTATCTGAAATTCTGATCTAGGGATGAACAGCATTACTTTAGAAAATAGCCACTTTTACTGACTCACAGGGACTTTTCCCTGATATAAATGGACCCTAACATGGCATCAAAGTCCCACAGCCCAACTACACCCTCGGGGTAGAGGTCTAAGGTCAGGATATACATGCTTGTCATGACGCCATTTACATAATTCTCATTCTGCACAAAAAAGCCTGAAGAACAGTTTGTTTTGATTTATTCAGATGCAGTTTAAGTGCTCCTAGCTTATATAGTTACACTTCAAACAGATTTACTCTATGAAGCACTCTTACTGCATCCTCACCTGCTGGAGAAAAAGGACATTAGATTCATCTCCAAACCAGCACATGTGGGTATTAAATGAACTGAAAGAAGAAAAAAACATTAGAAAAATGGACAGTTAAACGTTTTTTTTGCAGGGGGTCAATAATGGTGGTGTGAGAGGACTTTAGAGTTTTTAAAGGAAACAGAAATTCTGCAGCGACTCTGAGGCTGAAAGACAAACAGTATTTGGAGTCTGCTGTTACCATTCCAGCTGTGTAGGTGGCAGTAATACAACTTTATACTGGTTCTCAGCCACTAATGAAAAAGAAGAAGTGAACTTTTTACAGCTCTTCACAGCTTACTGTTATTAGTGTATTTTTATGTCATTAGATCAGCAATAATTTAGTTTACTAACATGTTTGAAGTGTTATTAGTATTATTGCTTATTGTAATTATTGCTGTTATTAGTGTAATGGCTTTAGGACCCAGGGGATCAAAGGGAGGGATCAAAAAGGAAGTAGAGGCAGGCGCTCTTCTTCTTCTCTCCTTTGTTCTGATGTGAGAATGTGGACTCTGGTTGTGGTTTTGGAAGATTTGGATTTACAAATATTTGGAATGTGAACATATTATGCTGAGAAGATCTGGTTGCATTTAAGTGATCATACTGTCCTTCAGCAGAGATTCAAGGTCTACACTGAATGTTTTTTAAGTTATATATTTAATTAGCTTTGATGTATTTGATGTTTATTGCATTCTGTTTTTGTTGTTGTTGTTGTTGTTGTTGTTGTTGTTGTTTAGTAATGATTAAGAGGACATTAATGATATTGCACAGCAAGCAAGCAGTTAGCTGAAGGTATTTGGCTGTAGTGTTTCACACTGTCAGGTATGCTAGGCTGCACATGTGATTGTATCACTGTTTCGTTGTCTCACTCTCTAGTTTGTTTTAGAGTAAGGGTCGTATTTTATTTTAAAACTGATTCTTTCTTTATTCGGTTTGTCTTTATGTCAACTGGGCCAGGTGCAATATTAGCCAAGTAATATGCAATCCCTGAGTGGGGACTAACAGATCATAGGAATCGGCCTTGCGTAAGTGTTTATGATGCACTGATTTGCTGTGTCTAGAATTTTGTTCTAATTTGTTTGCAGTGGTCCCAATTATTCCCTTTGGGAAACACTATAGTTAAAAAAAGAACCTGTGAGCTTCCTGCTGGTGAGACTGAGTTATCAGGTGACATTGCTGGCATGTTGCACCATTAAAGGTACTGAGGGGTCATTGGTGGCCTTCCACTGTGATTTTATTGCAAATGCTTTTAATAATAAAACTGTACAAAGATTTGCTGATACAGACCTGCTGTCTCGATTATCCTGGACTTATAACTAACTGAAAGTTTGTATGACTACACTCATACAAACATCCTGCCAGTTAAAATATTATCCTATAGGATCAAGGCCTTAGTGTCTGTGTGTTTTTGATCACTACATTAGTGTATTTGTGTTATTTGATCAGCAATAATTCAGTTCATTAAAGTGTTTGAAATTAGCTGAATGACTGAATCACAATTGAAAGGTTTTGTTTGTTGACCCTGAGTGTGATTATTGTGCTGCTGTTACAGCCCCATTTCTGTTTTACTTCTCAGCACTGCCATCATGTGTCTGAATACACTGTGCACAGTCAAATGTAATAACCTCAGTGAAAGATCTGATAACATTTAATGTCGTTGATCACCAGGGCAGGCTGTTTTTGACCTGTTTGCGTTTTTGAATAAAACTCTTGAAATTCTTTGCAAATGGAAAATGTCATTTATTTGTGATGTAAAACTTTTAAAGCACTGAAAGGAAAATCTAATAAATTCAGATCTGCAAAGAAATGCATTCATTATGTTTTATTCAAGAGGCAATATCAGAGAGTATTACAAAATTAAACTGCAAACGATAACGTCTTTACTCTTCTGACTGGCCTACATGTGTGTGAAAGACTGTTGGTGGTCACCATCTATTCTCCCACAGGCTTATTTTTATCCACTGACAGGCCTCATGGTTTCTGGTTGAGCCACCATGAACAGAGGAAATGCAGCCTGTGGTTTCAGCCTGAAGTCTTCAGTGTAGCAGATGTTGTGTTTCATGTTATCAGCTCACAGTAGAGAGTTAAGATAAGACTTTATTGATCCCACGGCAGAGAAATGTGTGCGTTACCAAAGCTCAGGTACAGACAGCAGAAGAATACAAAGGATAGAATATAAGAATATAAAGATTATAAAGAATATAAAGTCAAGAAATACAAAATAACTAAGATGATACACTATATACAACGGTAGCTGAGGTTCTATGTACACACATGCACAGTATGTGTTATGGATAGAGGGTTGTGGAAATATGCAAGTAATACATTTCAACTATTCTGCTGCTACTATTACTATATAAGTGACAGATATCTATAAGTATCTATAAATATAGACATGTGCATGCAAGCACATGTAAAAATACACATGCATCCATACACACTAAATCTACACACACACACACACACACACACACACACAGGTTAACAAGGAACGCAGACAAAGAGCACAGTGGAAATTTGACCTGTCTGCATGACACATGTTTATATGATGTGCCTGTACTGGAATAACAGTGATAATTATCAATGCTACATTAAGTATCTCAACACTGTGTGAAAACAGACAAAAGTAGCATCACTGTGGTGATGACAGAGTATGTGGGCATCAAGAGAAGCTGTGAAAAGTTGTTCTCATGCTGAAAAGCAGAAAAGAGTCTCTGCATGAACATGCTGTAAATATTCATTTATCTATATAAAACAGTCTCTCGCTAAAGAAAGAGATTATTTAGTAAATTCAACATCATCGTTTTTCACTGAGAAAAAATCTGTAAATGAAACCATTATTTGCACCAATGTTAATTTATTCAAAGCTAATAACTGAAAACAAAATTACATTTCTTCATATTTTTGCTCAGTGTTTAAGAAAGGTTTTATGTTCCACACACTGTGGGAAATACTGTGTTAATATTTGTGTGTGGTATCACTGTTAGTGATGACATAGCTGCAGGCTTTTCTCTACCATCTCTGCACTTAGAAAAAACAGTGACTTCATTTTTTCCATCTGCCTGCAGAACTAAACTGAGGAAGAACAATTAAAGCTAGATATGAGCTGCCTTCCAGATCACATGCTTTAGCCCTGATAGCTGACAGCACAGGCAGATGATGAGGAGACTGTGAGACGTTAAACAGGCAGAATACAGAGCTCAGAGTTTTAAAAGATCAGCGTTCTGGTTTGTTGTTCTCAACGCTTCTTAAAACATGAGAAAATATTTACTGACCAATTTTTTCATTGAAGCCCTTCATTTTACTATAAATAACACCTTGGTGTGTAAATTGTGCTTTGATTGCTAATTTACTGTTTATAGTTATTAATGTGAAAAAGAAATGAAAAAGGATGACGAGTCGATCCTTTTATGTGCAGGTAAATGAGGATGGAGAACAAGTGTGTCACTCTGAGCTGTGTGTGTGTGTGTGTGTGTGTGTGTGTGTGTGTGTGTGTGTTTTCCAAACTTAAAGCTCCTTTTTGTAACAATTATACACACACATCGCCTGCACATTTGAGTTTACAGAGACTATTTCGTGTGTCTGCAGTGATTGTTGTATTAATCCTGTTAGCTCTGCTGTGTTTGTGTGGAGTTGTCCACTACAGAGATACGGCCTTAGTTTGTCAGGAATGTTTGTTCTGTTGAACTATGTGGGAAACAAGGGTGTAATTATTATCGCTGAGTAAATGAATATGCTTGGTGACAGCGTTATATTTAATTAAATTGTGCACAAATAACTTTAGATATGGCTGCATGGATATTGTTTATGTTGCGTATGATTCTTATTGGACTGTGAAATGTGAGACTCTCACACTGTGATGCATTTGCAGTGTGTTTAGAACAAATCAATGTGAATAAATAAAGGTGAGGAAGATCAGAAAGAGAGGAAATCACACTACCTGTCGTCCATTTCATCATTTACCTGTTTTTTCAGGACCAGATATAATCTGCTGACAGACCTTTAACTAGCCGCGTGTTTCATAGGTCCAAATCTTTGTAAATAGCAGACGTAGACACACGCACACACACACACACACACACACACACACATGCACTACGTTGCACTGAGTTTTCTAAACACATGTTGTTATTACAGTGTTTCATCTTTATTTGCAATCTCTTTGTTTTTTGTATTGTTGTTAAATATTGAGTGAGATTATCAAGCTGTCTTCAGATGGTTTTAGTGTTTTTCTTTGATATGCCATCAAATAATAAACTTTACTTTGAATTCAAATGTTCTCATTTTACTTTAGTTTGTGAGTCACACACGTCTTTAGAAGAACTACACAGTGAGTCACTTCCTGTGTTTGGGGTCACAACCAAACGTAAAAGTAGAATTTCAGCACATCATGAGAACATTCACAGATCTGTGCTGAGCTTAAAGAAACACTGTGACTGTAGAACTGATGATATTTGAGCTCAGAGTGTGGAGGATGAATTTCAACAATGTTCCTCCAATAAACAATATAAGGATTACAACAGATTCATAACGATGGAGAAGATCTGTGGTCAAATAAGAATAAAAAAGGATGTCTGGAGGTACAGAACAACTTTTACAACCACAAGTCAGAACGGTGCTCTTAAGATGAGGTGAATCTATGACACCATGAATGTATCAAAATGCTGGCTGAGAAGATGACTCTCAGTCTGCAGAAGAAGAAAACTCCAGCAGGATCCACAGGACACGACAACAAAGACAAAACTATGACCTGCAACGTGTGTCGCTAAGCAACAGAGCACCTTTGCATATCACAGAGAAAGGTAGGAACACAAAACAGGAAAGAAACTTAAATGTTTGCAGTGGACAGGAAATGTGAACACGTCACACAACTGCTGTGGTCAAAGCTACAGGAGGTGTTTGAGGTTGGTGTAAAAGGAAGGAAGCACAGAGAGGTGATAGAAGGAGGAGCTGAATATAAACTCTGGTCTTATCTACATTAAGTGCAGCTTCTCTTTGTTCTGCATTTATTATCAATGCAAAGTGGAACACTTTGAGATTAGATGCAGATCAGCGTGCAGGGCTGGACGTGAGGATGGGGCACTCTTTGCTCTGTTTGCTGGGGTTATTCTGTGAGTACAATACACACCTTTACTGTTTGAATGGCAGCGATGAAGGAAAATGTTTCTCACTGGTGACAATTACAGTGTATCACTGCTTTAACCTGTTTACCTGACAGCTTCAACACAGCAGACTAGTGACTGTTTAAACTGTTGCATACATTACATTTACTGTTCACACTTTTTATACATTGTTTGAGTTTTAATGTCTTTTTAAATATTTCGTCATGTTTTCAGCCTGTTTGACAGCTGATTGAAACACATAAATTAGGTGATGAGTAATAACTGTGCAATCTGAAGATTTACCTTTAAAAAACAACCTCAGTTTATATATTTATTGTGATTTTGTCAGTTGTATAATGTCTGATGATGTTTCATTACTTTAGTGCTCAGTACAGTCATCCATGGAAACACTGAAGGTGAGAAATGTTTTTTCTTCCATTTATATCATATGTGTTGATCTTAACTAGTATTTAGCTTCTCCTGTGTTGCTCTAAATGACGTCGTCTGTGTTATATTTTGTATCATAAACCAAACATTTCATTGAGATTATTGGTTAAAATGTTAATATAACCATGTTAAGTGTGTGAGTACTCAAACACACACCCACGATACAAACTGTATATTTACTGAAGAGCTGTGGCTTCATACATGTGGATTTTCTTTTCATGTTTATCTGATCTGAAAATATCAACAGTGTGTGTAGTGCAGATTATCTCACTGAGTTATGTTGTTGGCATGTATGCTGGATTATATAGTGGGATTTTTTTTGATTACCTCTTGGAGTTATAAAACACTGATGACAAATTAAAGGAAAATCCAATATCAAACATGGTAACAAAATGCTGCTCTGAGCTCAGTATAGAGTTTGTTACCTTCATCCCTCATTTGGTGTTTTGATTAGAAGCTGTCTAACACGTCACTCCAAAGTCTGTGTAGATGTTCAGTGTGTTGAATTGTGTGGCTGCAACTCCAACTCCAAAAGATGACTCATATTATTTAAAATTTGCATCAAACATTCAGAGCATCAACTTTATACTTTTGATCTTTTTCTAAATTACAGAACTTGGAGTGAAGGCCACTCTGACAGCAGACAGATTAACCATACCAGCAGGGGGCAGTGTGACACTGACCTGTGATGTAAAACACTCTGCTGACTTTGAATATGAGTGGTTCAAAAAACCCCGTTTTGACTCTAATCAGAAGACCGCAGTAGCTGGTGAATCAAAGAGAGAACTTGTGACCTCTGAAGGCGGCATCTACAACTGCAGAGGACAAATAAAAGGGACAAACGCAATCACAGTAGAAAGTGATGATGTCATCATTCAGGAAACTGGTGAGTTTAACATTTTAATCTGGATTAAAACAGTTTGGGTTCTTCAAAGTTTGAGAAAACTCACTCTAAAAAACTGGTCATGTAAAAAGTGAATGATGTGACCTCATCTTTTCTCTACAACGAATAATTATTTTTAAATATGTGAAATCTCTTAATGCAGCGTTTGTGACCTTTAAATTGTCTCAGAAAATTTTGTTCGTTTTGTATTTAATTAGTGGATAAATCATTGAACCTAATACAGCTGATTAAAGTTATTGATCTGAACTGTGCAGAAAAGAAAACATCAAACTTCTTCATCCTGTAATGTGATGAAAGATGAGGACACACACACAAACACACACACACACACACACACACACACACACACACACACACACACACACACACACTGTAGCATCTAGTGTTCTGCTTTATTTGTGATTTGTGTTTCAGCTTCAGCTGTAATCTGTTTGTTTGTTTTAAATATTGAGTGAGATTATAAACCTGTCTTCAGACGAGTGTTAGTGTTTTTCTTTGATATGCCATCAAAAACATTTTCACTGTAGAACTGTGTGATAATATTTCAGCTAAAGGTGTGGAGGAAGAATTTCAACAAAGTTACTCTGAATACAACAGATTCATAACGATGGAGAAGATCTGTGGTGAAATAAAATTAAAGGAGGATGTTTGGAGGAACAGAACAACTTAAACTACCACAAGTCAGAATGATGCTCTTAGGATGAGGCGAATCTATGGCACCATGAATAGTCCTGAATATGTTAAAACACCAGCGAGAGGGAAGTAAAACTCAACATAAGACACAAGAAACAAATGACCACCTAAATAAAATGTTACATTAAAATTACCACAATAAAACAGGAAGTGTAGATTAATAACTAAACAGGGAAACAGACACAGTAATAAAGTTAACAAATGGGAACTGACACAGGAGGATGAGACAGGAAACACTGATGGAACAAATGAAACTCTGAGACTAAATTATAAGAAGAACTAAAGGCTCTAAAAATGCTCAAAAATAAATAGAGATCCTTAAAAAAAAACTGCAAACATGAACAAAGAAAGAATTCAACCTCAAAAAACTCAGAAACACAAAGTCAGAACCAGGATCACGACACACTCCAGACTTATATCCTCTTTAGATTCATCAAAAATTCTCACAATTGATGTTTTTATGGTAAAACTTGAAATTAGAAGCTCTCTAATATGTAACTCCACTAACTTTTACTTGTGTTGTGATATTTTTTTACTTTAATTTACATCAAATGTTTTTTATTTTGTTTTTGTTTTTGTATTTCTTTATTACAGGACATGGAGTGAATATCACTGTAACAGCAGACAGCACAACCACACCAGCAGGGGGCAGTGTGACACTGACCTGTGATGTGAAACACTCTGCTGACTTAAAATATGAGTGGGTCAGAGAAACCTCATCTGCAGTGAAGTCCACAGAAGCTGTTGGATCAGATAAAGTGATCAGGATCTCTAAAGGAGGAAAATACCAATGCAGAGGATGGAGAACAGACATAACTTCACTCATAGCACAAAGTGATCCAGTCATCATTCAGGAAACTGGTGAGTTTAAACATTTAATCTGAAAGTAATTTATGGACCTGTCAAGCATCTAATAAGGGCTAATAAAACGGTTTCTCATAATAATAATAATAGTGTTAGTGTTAGTGACTCAGTCCTGGTAGAAAACTGGTCACAGGTTTCACTGACTGCACACAGACACTCAGACATGGCAAAGCTCCTGATAAGCTAAGACATGGTCACAACCTGTGAAGCAATGAATTCTTTAAACATTTCATTGATACAATAATGGTGCAAATAATGTGTGAAATTCACATGTATAAATCACCAATCTTAGCCAAGGTAATGAAAGTTTTCCTTTAACTTTCTTTCTGAAAATAATTCATATTTATTTATCGCATCCCTCCACCTGAACAATGTCATCATAAGGTGATAAACACAGCTATGTTTCAGGGGAGGGGCACCAGGTCAGGGCTTGGCCTTTCCTGTCAGTAGATTTAGAGTCAGTCAGGTGAAAACATCCAGTTTCCCACTCCGACATCTCCGTTCTGGGTATCAGGCTCCCAGCCTTCACCACTGCATGATTGTGATTTGGTATAAAATTATGTTAGTTTTATTATCCCCCATAAATGACCTGACAGGTGGGCCATCAATGACTTTTTCATATACATGATCATCACCTTGAGCTCCATTCTGAAAATAAATATGGAAACAATAGTGAATGTTTTCATTAATGCAGTGTTTGCTCACCTTTCCTTGTTACTGGAAACCACTTCATCCTCTTTTATGTATTTGAATCAGGATAAATGCTTGAAATGAGTTCAGCTGTTTTAAAGTTATTGATCTGAACAGAAAGGTGAACATAAAACATTCATTTCAGATTTC
This sequence comes from Oreochromis niloticus, assembly GCF_001858045.2. Lineage (NCBI taxonomy): Eukaryota > Metazoa > Chordata > Actinopteri > Cichliformes > Cichlidae > Oreochromis > Oreochromis niloticus. The sequence continues at coordinate 24,306,220 of NC_031967.2, forward strand.
TGCATCTGTTTTTGTTCTGTTAGGATTTCAAGCTGCAAACTTCTGACTCTTGTTAATCGGCCTTTTTATAGAAAATATTTTTCTTTTCCATTTTCAATCAGCCAGCAGGAGGAGATTCAGCTACAGGAATGATCAAAATGTTCATTCCCTTTGTGTCCTAACTGAGAAATTTTACTGTGGAAAGTTTCCAACAGTGATGCCGCAGCACAGCTGGTCTCATATTTGTGTTTATTTGTTTGTTGAACAGTTTTGGCTGCTGTGAAACTGCAGCACAGCTGGTCTCAGATATTCACTGGTGAGACAATCACTCTCAGATGTGAGATTCAGGGAGGTGAAGGAAAGGTGTGGAAATATGAATGGACAGCACCCAACACAAACAGCCCTCCAACATCCAGTGAATACAGGATCAGCAGAGTTTCAGTGTCCCACAGTGGAGACTACAGATGTCGGGGTAGCAGTGACTATCTCTTAACAGGATGGAGTGATGCCTTCAGACTGACAGTTTCATGTAAGTTTATCTACAATTCAAACTGAAGTTTTCTGTTTTCATTTCTACGTCTGTTTAAACTCAACATCAAGAAACAATTCAGACCCTCCAAGAAACTCACTGTGCAAACAGACAAACAGCTGAGTGCACTGTGACTCTGAAATAACTCATTTAAAGGGGAATGAAAGGAGATGACAGTTTTAATGAATAAATAATAAATCAGGTGCATCTGTAGTGTAGTTTTCAAGTAATACAGATCACCTGTGTCACAGAGCCACAGTGAGAGCAGAGAGGACAAACACAGCAGTGATACCAGCAGTTCTTCAGTCTGTCTTTCAGTGAGGATACAAATACCAAGACACAGTTTATGAAATTTGGTGGAGCCAAAGAAAGAAGCCGTTTAATTTTACTGTGGATGCAGATTCGTTTTTAAAAACTCTGCTGACAAATGTTTTTACTAAAGAAAAGCTTTTATCACTCATGTTTAGATTTTCATCATGTTTCTTGCATTAAGGCTTTGTGTTTCCCTGCATGAATTAAACATCTCTTTATAAAACTAGACCAGTGTTGCATTCTGGGAAACCCAGCAGAATTTGCAACTCATGAGCATCATATGCTGCACCTTTATTCAGCTTTATTCAGCTTTTTCACCTCATATAAGCTGAACCAAATCCTCCAACATGGCCTCATTTCATTTATCTTATTTTAATGTTGTACCCAAATCACAAAGATAAAGATTGACATTAATGAACACTGATGTGGGTGAATAGGCTCGGTGTAAATATGATGCAACTCCCTTGAATTCCCACAGGAATAACAGACACCATTCAGTGTAGTGTCACTTTAGAGTATTAAAGGAAAATGTAGAGAGGACACAAAACATCTAAAAGTAATTTGTATGTCCAACATTTGTCTTTGAATAGATGAAGAATAAATCAGAGGGAATCTGTAGTGTAGTTTTGTATGAAGACAGTCTAATGTGTCACATGCAGGTAAATATTTTCTGTTTGGTGCTAGAAGCTAAATGACTGAGTGAATGTGTAAAGTGTGATCATTTCTATAACAAAGTTCTTCCTGAAGCAAGTGACAATCTGATGAACTTTTTCCTGTAAACTCCACAGCAAGTAAACCCAGAGCCACACTGACAGCACAGAGTTCAGTCATACCAGCAGGGGGCAGTGTGACACTGAGCTGCTCTGTGGAGGGCTCTGCTGGCTGGAAGTTTGACTGGTTCAGACGTGATTCAGTCTCTTCTAAAGCTCAGCTCATGAGAGGAAATGAAGCAAACAGAGTTATTAGTGTCTCACAAGGAGGTCTGTACCACTGCAGAGGAGGGAGAGGAGATCCAGTTTACTACACAGAGGACAGTGCTCCAGTTATGATTGGTGAGTGTTAAGTTTTGTTCTGAAATGAAACAAATTCATGATTAATGTAAAAGTAGTACCTGATGAAAATGAAAGTTTTGTTTCCTGATATTCTTTTATTTTCTATTTTTATTTGTTTGTTGGGGAACAGTTCAGGCTGTTGTGAAAGTGCAGCAGAGTTGGTCTCAAATGTTCACTGGTGAGACAATAACCTTAAAATGTGAAATAAAGGAAGGTGAAAACAGGGAGATGAAATATGAATGGAAGTTACCTCGCAGAAACACCCCCAACACAAACAGCCCTCCAACATCCAGTGAATACAGGATCAGCAGAGTTTCAGTGTCCCACAGTGGAGACTACAGATGTCGGGGTAGCAGTGACTATCTCTTAACAGGATGGAGTGATGCCTTCAGACTGACAGTTTCATGTAAGTTGGACCATGATTCATGCTGACATTTAATCTTTTAATGTTTACATCTGTCTTAACAGGAAAACTGTTACTGCAAACTGAAAGCGAGAGTTCAAGAACCGATAAGTGGGATCGATAAGCAGGCAGAGACTAATGATTCCCAGGACTTGGACTACTGGAAACCAGTTCTCTACTCCCATCCCTGCATGCAGGATTACTAATTACTGTTTGTGTTTTTAGATAAATTAATCAGTGTTTAAAGTGTGATCAGTAGTGTAACAAGTTTATTCTTTATTATGTTTGAATTTTTTCTTATTTTGTTTCTTCAACAGCAAGTAAACCCAGAGCCACACTGACGGCACAAAGTTCAGTCATACCAGCAGGGGGCAGTGTGACACTGAGCTGCTCTGTGGAGGGCTCTGCTGGCTGGAAGTTTGACTGGTTCAGACGTGATTCAGTCTCTTCTAAAGCTCAGCTCATGAGAGGAAATGAAGCAAACAGAGTTATTAGTGTCTCACAAGGAGGTCTGTACCACTGCAGAGGAGGGAGAGGAGATCCAGTTTACTACACAGAGGACAGCAGTGACGTCACAGTTAAAGAAACTCGTGAGTTTAATTATTTTATTTCTGCCAAGCTGAGAGAGGTGATTTTGTGTTCTGTGCTAACAATTTTATTCAACAACTGTGAGTTTATTAACCCTGAGATGAGAGACAACTACAGACAAATAGAAGAATGTATTCAGTCTTTTTTATCTTCATGTTTCTATTTGTCTCTAACTGGATATTTTTCTGTGAACAGTTCCCAGTAAGCCCACTGTGACCCTGCAGCCATCCTGGACTCAGATATACAGCGGTGAGACAGTCACTGTCAGATGTGAGATTCAGGGAGGTGAAGGAGCTCAGTGGACGTATGAATGGAGAGCAGCCAAGTTAAACACACCTCCAACATCCAATGAATACAGAATCATCAGAGCTACTGAGTCTGACAGTGGAGGATACAGCTGCCGGGGCAGAAGGGACTATTTCTTCTCAGAGTGGAGTGATATCGTCACACTGACTGTATCATGTAAGATCTTTCATCCAGAGTATCTAAATAAGGAAAAAGCACTTCTTCTTTCTTACAGCTTTATAACTGTCTTTCATGTTGGTCAGTAAAATGTTTAGTTTTTATTCCAACAACAAAAACCTGAACAGCAGCTTTTTATTCACAGTGAAGAGAACAAAACATATGAGAGTAACTTCTCTGCTGTGCAGCTCTAATACATGAAAGATGAAATGCAGAACAAATGCTGAATCTGTCTCAGCTGCTCCACCACATCCACTAAGAAACATTAAATCCACTGTCTCTGTATTTTGCTGCACACATGGAGGGTTCAGGTTTGTGCAAAGTGATTAAAGAGTCTGGTCTCATGAGCAACACATTCTGTGTCTTTTTTCACTGAATGAAAACTGAACTGCAGACTGAAATATGGCCTCATTGTATTGGACGCTGGTCTGTGCTGGTATGTTATTCATTCAGATTATTGAGATTTATCCTCAGATATCACTCAGACATATTACACTGAGGGATTTTAATGTGTGTTTGCATCTGTATCACAACAATGAAAAGAACCTAATGACTTCGTCTTGGAGTGCATTAGTGTGAGAACACTTTTTTATTTTTTCTCTATTTTTTTTTAAGTTTTCAAATTCAGAAATGTTCATTACACAATCCTGCTCAGTCATTAGGATTTCGATAACTTAAAGATCTGGAAATGTTTAACTTTTATAGTCATCTGTTGATTGCTTATAAGTAAACTTATCAGTAATGCTTTAAATTAAGTATAGCATTTAAAACGTATACTTTAAAAAAAATACAGCAAAGTAAATATGAAAATTCACAGTGCTGATCAAAATGGGTATGAGAGTGGTACAGAGTGCACAGTTTGCTGATATCATCCATCCATTTCTGTCTAATTATTTAAAATGTTCTGATTCAGTCATTGACTTTTGTTCATTTTCTAAACTGAACTGCAGATAAACCAAAGGCCAAACTGAGAGCTGATAACACAGCTGTTCCAGTAGGGGGCAGTGTGACCCTGACCTGCTCTGTGAACTCATCATCATCATCTGGATGGAAATACTACTGGTACAGAGATGAGAAATCCTCTGAAGCCCTGACCACACAAGATGCAGTTTTCCACTCAAATGGACAAATCAGTGTCTCACAGGAAGGACTCTACAGGTGCAGAGGAGGAAGAGGAAACCCAGTTTACTACACAGAGGACAGCCAAGAAGTTCAGATTAACAAAACTGGTGAGTTTGGATTCAGCAACAATGTTGAATAGATTGATGATTGAGGATTAATATGAAGGCCAAACACAATTATATCTCATGGTAACCTCTTTGGCATTGTAATACTATTCTTATTGGAAATGATGAACATGAATAGTCATGTAAAATGTGGAGTCTAGTGTCAGGAATGTGATCCAAGGAGGGGAGACTAGGTGAGATTATGAATGTGAAACAACCACTTTCAGCAAATCTCCAAATCAACATAAATTCACAATTAGTTCTGTATCAACTCTACAAGTAACACTGCAAGTAGTATAGAACAGGAGTCACAACATCAAACCACAGAGCAGAGTCATGCTGACAGTTTCTGACAGGAAACAGAAAATCTCAATGTAAACATCAGTTTTTGTGTTTTTTATATTAAGATTTCACATGTTTGACATATTTATATAGTAAAAGTTTGTAAAGCAGATTTACTGAAGTCAACATTTTGTGTTCATTGTGTGGAGTCAAATCATTTAAACACAGCAGGAGTTGATTCAAAGTGATTTCTAGTTGAGGGAAACAGATGAACTGGATCTTTTTCAAGAGAATTTTTATAAACTGATCTTATGAAATTTAAAATATAATTAAGATTTATTGTTTGTTGTTACAGTAACTGTGTCAGGAGTTGACAGCTCTTCATCTCCTGTGTGGTTGATTGTTGGACTGGTTTGTGGAGTCTCTCTCATTATTATTCTCCTGCTCTTGTTGTATTGCTGCAGACAGTCCAAGTGTAAGAGCCTCTTCTTTTCATTCTGTATTAGAGAGTTTATTTACTACATGGACTTTAATTATTTACACATATATGTGAACTCTTATGGAACAATTCACATCACAAACATGTGTAATAACATTTGTTTCTTTCACAGATTCCTGCTTCACCAGGTTGGTAAAATACTTTTTATTATTATTTTAAACAAACATCAGTTACTTTTGAGTTTATTGTGTTTATTTCATGTTTTAGGTGGATCCAGTCTGAGAGTCACAGTCCGGGCTCCTCCACAAATCATGGAGTCAACCAGAATGAAACTCATGAATACAACTCTCTTCATCCTGGTCAGCACTTAAACCGATCTTTATTATCATTATTAATATTGACTTTTCATTCAGTCTCCATTAACAGGAACATTTCTCAGGTTCAGTTTGTGCTCAGCAGTTTTTCAAAGAACATTTATCGAAATCCAGTTGGACAAACATCCAAATAACCAACTGACTACATGCACCAAAGATCAGAAACAAACAGGATTTTACAACCTGATTGTTTCTTTAACTCGACTGGAAGAATCCACAAATGTTATTGTTTCATATCAGAACAACACAAACAGTAACACCATGATGGGTTCATGCTCTGAAAATATCTGATAGTCCTGGATTTGATTTAAACACAACTAGTGAAACTCTTTCTTTGACTGATGACATTAAAATGAAACTCTGACTCTGGTTTCTTTTCATGAAGGTGATGCTAACCTCTATGAATCCATCACACAAGAGGAAGACACTGGAACTGGTACAGTTCATATTTAGAAAAGCTCAGAGCAGCTAGAGATGCAAGAAGCTTTTGATTTGAGGAGACTAACTGCAAGTGATGTGTTTACAAACATTTTTACATTTCAGGTGCAGATGAACCCCGAGACGTCACATACTCTGTTATTACACTTCAAAACCTTAGAAAGAAGAGTGAGTACACAAAACAGTCAGTGTAGAAATAAAAACCTGGAACATTTTTAAAGTGTTTCAAATGTATTACTTATTTTCATTAATCTGATCATCTTCACAGGGAAGCATCATAAACCAGAGCAGAGTGCTGTTTACTCTGAGGTGAAGACGGGAGCTGCAGGTACAGTCACAACAGTCTCATTCAGTGTTTGTACTTGAATGTGTCATCACATCATCATATTGCAGGTAATTATAGGTCAACATGGAGTTTAGTTATTCACTTACCAAGCTTAGCTACTACATACGACCACTACACATCAGCAGAGTTGAATCTTATACACATCGAGGGCCGTTCAGAGTTTAGTGTAAGTTTGTCTGCTTCATATACAGAATGATATTGTTATTGTACAGTATGGTATTGTCCATCTATATGTCCCCAAACTAAATAGTTTCTCTCATGTTTTTACTCTGTAGTAATGTTCTTGTCATCATATCTGTGCTGAACAAATGTGTCCTGAGCTCTGACGTCTCTTTTAGAGGACAGTCTGATGTATGCTGAGGTCAAACAGCCCAAAAAAGCAAAAGCCAAGAAAAACAAAGGTGAGCAAAGTCTGCCATCATCTCCACTGAATATTGTTCAACATGTTTATCTGCTCTTAAAATGTAAATCTGTTTATTTTAATATTTATATTTATGTATTAACAGTTCATCAGCTGATTAAAATCTATGATACTCAATTATCTTTGCATTAGTGGAGACATCCAGTTTCCTCCTGGTTAATGATATTATTGTCTTCAATGATCTTCTCTTCATTCACAGGAAAATCAAGTCCTGCAGCTGATGCAGCAGTTTATTCTGAAGTCACATCAGGAAGCTCTCTCAGTAATTCTGCTGCCATGCAGGCTGATTTATTCTTCACATTATTAAATGTCTTCAGCTCATAATATCTTTACATGTTGGAAATCACTTTGTCTTTTTGTGCTTGTCTTACAGGTCAGTGAGGAGAGCTGTAGCAGCAAAGCCAAGAAGAAGCTTTTTATGAAGCCACTCTTGCTCCTCTGCTCCCCAAATATCAGACATGCTCAGCTTTATGTACAGTTACAATATTAAATCATAATATCAGACATATTACTGTCTTTTAGTATAAAACAAATGCAGGTGTATTCCTATTTAATAGTTGTGCTCTTTATATTCAGTTATTTGTATAAAGATTTTGTAATAAACCTTGAATGTATCTAACATGTTCCAACAGCAGTGAGAACAAAGTGTGAAATATGTGATCTTTAGTATCTGACAGCACAACTTAAAGTCAGTGTTTGCAGTGTTTCACAAGTAAATACTGATATGGGACCAACAAATACTTTAACTGTGTTTGTCTAAAGATCTCATACATTATATAAATAAGAAATATATGATAGGCAGTGAATACATTTGAATATATGAATACATGTGTTTTATGTATCTATTTTGTCTCTGATCTTTTTATTCATCTATTGTTAGAAGGGAAAAAGTAAAATCTTTTTAAAGTTTAACTTAAATTTTTATGTTTGATTTTTTTTTCTGTATGAGATTATCCACAAACTAACAAGACAAACACGTAAACAGTTTGCATCAGCGTTGTCATGGAAACTGGAAATAAACAGATGTGAGTATTATTTGCAAAGTGGTCACTAACAGTACAGAGCATGACAGCAGTCTGCATGTATCTGACACAGAGGACTGAAGTAGAACATTTACAGAGAGAAGCTCTCTGTGTGCTGCTGTCACAGGATGCAGTCAAAGGAAAAGAGAACTTGTACATGTGGTAAATCAGCACGACTCAGAGAAGTCGCAGTATTATAATTTTCCATAACACTCACTTTTGAGCATTAACTGTTCACACAAGAATTTATTAATGTGACACAAATATCAGAGCTAAAAATCCAGACAGGTTCAACAGAGAACAATATAGAAACAAAACATCTCTTTGACCCTGCAGAGTCTCATTCTTTAGTCACAGTAAGGTGGGATCCTGTCAGGAGGAGGGCACAGGTCAGGGTCCTGCTCACTCAGGTGTACACTTAACCAGCTGGGTCGAGCTAGCTGGGAATTTTCCTCTGCAAAATCACCATAAACACTGCTGATCATGTGCTCTAATAACTCAACTGCATGTGCTGTAGATGGGTTTCCCTCTTCACTATCAATCATGCCCTTGTCTTATAAAGTAGGAGAGCAACAAGCACACTGGTGACTTTTTATTTTGTCCTGTCACCATTTGTAACTAATTTGTTGACTTTCAGTTATTTTAGTTCCCAATAAAATCTCATTTTTAATCATGTTCTGATGTTATATGGTCTGAATGCAGTCCTGTGTTCCTGTTGATTTAATTAAGCGGTAAATGCAAAAGTAACAGCGTGTTTTATGATGTATTTAATCAATTATAAATGCAACAATGGGAGTGATATGTTTTGGGGTTTTTTTGTAACTTTTATTTATCAAATACCAGACAGTTATAAAATACAAAGGTACATACAGAAAGGATAATCTCCCCCCAACCCTCCCCCTCCCCTGGTAATTGGAAAGTAAATATACTACAGAAAGATGTGTTAACCCACACACTTAAAAAAATTAATTAATTAAAAAAAACAGCAAGGTGCTAGTGCTAATCCTCGTATATTAATATTAATATTAATGGCTACTTGTTCCTCATTCCGAGTAAATACTAGAGTATCTTAAATGAAGTAATCTTCTGTTTCTACTGCCGGTAGAAACAGAAGAGTTTGTGCAAAGTCGTATAATAGACTACAAAGAGATTTCTCTAGCTGGTAGTTTTTCTAAGTATTTAAGCAATGGTTTCCAGTGAACAAAGACTCTATCAGACGAGCCTCTGAGGGAAAATTTTATCTTCTCCACTTTTAGGAGTCCTAGAATGTCATGTAAGCAGTTTTTGATTGATGCCAAAATTCAGAAACTTGGTGCATGCCCAAAACATGTGAGTAAGGTTGCAAGGTGTCTGTGAGCATCTATTGCATTTGTCATCAAATTTGTCTGGGTAGAGTTTTGACAATTTTTCTTTACCGTAGTATAGTCTGTGGAGGACTTCAAATTGTATTAATCAAAGTCTGGCACAACTGGATGACGGATTAATGGCCCCTACAGCTCCCTGATCCCAGTTCTGATTCCCATTTCATCTCAGCCCTATGGAAACAGATTCACTGGGTGGAGAAACTAGTTTGTAAAGGTAAGCGATATGGACCTTTAACAGGGTATTAGCTTTAAGAACCAAGTCTATTCCGCTGGGAGTTGGGATATGTGGGAATGAAGTTGAGTGTTTTTTTGCAAAATGTCGCAGCTGGAAATAGCGAAGAGAATCAGATTAAAGCAAGAAACAACTTGATCGAAACTTGCAAAAATACCATTTATGTATAAGTCACGCAGACTACAAAGTCCTTTATCTTCTAAAACAGAGAATCTTGAGTCCATCTTCACTGGAGCAAATAACTGATTGTTGCAAATGTTGGTTGCTAGAGGGAGTGTGAGCCATCCGAAGTGGCGTCTTATTTGTGACCAAATTTTTAATGTTCCAGCAACAACTGGGTTGGAAGATAAGCTTAATGAGGGTGACTGTAAGGCATCACATGCTAAAGCAATTTTTACATCCACTGGGAGGAGTGATATTGGTCAATAGGATGTGCAGTTCAGTGGGTCCCACTGGGTTCAATGGGAGTGATATGTTTTAACAATATACAGGAACACATATGTGGAGTTCCAGATTACTTACAGATTTTTACTTAAATCTGACTCCCAATACTCCAAAGGACCTTCACAAATATACACGTGATGAGTGTTAATAAATGTAATGTATAAAAAAGCAAAACATTGTCTCACATGGTTGATTTCATCATTTCATCATTGTGTCAGACATAAAATCTTAGGCTGCTGACACAACACCTTTATTCTGAAAGTGCCATCATAAACAGATGACAAATTAAAGGAAAAGTGTGTCAGTGAGGTGTGTGTGCATCATGTGCCTCCAGAACAGCTTCAGTGTTTCTTGGCATTGATCGTAAAAGTATCTGAAAATCTGATCTAGGGATGAACAGCATTACTTTAGAAAATAGCCCCTTTTATTGACTCACAGGGACTTTACCTTAATATAAATGGACCCTAACATGGCATCAAAGTCCCACAGCCCAACTACACCCTCAGGGTAGAGGTCAAAGGTCAGGATATACATGCTTGTCATGACGCCATTTACATAATTCTCATTCTGCACAAAAAAGCCTGAAGAACAGTTTGTTTTGATTTATTCAGATGCAGTTCAAGTGCTCCTAGCTTATATAGTTACACTTCAAACAGATTTACTCTATGAAGCACTCTTGCTGCATCCTCACCTGCTGGAGACAAAGGACATTAGATTCATCTCCAAACCAGCACATGTGGGAATTAAATGAACTGAAAGAAGAAAAAAACATTAGAAAAATGGACAGTTAAACGTTTTTTTGCAGGGGGTCAATAATGGTGGTGTGAGAGGACTTTAGAGTTTTTAAAGGAAACAGAAATTCTGCAGCGACTCTGAGGCTGAAAGACAAACAGTATTTGGAGTCTGCTGTTACCATTCCAGCTGTGTAGGTGGCAGTAATACAACTTTATACTGGTTCTCAGCCACTAATGAAAACGAAGAAGTGAACTTTTTACAGCTCTTCACAGCTTACTGTTATTAGTGTATTTTTATGTCATTTGATCAGCAATAATTCAGTTCATTAAAGTGTTTGAAATTAGCTGAATGACTGAATCACAGTTGAAAGGTTTTGTTTGTTGACCCTGTGTGTGATTATTGTGCTGCTGTTACAGCCCCATTTCTGTTTTACTTCTCAGCACTGCCATCATGTGTCTGAATACACTGTGCACAGTCAAATGTAATAACCTCAGTGAAAGATCTGATAACATTTAATGTCGTTGATCAGCAGGGCAGGCTGTTTTTGACCGGTTTGCCTTTTTTGAATAAAACTCTTGAAATTCTTTGCAAATGGAAAATGTCATTTATTTGTGATGTAAAACTTTTAAAGCACTGAAAGGAAAGTCTAATAAATTCAGATCTGCAAAGAAATCCATTCATTATGTTTTATTCAAGAGGCAATATCAGAGAGTATTACAAAATTAAACTGCAAACGATAACGTCTTTACTCTTCTGACTGGCCTACATGTGTGTGAAAGACTGTTGGTGGTCACCATCTATTCTCCCACAGGCTTATTTTTATCCACCGACAGGCCTCATGGTTTCTGGTTGAGCCACCATGAACAGAGGAAATGCAGCCTGTGGTTTCAGCCTGAAGTCTTCAGTGTAGCAGATGTTGTGTTTCATGTTATCAGCTCACAGTAGAGAGTTAAGATAAGACTTTATTGATCCCACGGCAGAGAAATTTGTGCGTTACCAAAGCTCAGGTACAGACAGCAGAAGAATACAAAGGATAGAATATAAGAATATAAAGAATATAAAGTCAAGAAATACAAAATAACTAAGATGATGCACTATATACAACGGTAGCTGAGGTTCTATGTTCACACATGCACAGTATGTGTTATGGATAGAGGGTTGTGGAAATATGCAAGTAATACATTTCAACTATTCTGCTGCTACTATTACTATATAAGTGACAGATATATATAAGTAGCTATAAATATAGACATGTGCATGCAAGCACATGTAAAAATACACATGCATCCATACACACTAAATCTACACACACACACACACACACACACACACACATACATACATTTATATGATGTGCCTGTACTGGAATAACAGTAATAATTATCAATGCTACATTAAGTATGCTCAACACTACGTTAAAACAGGCAAAAGTAGCATCATTGTGGTCTAAGGAGCTTGCAAAGAAAAGCGTCTGGACTTCTTTGAGTTGCTTGAAGACGTTTCACCTCTCATCCGAGAAGCTTCTTCAATTCTAATGTCAATGGTGGGGAGTCCCAGATTTAAACCCAGTGGGAGTTTCCCCCCCAAAGAGGGACAAAGGACCCCCTGATGATCCTCTACCTAATCACATGAGCCGAGGTGTGAAAGCGGGTGGGGGTCCTAATCAGCCAAGGTTTCGGGTGAGCTCATTGTGAAACCTGGCCCCACCCTATCATGTGATTTCCTGAGGTCAGATGGCCCAGGATGTGAGTGGGTGTTAAGGTGTCTGGGAAGGGAACTCAAAACTGGATTATAGATGGCAGACAGTTGGTGTTGTAAACCACCGCCTCTATTCAAAGATGGTCGCTCACAGTGGACGTAAATGGCTCCTTTCACTCCTCTTTCAAACCATCTGTCCTCTCTGTCCAAAATGTGAACGTTGGCATCCTCGAAAGAGTGACCTTTGTCCTTTAGATGCAGATGAACTGCTGAGTCTTGTCCTGTGGAGGTGGCTCTTCTATGTTGTGTCATGCGCTTGTGAAGTGGCTGTTTGGTCTCTCCGATGTCGAGGTCTGGGCATTCCTCGCTGCACTGTACCACATACACCACATTGTTCAGTTTGTGTTTAGGAGTTTTGTCTTTCGGGTGAACCAGTTTCTGTCTGAGTGTGTTGCTGGGTCTGAAGTCCTCTACATAGGAGAGACCAAACAGCCACTTCACAAGCGCAAGCCATTTACGTCCACTGTGAGCGACCATCTTTGAACAGAGGTGGTGGTTTACGACACCAACTGTCTGCCATCTATAATCCAGTTTTGAGATCACTTCCCAGACGCCTTAACGCCCACTCACATCCTGGGCCATCTGACCTCAGGAAATCACATGATAGGGTGGGGCCAGGTTTCACAATGAGCTCACCCGAAACCCTGGCTTATTAGGACCCCCACCCGCTTTCACACCTCGGCTCATGTGATTAGGTAGAGGATCATCAGGGGGTCCTTTGTCCCTCCTTGGGGGGATACTCCCACTGGGTTTAAATCTGGGACTCCCCACCATTGACATTAGAACTGAAGAAGCTTCTCGGATGAGAGGTGAAACGTCTTCAAGCAACTCAAAGAAGTCCAGACGCTTTTCTTCCCAAGCTCCTTAGACTATGATGACCTGGATGACTGAGAACCTTCACAGACATAGCATCATTGTGGTGATGACAGAGTATGTGGGCATCAAGAGAAGCTGTGAGAAGTTGTTCTCATGCTGAAAAGCAGAAAAGAGTCTCTGCATGAACATGCTGTAAATATTCATTTATCTATATAAAACAGTCTCTCGCTAAAGAAAGAGATTATTTAGTAAATTCAACATCATCGTTCTTCACTGACCAAAAATGTGTAAATGAAACCATTATTTGCACCAAAGTTAATTTATTCAAAGCTAATAACTGAAAACAAAATTACATTTCTTCATGTTTTTGCTCAGTGTTTAAGAAAGGTTTTATGTTCCACACACTGTGGGAAATACTGTGTTAATATTTGTGTGTGGTATAACTGTTAGTGATGACATAGCTGCAGGCTTTTCTCTACCATCTCTGCACTTAGAAAAAACAGTGACTTCATTTTTTCCATCTGCCTGCAGAACTAAACTGAGGAAGAACAATTAAAGCTAGATATGAGCTGCCTTCCAGATCACATGCTTTAGCCCTGATAGCTGACAGCACAGGCAGATGATGAGGAGACTGTGAGACGTTAAACAGGCAGAATACAGAGCTCAGAGTTTTAAAAGATCAGCGTTCTGGTTTGTTGTTCTCAACGCTTCTTAAAACATGAGAAAATATTTACTCACCAATTTTTTCATTGAAGTCCTTCATTTCACTATAAACAACACCTTGGTGTGTAAATTGTGCTTTGATTGCTAATTTACTGTTTATAGTTATTAATGTGAAAAAGAAATGAAAAAGGATGACGAGTCGGTCCTTTTATGTGCAGGTAAATGAGGATGGAGAACAAGTGTGTCACCCTGAGCTGCCTGTACCAGCTGTGTGTGTGTGTGTGTGTGTGTGTGTGTGTGTGTGTGGGTGTGTGTGTGTGTGTGTGTTTTCCAAAGTTAAAGCTCCTTTTTGTAACAATTATACACACATCGCCTGCACATTTGAGTTTACAGAGACTATTTTGTGTGTCTGCAGTGATTGTTGTATTAATCCTGTTAGCTCTGCTGTGTTTGTGTGGAGTTGTCCACTACAGAGATACGGCCTTAGTTTGTCAGGAATGTTTGTTCTGTTGAACTATGTGGGAAACAAGGGTGTAATTATTATCGCTGAGTAACTGAATATGCTTGGTGACAGCGTTATATTTAATTAAATTGTGCACAAATAACTTTAGATATGGCTGCATGGATATTGTTTATGTTGCGTACGATTCTTATTGGACTGTGAAATGTGAGACTCTCAGACTGTGATGCATTTGCAGTGTGTTTAGAACAAATCAATGTGAATAAATAAAGGTGAGGAAGATCAGAAAGAGAGGAAATCACACTACCTGTCATCCATTTCATCATTTACCTGTTTTTTCAGGACCAGATATAATGTGCTGACAGACCTTTAACTAGCGGCGTGTTTCATAGGTCTAAATCTTTGTAAATAGCAGACGTAGACACACACACACACACACACACACACACACACACACATGCACTACGTTGCATTGAGTTTTCTAAACACATGTTGTTATTACAGTGTTTCATCTTTATTTGCAATCTCTTTGTTTTTTGTATTGTTGTTAAATATTGAGTGAGATTATCAAGCTGTCTTCAGATGAATGTTAGTGTTTTTCTTTGATAAGCCATCAAATCATAAACTTTACTTGGAATTCAAATGTTCTCATTTTACTTTAGTTTGTGAGTCACACACATCTTTAGAAGAACTACACAGTGAGTCACTTCCTGTGTTCGGGGTCACAACCAAACTTAAAAGTAGAATTTCAGCACATCATGAGAACACAGATCTGTGCTGAGCTTAAAGAAACACTGTGACTGTAGAACTGATGATATTTGAGCTCAGAGTGTGGAGGATGAATTTCAACAATGTTCCTCCAATAAACAATATAAGGATTACAACAGATTCATAACGATGGAGAAGATCTGTGGTCAAATAAGAATAAAAAGGATGTCTGGAGGTACAGAACAACTTTTACAACCACAAGTCAGAACGGTGCTCTTAAGATGAGGCGAATCTATGAACCCATGAATATATGAAAATGCTGACTGAGAAGATGACTCTCAGTCTGCAGAAGAAGAAAACTCCAGCAGGATCCACAGGACACGACAACAAAGACAAAACTATGACCTCCAATGTGTGTCGCTAAGCAACAGAGCACCTTTGTATATCACAGAGAAAGGTAGGAACACAAAACAGGAAAGAAGCTTAAATGTTTGCAGTGGACAGGAAATGTGAACACGTCACACAACTGCTGCAGTCAAAGCTACAGGAGCTGTTTGAGGTTGGTGTAAAAGGAAGGAAGCACAGAGAGGTGATAGAAGGAGGAGCTGAATATAAACTCTGGTCTTATCTACATTAAGTGCAGCTTGTCTTTGTTCTGCATTTATTATCAATGCAAAGTCGAACACTTTGAGATTAGATGCAGATCAGCGTGCAGGGCTGGACGTGAGGATGGGGCACTCTTTGCTCTGTTTGCTGGGGTTATTCTGTGAGTACAATACACACCTTTACTGTTTGAATGGCAGTGATGAAGGAAAATGTTTCTCACTGGTGACAATTACAGTGTATCACTGCTTTAACCTGTTTACCTGACAGCTTCAACACAGCAGACCAGTGACTGTTTAAACTGTTGCATACATTACATTTACTGTTCACACTTTTTAAACATTGTTTGAGTTTTAATGTTTTTTTTAAAGATTTCTTCATGTTTCCAGCCTGTTTGACAGCTGATTGAAACACATAAATTAGGTGATGAGTAATAACTGTGCCATCTGAAGATTTAAAAAGCCTCATTTTATATATTTATTGTGATTTTGTCAGTTGTATAATGTCTGATGATGTTTCATTATTTTAGTGCTCAGTACAGTCATCCATGGAAACACTGAAGGTGAGAAATGTTTTTTCTTCCATTTATATCATACGTGTTGATCTTAACTAGTATTTAGCTTCTCCTGTGTTGCTCTAAATGACGTCCTCTGTGTTATATTTTGTATCATAAACCAAACATTTCATTGAGATTATTGGTTAAAATGTTAATATAACCATGTTAAGTGTGTGAGCACTCAAACACACACCCACGATACAAACTGTATATTTACTGAAGAGCTGTGGCTTCATACATGTGGATTTTCTTTTCATGTTTATCTGATCTGAAAATATCAACAGTGTGTGTAGTGCAGATTATCTCACTGAGTTACGTTGTTGGCATGTATGCTGGATTATATAGTGGGATTTTTTTGGATTACCTCTTGTAGTTATAAAACACTGATGACAAATTAAAGGAAAATCCAATATCAAACATGGTAACCAAATGCTGCTCTGAGCTCAGCATAGAGTTTGTTACCTTCATCCCTCATTTGGTATTTTGATTGGAAGCTGTCTAACATGTCACTCCAAAGTCTCTGTAGATGTTCTGGGTGTTGAATTTTGTGGCTTCAAAAGATGATTCAGATTATTTAAGTTTGCATCAAACATTCAGAGCATCAATTTTATACTTTTGATCTTTTTCTAAATTACAGAACTTGGAGTGAAGGCCACTCTGACAGCAGACAGATTAACCATACCAGCAGGGGGCAGTGTGACACTGACCTGTGATGTAAAACACTCTGCTGACTTTGAATATGGCTGGTTCAGAGAAGCCCGTTTATACTCTGAGAAGACCAGAGTAGCTGGTCAATCAAACAGAGAACTCGTGACCTCTGAATCCGGCATCTACACCTGCATAGGACGTATAAAAGGGACAAATTCATTCACATTGGAAAGTGACTCAGTCATCATTCAGGAAACTGGTGAGTTTAAAATTTAAATTTTAATCTGGATTAAAACAGCTTGATTTCTTCAAAGTTTGAGAAAACTCACTCTAAAAAACTGGTAATGTAAAAAGTGAATGATGTGACCTCATCTTTTCTCTACAACGAATAATTATTTTTAAATATGTGAAATCTCTTAATGCAGCGTTTGTGACCTTTAAATTGTCTCAGAAAATTTTGTTCGTTTTGTATTTAATTAGTGGATAAATCATTGAACCTAATACAGCTGATTAAAGTTATTGATCTGAGCTGTGCAGAAAAGAAAACATCAAACTTCTTCATCCTGTAATGTGATGAAAGATGAGGACACACACACACACACACACACACACACACACACACACACACACTGTAGCATCTAGTGTTCTGCTTTATTTGTGATTTGTTTTTCAGCTTCATCTGTAATCTGTTTGTTTGTTTTAAATATTGAGTGAGATTATAAACCTGTCTTCAGACGAGTGTTAGTGTTTTTCTTTGATAAGCCATCAAATAATAAACTTTACTTTGAATTCAAATGTTCTCATTTTACTTTAGTTTGTGAGTCACACACGTCTTTAGAAGAACTACACAGTGAGTCACTTCCTGTGTTTGGGGTCACAACCAAACTTAAAAGTAGAATTTCAGCACATCATGAGAACATTCACAGATCTGTGCTGAGCTTAAAGAAACACTGTGACTGTAAAACTGCCTGATGATATTTGAGCTCAGAGTGTGGAAGATGAATTTCAACAATGTTCCTCCAATAAACAATATAAGGATTACAACAGATTCATAACAATGGAGAAGATCTGTGGTCAAATAAAATTAAAGGAGGATGTTTGGAGGAACAGAACAACTTAAACTACCACAAGTCAGAATGATGCTCTTCCTAAAGGCTCTAAAAATGCTCAAAAATAAATAGAGATCTTTAAAAAAAAAAACTGCAAACATGAACAAACAAAGAATTCAACCTCAAAAAACTCAGAAACACAAAGTCAGAACCAGGATCACGACACACTCCAGACTTATATCCTCTTTAGATTCATCAAAAATCCTGTGATAAACTGATGGCATGAGCTGTAGCTGACCAATGAGAAACAGCTGAATTAATCACCTAATAATGACATTGTTCAGGCAGAGGGATACAATAAATATATATGAGATTCTATAAGAAAGAAAACTATCTGAGAAAATATGTTAAAAACAAACATTACTGTGGTTAATCAGCCAACACTGATCAGCCAGACACACATTACAAGCTGAGGCAGGACCAAAGAAACGGGTGATGCATTAATGCAGCGTCCAAACACCTCCCATCCCCTGGAGGAGCAGCTGGCCCAACAATCAGGAGGTCTCTGGGGATCTGCTTTTAATTATAGAGCCAACAAGCAAACACTATATTAGCTATTACAATATTTATTCCTCATGACGAGGCACAAGCACTATTTATGGGGGTACCGGCAATCTAAGGTTGTGGGTTAGTACCAGTTTTCTTAAAGTTATTCAGATTTGTTGCTCACTTTGCAAAAAGAGGGATTAGGGTAGCATGACCACACCTGAAGACGACCATGAAGAGTTAAGTGTCAGATGTTATGACCCACACTGTCAGTCAACCTGAGCCGACAGAGCAGGAGGGGTCCAGCAAACTGTATCAGCAGAAAAGGACAAAACTCACAGAAGGACCACAAAGAGGCCCCGGGGCCCATGATGATCACGTAATTATTAACGGGCCCAACCAGGGATTAGTAAAGCGCTCTAAATACAGCCAGGTGTGTAAAGACTTTCATATCCTGAATGCAGACATTTTTATCTGTGACGGCCGAATAATAATAATGATAATAATAATAATAATAATAATAATAATAATAATAATAATGATAATGATAATAATAATAATAATATTAATAATAGTAATAATAATAATAATAATAATAATAATAATAATAATAATAATGACTGACACGTGTGTGGTTTGCTATTTTCAGGTATGTACTACAGATGTGAGCAGCACGTGTGTTTTCTGTATATTTTGCAGTTACTGGGTGATCAGACCTCTGTACTGGTGTTAGTGACTCAGTCCTGGTAGAAAACTGGTCACAGGTTTCACTGACTGCACACAGACACTCAGACATGGCAAAGCTCCTGATAAGCTAAGACATGGTCACAACCTGTGAAGCAATGAATTCTTTAAACATTTCATTGATACAATAATGGTGCAAATAATGTGTGAAATTCACATGTATAAATCACCAATCTTAGCCAAGGTAATGAAAGTTTTACTTTAACTTTCTTTCTGAAAATAATTCATATTTATTTACCGCATCCCTCCACCTGAACAATGTCATCATAAGGTGATAAACACAGCTATGTTTCAGGGGAGGGGCACCAGGTCAGGGCTTGGCCTTTCCTGTCAGTAGATTTAGAGTCAGTCAGGTGAAAACATCCAGTTTCCCACTCTGACATCTCCGTTCTGGGTATCAGGCTCCCAGCCTTCACCACTGCATGATTGTGATTTGGTATAAAATTATGTTTTATTATCCCCCATAAATGACCTGACAGGTGGGGCCATAAATGACTTTTTCATATAAATGATCATCACCTTGAGCTCCATTCTGAAAATAAATATGGAAATAATAGTGAATGTTTTCATTAATGCAGTGTTTGCTCACCTTTCCTTGTTACTGGAAACCACTTCATCCTCTTTTATATATTTGAATCAGTGGATAAATGCTTGAAATGAGTTCAGCGGTTTTAAAGTTATTGATCTGAACAGAAAGGTGAACATAAAACATTCATTTCAGATTTCTGCATCTGTTTTTGTTCTGTTCGGATTTCAAGCTGCAAACTTCTGACTCTTGTTAATCGGCCTTTTTATAGAAAATATTTTTCTTTTCAATCAGCCAGCAGGAGGAGATTCAGCTACAGGGATTATCAAAATGTTCATTCCCTTTGTGTCCTAACTGAGAAATTTTGCTGTGGAAAGTTTCCAACAGGATCGATGTGAAGCTGCAGTACAGCTGGTCTCAGATGTTCACTGGTGAGACAATCACTCTCAGATGTGAGATTCAGGGAGGTGAAGGAAAGGTGTGGAAATATGAATGGACAGCACCCAACACAAACAGCCCTCCAACATCCAGTGAATACAGGATCAGCAGAGTTTCAGTGTCCCACAGTGGAGACTACAGATGTCGGGGTAGCAGTGACTATCTCTTAACAGGATGGAGTGATGCCTTCACACTGACAGTTTCATGTAAGCTGCTCTACAATTCAAACTGAAGTTTTCTGTTTTCATTTCTACGTCTGTTTAAACTCAACATCAAGAAACAATTCAGACCCTCCAAGAAACTCACTGTGCAAACAGACAAACAGCTGAGTGCACTGTGACTCTGAAATAACTCATTTAAAGGGGAATGAAAGGAGATGACAGTTTTAATGAATAAATAATAAATCAGGTGCATCTGTAGTGTAGTTTTCAGGTAAGACAGATCACCTGTGTCACAGAGCCACAGTGAGAGCAGAGAGGACAAACACAGCAGTGATACCAGCAGTTCTTCAGTCTGTCTTTCAGTGAGGATACAAATACCAAGACACAGTTTATGAAATTTGGTGGAGCCAAAGAAAGAAGCCGTTTAATTTTACTGTGGATGCAGATTCGTTTTTAAAAACTCTGCTGACAAATGTTTTTACTGAAGAAAAGCTTTTATCACTCATGTTTAGATTTTCATCATGTTTCTTGCATTAAGGCTTTGTGTTTCCCTGCATGAATTAAACATCTCTTTATAAAAGTAGACCAGTGTTGCATTCTGGGAAACCCAGCAGAATTTGCAGCTCATGAGCATCATATGCTGCACCTTTATTCAGCTTTATTCAGCTTTTTCACCTCATATAAGCTGAACCAAATCCTCCAACATGGCCTCATTTCATTTATCTTATTTTAATGTTGTAGCCAAATCCTAAAGATAAAGATTGACATTAATGAACACTGATGTGGGTGAATAGGCTCGGTGTAAATATGATGCAACTCCCTGGAATTCCCACAGGAATAACAGACACCATTCAGTGTAGTGTCACTTTAGAGTATTAAAGGAAAATGTAGAGAGGACACAAAACATCTAAAAGTAATTTGTATGTCCAACATTTGTCTTTGAATAGATGAAGAATAAATCAGAGGGAATCTGTAGTGTAGTTTTGTATGAAGACAGTCTAATGTGTCACATGCAGGTAAATATTTTGTGTTTGGTGCTAGAAGCTAAATGACTGAGTGAATGTGTAAAGTGTGATCATTTCTATCACAAAGTTCTTCCTGAAGGAAGTGACAATCTGATGAACTTTTTCCTGTAAACTCTACAGCAAATAAACCCAGAGCCACACTGACAGCACAAAGTTCAGTCATACCAGCAGGGGGCAGTGTGACACTGAGCTGCTCTGTGGAGGGCTCTGCTGGCTGGAAGTTTGACTGGTTCAGACGTGATTCACAGTTTTCTGGAGCTCAGAAAATACGAGCTGGAACATCAGAGCACACTATCAGTATTTCAGAAGGAGGCATCTATTACTGCAGAGGAGGGAGAGGAGATCCAGTTTACTACACAGAGGACAGCAGTGACGTCACAGTTAAAGAAACTCGTGAGATTAATTATTTTATTTCTGCCAAACTGAGAGATCATCATGTGACAATAACTTCAGCTAAAAACTTTGACTTTGTTAATGCTGTGATGATGGAAACTCTGGGTTTTCAGTTCCAGAAAGAGAGTTAACTAAAAAGCTGATTCAGGCCCCCAATCCATTGTGTCTTTAAGTTTTAAAGTTTCGAGTCATCCATTTGTTAATGCGAGTAAAACACAGAGATAGAGTTCAGTACATCACTGTCATTTAGCTATACATACGCAAACAGCTGTGTATAATCAATATAACTATGGTAACCAATGCTATGCTTTCTGATAAAGTTTCCAAGTGGCAGCATCTCAGAGGTTATTAAGCCTGATTTGCTCGTTCACCTAAAATCTATAATTTTAAGTTGTTTACATGGCATCATAACTGTGTGTAAATATGTGTTGGTGTTTATTCTTCTAAACAGTTTATGTTTGTGAATCTGCTGTTTTTCATTCACTTTACTGTCATGTTTTAAACATCAGAATTTTCTACATTTCTATTTGTCTCTAACTAGATATTTTCCTGTGAACAGTTCCCAGTAAGCCCACTGTGACCCTGCAGCCATCCTGGACTCAGATATACAGCGGTGAGACAGTCACTGTCAGATGTGAGATTCAGGGAGGTGAAGGAGCTCAGTGGACGTATGAATGGAGAGCAGCCAAGTTAAACACACCTCCAACATCCAATGAACACAGAATCATCAGAGCTACTGAGTCTGACAGTGGAGGATACAGCTGCCGGGGCAGAAGGGACTATTTCTTCACAGAGTGGAGTGATATCATCACACTGACTGTATCATGTAAGATCTTTCATCCAGAGTATCTAAATAAGGAAAAAGCACTTCTTCTTTCTTACAGCTTTATAACTGTCTTTCATGTTGGTCAGTAAAATGTTTAGTTTTTATTCCAACAACAAAAACCTGAACAGCAGCTTTTTATTCACAGTGAAGAGAACAAAACATATGAGAGTAACTTCTCTGCTGTGCAGCTCTAATACATGAAAGATGAAATGCAGAACAAATGCTGAATCTGTCTCAGCTGCTCCACCACATCCACTAAGAAACATTAAATCCACTGTCTCTGTATTTTGCTGCACACATGGAGGGTTCAGGTTTGTGCAAAGTGATTAAAGAGTCTGGTCTCATGAGCAACACATTCTTTGTCTTTTTTCACTGAATGAAAACTGAACTGCAGACTCAAGAATGGCCTCATTGTATTGAATGCTGGTCTGTGCTGGTATGTTATTTATTCAGATTATTGAGATTTATTCTCAGATATCACTCAGACATATTACACTGAGGGATTTTAATGCGTGTATGCATCTGTATCCCAACAATGAAATGAACCTAATGACTTCATCTTGGAGTGCATTAGTGTGAGAACACTTTTTTATTTTTCTCTCTTTTTTTTTTTTTTTAAGTTTTCAAATTCAGAAATGTTCATTACACAATCCTGCTCAGTCATTAGGATTTCGATAACTTAAAGATCTGGAAATGTTTAACTTTTATAGTCATCTGTTGATTGCTTATCAGTAAACTTATCAGTAATGCTTTAAATTAATTATAGCATTTAAAACGTATACTTTAAAAAAAATATGAAAATTCACAGTGCTGATCAAAATGGGTATGAGAGTGGTACAGAGTGCACGGTTTGCTGATATCATCCATCCATTTCTGTCTAATTATTTAAATTGTTCTGATTCAGTCATTTATTTATTTGTTCTTTTTCTAAACTGAACTGCAGATAAACCAAAGGCCAAACTGAGAGCTGATAACACAACTGTTCCAGTAGGGGGCAGTGTGACCCTGACCTGCTCTGTGAACCCATCATCATCATCTGGATGGAAATACTACTGGTACAGAGATGATGCCCCAGTGGATGTTGTCTCCTCATCAAATGAACAAATCAGTGTCTCACAGGAAGGACTCTACAGGTGCAGAGGAGGAAGAGGAAACCCAGTTTACTACACAGAGGACAGCCAAGAAGTTCAGATTAACAAAACTGGTGAGTTTGTATTCAGCAACAATGTTGAATAGATTGATGATTGCAGATTACCACGAAGGCCAAACAGCATTACATCTCATGGTAACCTCTTTGGCATTGTAATAATGTTCTTACTGGAAATGGTTGAACATGAATAGTCATGTAAAATGTGGAGTCTAGAGAATCAGTGTCAGGAATGTGATCCAAGGAGGGGAGACTAGGTGGGATTATGAATGTGAAACAACCACTTTCAGCAAATCTCCAAATCAACATAAATTCACAATTAGTTCTGCAGCAACTCTACAAGTAACACTGCAAGTAGTATAGAACAGGAGTCACAACATGAAACCACAGAGCAGAGTCATGCTGACAGTTTCTGACAGGAAACAGAAAATCTCAATGTAAACATCAGTTTTTGTTTTTTATATTAAGATTTGACTGTTTGACATATTTATATAGTAAAAGTTTGTAAAGCAGATTTACTGAAGTCAACATTTTGTGTTCATTGTGGGGAGTCAAATCATTTAAACACAGCAGGAGTTGATTCAAAGTGATTTCTAGTCGAGGGAAAAAGAGGAACTGGATATTTTTCAAGAGAATTTTTATAAAATGATGATTATGAAATTTAAAATATAATTAAGCTTTATTGTTTGTTGTTACAGTAACTGTGTCAGGAGCTGACAGCTCTTCATCTCCTGTGTGGTTGATTGTTGGACTGGTTTGTGGAGTCTCTCTCATTATTATTCTCCTGCTCTTGTTGTATCGCTGCAGAACGACCAAGTGTAAGAGCCTCTTCTGTATCAGAGAGTTTATTTACTACATGGACTTTAATTATTCACACATATATGTGAACTCTTATGGAACAAATTACATCACAAACATGTGTAATAACATTTGTCTCTTTCACAGATTCCTGCTTCACCAGGTTGGTAAAATACTTTTTATTATTATTTTAAACAAACATCAGTTACTTTTGAGTTTATTGTGTTTATTTCATGTTTCAGGTGGATCCAGTCTGAGAGTCACAGTCCGGGCTCCTCCACAAATCATGGAGTCAACCAGAATGAAACTCATGAATACAACTCTCTTCATCCTGGTCAGCACTTAAACTGATCTTTATTATCATTATTAATATTGACTTTTCATTCAGTCTCCATTAACAGGAACATTTCTTAGGTTCAGTTTGTGCTCAGCAGTTTTTCAAAGAACATTTATCAAAATCCAGTTGAACAAACATCTAAATAACCAACTGACTACATGCACAAAAGATCAGAAACAAACAGAATTTTACGACCTGATTGTATCTTTAACTCGACTGAAAGAATCCACAAATGTTATTGTTTCATATCAGAACAACACAAACAGTAACACCATGATGGGTTCATGGTCTGAAAATATCTGATAGTCCTGGATTTGACTTAAACACAACTAATAAAAATCTTTCTTTGACTGATGACATTAAAATCAAACTCTGACTCTGGTTTCTTTTCATGAAGGTGATGCTAACCTCTATGAATCCATCACACAAGAGGAAGACACTGGAACTGGTACAGTTTATATTTAGAAAAGCTCAGAGCAGCTAGAGATGCAAGAAGCTTTTGATTTGAGGAGACAAACTGCATTTGATGTGTTTACAAACATTTTTACATTTCAGGTGCAGATGAACCCCGAGACGTCACATACTCTCTGATTACACTTAAACACTTTGGAAAGAAGAGTGAGTACACAAAACACTCAGTGTAGAAAAAAGCCTGGAAAGTTTTTAAAGTGTTTAAAATGTTTTAATTATTTTCATTAATCTGATCATCTTAACAGGGAAGCATCATAAACCAGAGCAGAGTGCTGTTTACTCTGAGGTGAAGACGGGAGCTGCAGGTACAGTCACAACAGTCTCATTCAGTGTTTGTACTTGAATGTGTCATCACATCATTATATTGCAGGTAATTATAGGTCAACATGGAGTTTAGTTATTCACTTACCAAGCTTAGCTACTACATACGACCACTACACATCAGCAGAGTTGAATCTTATACACATCGAGGGCCGTTCAGAGTTTAGTGTAAGTTTGTCTGCTTCATATACAGAATGATATTGTTATTGTACAGTATGGTATTGTCCATCTATATGTCCCCAAACTAAATAGTTTCTCTCATGTTTTTACTCTGTAGTAATGTTCTTGTCATCATATCTGTGCTGAACAAATGTGTCCTGAGCTCTGACGTCTCTTTTAGAGGACAGTCTGATGTATGCTGAGGTCAAACAGCCCAAAAAACAAAAAGCCAAGAAAAACAAAGGTGAGCAAAGTCTGCCATCATCTCCACTGAATATTGTTCAACATGTTTATCTGCTCTTAAAATGTAAATCTGTTTATTTTAATATTTATATTTATGTATTAACAATTCATCAGCTGATTAAAATCTATGATACTCAATTATCTTTGCATTAGTGGAGACATCCAGTTTCCTCCTGGTTAATGATATTATTGTTTTCAATGATCTTCTCTTCATTCACAGGAAAATCAAGTCCTGCAGCTGATGCAGCAGTTTATTCTGAAGTCACATCAGGAAGCTCTCTCAGTAATTCTGCTGCCATGCAGGCTGATTTATTCTTCACATTATTAAATGTCTTCAGCTCATAATATCTTTACATGTTGGAAATCACTTTGTCTTTTTGTGCTTGTCTTACAGGTCAGTGAGGAGAGCTGTAGCAGCAAAGCCAAGAAGAAGCTTTTTATGAAGCCACTCTTGCTCCTCTGCTCCCCAAATATCAGACACGCTCAGCTTTACGTACAGTTACAATATTAAATCATTATATCAGACATATTGCTCTCTTTTAGTATAAAACAAATGGAGGTGTATTCATGCTCTCTATATTCAGTTATATTTCATAAAGATTTTGTAATAAACCTTGAATGTATCTAACATGTTCCAACAGCAGTGAGAACAAAGTGTGAAATATGTGATCTTTAGTATCTGACAGCACAACTTAAAGTCAGTGTTTGCAGTGTTTCACAAGTAAATACTGATATGAGACCAACAAACACTTTAACTGTGTTTGTCTAAAGATCTCATACATTATATAAATAAGAAATATATGATAGGCGGCACATACATTTGAATATATGAATACATGTGTTTTATGTATCTATTTTGTCTCTGATCTTTTTATTCATCTATTGTTAGAAGGGAAAAAGTAAAATCTTTTTAAAGTTTAATTTTTAATTTTTATGTTTGATTTTTTTTCTGTATGAGATTATCCACAAACTAACAAGACAAACACGTAAACAGTTTGCATCAGCGTTGTCATGGAAACCTGAAATAAACAGATGTGAGTATGATTTGCACAGTGGTCACTAACAGTACAGAGCATGACAGCAGTCTGCATGTATCTGACACAGAGGACTGAAGTAGAACATTTACAGAGAGAAGCTCTCTGTGTGCTGCTGTCACAGGATGCAGTCAAAGGAAAAGAGAACTTGTACATGTGATAAATCAGCATGACTCAGAGAAGTAGCAGTATTATAATTTTCCATAACACTCACTTTTGAGCATTAACTGTTCACACAAAAATTTATTAATATGACACAAATATCAGAGCTAAAAATCCAGACAGGTTCAACAGAGAACAATACAGAAACAAAACATCTCTTTGACCCTGCAGAGTCTCATTCTTTAGTCACAGTAAGGTGAGATACTGTCAGGAGGAGGGCACAGGTCAGGGTCCTGCTCAGTCAGGTGTATACTTAACCAGCTGGGTCGAGCTAGCTTGGCATTTTCCTCTGCAAAATCACCATAAACACTGCTGATCATGTGCTCTAATAACTCAACTCTATGTGCTGTAGATGGGTTTCCCTCTTCACTATCAATCATGCCCTTGTCTTATAAAGTGGGAGAGCAACAAGTACACTGGTGACTTTTTATTTTGTCCTGTCACCATTTGTAACTAATTTGTTGACCTTCAGTTATTTTAGTTCCCAATAAAATCTCATTTTTAATCATGTTCTGATGTTATATGGTCAGAATGCAGTCCTGTGTTCCTGTTGATTTAATTAAGCGGTAAATGCAAAAGTAACAGCATGTTTTATGATGTATTTAATCAATTATGAATGCAACAATGATGTGATATGTTTTGGGTTTTTTTGTATGGCTACTTGCTCCTCATTCCGAGTAAATACTAGAGTATCTTAAATGACGTAATCTTTTGAGATGGGACAGCAACTGCCGGTAGAAACAGAAGAGTTTGTGCACAGTCGTATAATAGACTACAAAGAGATTTCTCTAGCTGGTAGTTTTTCTAAGTATTTAAGCAATGGTTTCCGGTGAACAAAGACTCTATCAGATGAGCCTCTGAGGGAAAATTTTATCTTCTCCACTTTTAGGAGTCCTAGAATGTCATGTAAGCAGTCTTTGATTGATGCCAAAATTCAGAAACTTGGTGCATGCCCAAAACATGTCAGTAAGGTTGCAAGGTGTCTGTGAGCATCTATTGCATTTGTCATCAAATTTGTCTGGGTAGAGTTTTGACAATTTTTCTTTACTGTAGTATAGTCTGTGGAGGACTTCAAATTGTATTAATCAAAGTCTGGCACAACTGGATGACGGATTAATGGCCCTACAGCTCCCTGATCCCAGTTCTGATTCCCATTTCATCTCAGCACTATGGAAACAGATTCACTGGGTGGAGAAACTAGTTTGTAAAGGTAAGCGATATGGACCTTTAACAGGGTATTAGCTTTAAGAACCAAGTCTATTCCGCTGGGAGTTGGGATATGTGGGAATGAAGATGAGTGTTTTTTTGCAAAATGTCGCAGCTGGAAATAGCGAAGAGAATCAGATTAAAGCAAGAAACAAATTGATCGAAACTTGCAAAAATACCATTTATGTATAAGTGATGCAGACTACAAAGTCCTTTATCTTCTAAAACAGAGAATCTTGAGTCCATCTTCACTGGAGCAAATAACTGATTGTTGCAAATGTTGGTTGCTAGAGGGAGTGTGAGCCATCCGAAGTGGCGTCTTATTTGTGACCAAATTTTTAATGTTCCAGCAACAACTGGGTTGGAAGATAAGCTTAATGAGGGTGACTGTGAGGCATCGCATGCTAAAGCAATTTTTACATCCACTGGGAGGAGTGATATTGGTCAATAGGATGTGCAGTTCAATGGGTCCCAATGGGTTCAATGGGAGTGATATGTTTTAACAATATACAGGAACACATATGTGGAGTTCCAGATTACTTACAGATTTTTACTTAAATCTGACTCCCAATACTCCAAAGGACCTTCACAAATATACACGTGATGAGTGTTAATAAATGTAATGTATAAAAAAGCAAAACATTGTCTCACATGGTTGATTTCATCATTTCATCATTGTGTCAGACATAAAATCTTAGGCTGCTGACACAACACCTTTATTCTGAAAGTGCCATCATAAACAGATGACAAATTAAAGGAAAAGTGTGTCAGTGAGGTGTGTGTGCATCATGTGCCTCCAGAACAGCTTCAGTGTTTCTTGGCATTGATCGTAAAAGTATCTGAAAATCTGATCTAGGGATGAACAGCATTACTTTAGAAAAAAGCCACTTTTACTGACTCACAGTGATATAAATGGACCCTAACATGGCATCAAAGTCCCACAGCCCAACTACACCCTCAGGGTAGAGGTCAAAGGTCAGGATATACATGCTTGTCATGACGCCATTTACATAATTCTCATTCTGCACAAAAAAGCCTGAAGAACAGTTTGTTGTGATTTATTCAGATGCAGTTTAAGTGCTCCTAGTTTATATAGTTACACTTCAAACAGATTTACTCTATGAAGCACTCTTGCTGCATCCTCACCTGCTGGAGAAAAAGGACATTAGATTCATCTCCAAACCAGCACATGTGGGTATTAAATGAACCGAAAGAAGAAAAAAACATTAGAAAAATTGACAGTTAAACGTTTTTTTTTTGCAGGGGGTCAATAATGGTGGTGTGAGAGGACTTTAGAGTTTTTAAAGGAAACAGAAATTCTGCAGCAACTCTGAGGCTGAAAGATAAACAGTATTTGGAGTCTGCTGTTACCATTCCAGCTGTGTAGGTGGCAGTAATACAACTTTATACTGGTTCTCAGCCACTAATGAAAAAGAAGAAGTGAACATTTACAGCTCTTCACAGCTTACTGTTATTAGTGTATTTTTATGTCATTTGATCAGCAATAATTTAGTTTACTAACATGTTTGAAGTGTTATTAGTATTATTGCTTATTGTAATTATTGCTGTTATAAGTGTAATGGCTTTAGGACCCAGGGGATCAAAGGGAGGGATCAAAAAGGAAGTAGAGGCAGGTGCTCTTCTTCTTCTCTCCTTTGTTCTGATGTGAGAATGTGGACTCTGGTTGTGGTTTTGGAAGATTTGGATTTACAAATATTTGGAGTGTGAACATATTATGCTGAGAAGCTCTGGTTGCATTTAAGTGATCATACTGTCCTTCAGCAGAGATTCAAGGTCTACATTGAATGTTTTTTAAGTTATATATTTAATTAACTTTGATGTATTTGATGTTTATTGCATTCTGTTGTTGTTGTTTAGTAATGATTAAGAGGACATTAATGATGTTGCACAGCAAGCAAGCAGTTAGCTGAAGGTATTTGGCTGTAGTGTTTCACACTGTCAGGTATGCTAGGCTGCACATGTGATTGTATCACTGTTTTGTTGTCTCACTCTCTAGTTTGTTTTAGAGTAAGGGTCGTATTTTATTTTAAAACTGATTCTTTCTTTATTCAGTTTGTCTTTATGTCAACTGGGCCAGGTGCAATATTAGCCAAGTAATATGCAATCCCTGAGTGGGGACTAACAGATCATAGGAATCGGCCTTGTGTAAGTGTTTATGATGCACTGATTTGCTGTGTCTAGTATTTTGTTCTAATTTGTTTGCAGTGGTCCCAATTATTCCCTTTGGGAAACACTATAGTTAAAAAAAAGAACCTGTGAGCTTCCTGCTGGTGAGACTGAGTTATCAGGTGACATTGCTGGCATGTTGCACCATTAAAGGTACTGAGGGGTCATTGGTGGCCTTCCACTGTGATTTTATTGCAAATGCTTTTAATAATAAAACTGTACAAAGATTTGCTGATACAGACCTGCTGTCTCGATTATCCTGGACTTATAACTAACTGAAAGTTTGTATGACTACACTCATACAAACATCCTGCCAGTTAAAATATTATCCTATAGGATCAAGGCCTTAGTGTCTGTGTGTTTTTGATCACTACATTAGTGTATTTCTATGTCATTTGATCAGCAATAATTCAGTTCATTAAAGTGTTTGAAATTAGCTGAATGACTGAATCACAGTTGAAAGGTTTTGTTTGTTGACCCTGAGTGTGATTATTGTGCTGCTGTTACAGCCCCATTTCTGTTTTACTCCTCAGCACTGCCATCATGTGTCTGAATACACTGTGCACAGTCAAATGTAATAACCTCAGTGAAAGATCTGATAACATTTAATGTCGTTGATCAGCAGGGCAGGCTGTTTTTGACCTGTTTGCATTTTGAATAAAACTCTTGAAATTCTTTGCAAATGGAAAATGTCATTTATTTGTGATGTAAAACTTTTAATGGTAAATGGCCTGTATTTGTATAGCGCTTTTACTAGTCCCGCCTAGGGACCCCAAAGCGCTTTACACACCCAGTCATCCACACATTCACACACTGGTGGAGGCAAGCTACAGTTGTAGCCACAGCTGCCCTGGGGCAGACTGACAGAAACGAGGCTGCCATATTGTGCCATCGGCCCTTCTGGCCAACACCAGTAGGCGGTAGGTGAAGTATCTTGCCCAAGGACACAATGACTGAGACTGAAAAGCACTGAAAGGAAAATCTAATAAATTCAGATCTGCAAAGAAATACATTCATTATGTTTTATTCAAGAGGCAATATCAGAGAGTATTACAAAATTAAACTGCAAACGATAACGTCTTTACTCTTCTGACTGGCCTACATGTGTGTGAAAGACTGTTGGTGGTCACCATCTATTCTCCCACAGGCTTATTTTTATCCACTGACAGGCCTCATGGTTTCTGGTTGAGCCACCATGAACAGAGGAAATGCAGCCTGTGGTTTCAGCCTGAAGTCTTCAGTGTAGCAGATGTCGTGTTTCATGTTATCAGCTCACAGTAGAGAGTTAAGATAAGACTTTATTGATCCCACGGCAGAGAAATTTGTGCGTTACCAAAGCTCAGGTACAGATAGCAGAAGAATACAAAGGATAGAATATAAAGATTATAAAGATTATAAAGATTATAAAGTCAAGAAATACAAAATAACTAAGATGATACACTATATACAACGGTAGCTGAGGTTCTATGTACACATGCACAGTATGTGTTATGGATAGAGGGTTGTGGAAATATGCAAGTAATACATTTCAACTATTCTGCTGCTACTATTACTATATAAGTGATAGATATCTATAAGTATCTATAAATATAGACATGTGCATGCAAGCACATGTAAAAATACACATGCATCCATACACACTAAATCTACACACACACACACACGCACACACACACATATTGGTTAACAAGGAGCACAGTGGAAATTTGACCTGTCTGCATGACACATGTTTATATGATGAGCCTGTACTGGAATAACAGTGATAATTATCAATGCTACATTAAGTATCTCAACACTGTGTGAAAACAGACAAAAGTAGCATCATTGTGGTGATGACAGAGTATGTGGGCATCAAGAGAAGCTGTGAAAAGTTGTTCTCATGCTGAAAAGCAGAAAAGAGTCTCTGCATGAACATGCTGTAAATATTCATTTATCTATATAAAACAGTCTCTCGCTAAAGAAAGAGATTATTTAGTAAATTCAACATCATCGTTCTTCACTGACAGAAAATCTGTAAATGAAACCATTATTTGCACCAAAGTTAATTTATTCAAAGCTAATAACTGAAAACAAAATTACATTTCTTCATGTTTTTGCTCAGTGTTTAAGAAAGGTTTTATGTTCCACACACTGTGGGAAATACTGTGTTAGTATTTGTGTGTGGTATAACTGTTAGTGATGACATAGCTGCAGGCTTTTCTCTACCATCTCTGCACTTAGAAAAAACAGTGACTTCATTTTTTCCATCAGCCTGCAGAACTAAAATGAGGAAGAACAATTAAAGCTAGATATGAGCTGCCTTGCAGATCACATGCTTTAGCCCTGATAGCTGACAGCACAGGCAGATGATGAGGAGACTGTGAGACGTTAAACAGGCAGAATACAGAGCTCAGAGTTTTAAAAGATCAGCGTTCTGGTTTGTTGTTCTCAACGCTTCTTAAAACATGAGAAAATATTTACTCACCAATTTTTTCATTGAAGCCCTTCATTTCACTATAAATAACACCTTGGTGTGTAAATTGTGCTTTGATTGCTAATTTACTGTTTATAGTTATTAATGTGAAAAAGAAATGAAAAGGATGACGAGTCGGTCCTTTTATGTGCAGGTAAATGAGGATGGAGAACAAGTGTGTCACTCTGAGCTGCCTGTACCAGCTGTGTGTGTGTGTGTGTGTGTGTGTGTGTGTGTGTGTGTGTGTGTGTGTGTGTGTGTGTGTGTGTGTGTGTGTGTGTGTGTGTGTTTTCCAAACTTAAAGCTCCTTTTTGTAACAATTATATCTGGAGGTACAGAACAACTTTTACAACCACAAGTCAGAACGGTGCTCTTAAGATGAGGCGAATCTATGACACCATGAATATATCAAAACACTGGCTGAGAAGATGACTCTCAGTCTGCAGAAGAAGAAAACTCCAGCAGGATCAAGATCCACAGGACACGACAACAAAGACAAAACTATGACCTGCAACGTGTGTCACTAAGCAACAGAGCACCTTTGTATATCACAGAGAAAGGTAGGAACACAAAACAGGAAGAAGCTTAAATGTTTGCAGTGGACAGGAAATGTGAACACGTCACACAACTGCTGTGGTCAAAGCTACAGGAGCTGTTTGAGGTTGGTGTAAAAGGAAGGAAGCACAGAGAGGTGATAGAAGGAGGAGCTGAATATAAACTCTGGTCTTATCTACATTAAGTGCAGCTTGTCTTTGTTCTGCATTTATTATCAATGCAAAGTCGAACACTTTGAGATTAGATGCAGATCAGCGTGCAGGGCTGGACGTGAGGATGGGGCACTCTTTGCTCTGTTTGCTGGGGTTATTCTGTGAGTACAATACACACCTTTACTGTTTGAATGGCAGCGATGAAGGAAAATGTTTCTCACGGGTGAAAATTACAGTGTATCACTGCTTTAACCTGTTTACCTGACAGCTTCAACACAGCAGACTAGTGACTGTTTAAACTGTTGCATATATTACATTTACTGTTCACACTTTTTAAACATTGTTTGAGTTTTAATGTTTTTTTTAAAGATTTCGTCATGTTTTCAGCCTGTTTGACAGCTGATTGAAACACATAAATTAGGTGATGAGTAATAACTGTGCAATCTGAAGATTTACCTTTAAAAAAGCCTCATTTTATATATTTATTGTGATTTTGTCAGTTGTATAATGTCTGATGATGCTTCATTCATTATTTTAGTGCTCAGTACAGTCATCCATGGAAACACTGAAGGTGAGAATTGTTTCTTCTTCCATTTATATCATATGTGTTGATCTTAACTAGTATTTAGCTTCTCCTGTGTTTCTCTAAATGACGTCCTCTGTGTTATATTTTGTATCATAAACCAAACATTTCATTGAGATTATTGGTTAAAATGTTAATATAACCATGTTAAGTGTGTGAGCACTCAAACACACACCCACGATACAAACTGTATATTTACTGAAGAGCTGTGGCTTCATACATGTGGATTTTCTTTTCATGTTTATCTGATCTGAAAATATCAACAGTGTGTGTAGTGCAGATTATCTCACTGAGTTATGTTGTTGGCATGTGTGCTGGATTATATAGTGGGATTTTTTTTGATTACCTCTTGGAGTTATAAAACACTGATGACAAATTAAAGGAAAATCCAATATCAAACATGGTAACCAAATGCTGCTCTGAGCTCAGCATAGAGTTTGTTACCTTCATCCCTCATTTGGTGTTTTGATTAGAAGCTGTTTAACACGTCACTCCAAAGTCTGTGTAGATGTTCAGTGTGTTGAATTGTGTGGCTGCAACTCCAACTCCAACAGATGACTCACATTATTTAAAATTTGCATCAAACATTCAGAGCACCAATTTTATACTTTTGATCTTTTTCTAAATGACAGAATTTGGAGTGAAGGCCACTCTGACAGCAGACAGATTAACCATACCAGCAGGGGGCAGTGTGACACTGACCTGTGATGTGAAGGAGTCTGCTGACTTTGAATATGTGTGGTACAGAGAACCCCGTTTAAACTCTAATCAGAAGACCGCAGTAGCTGATGAATCAAACAGAGAACTTGTGACCTCTGAAGGCGGCATCTACTACTGCATAGGACGTATAAAAGGGACAAATTCAATCACAGTAGAAAGTGATCCAGTCATCATTCAGAAAACTGGTGAGTTTAAAATTTTAATCTGGATTAAACCAGTTTGGGTTCTTCAAAGTTTGAGAAAAATCACTCTAAAAAACTGGTAATGTAAAAAGTGAATGATGTGACCTCATATTTTCTCTACAACAAATAATTATTTTTAAATATGTGAAATCTCTTAATGCAGCGTTTGTGACCTTTAAATTGTCTCAGAAAATTTTGTTCGTTTTGTATTTAATTAGTGGATAAATCATTGAACCTAATACAGCTGATTAAAGTTATTGATCTGAACTGTGCAGAAACGAAAACATCAAACTTCTTCATCCTGTAATGTGATGAAAGATGAGGACACACACACACACACACACACTGTAGCATCTAGTGTTCTGCTGTATTTGTGATTTGTGTTTCAGCTTCATCTGTAATCTGTTTGTTTGTTTTAAATATTGAGTGAGATTATAAACCTGTCTTCAGACGAGTGTTAGTGTTTTTCTTTGATATGCCATCAAAAACATTTTCACTGTAGAACTGTGTGATAATATTTCAGCTAAAGGTGTGGAGGAAGAATTTCAACAAAGTTACTCTGAATACAACAGATTCATAATGATGGAGAAGATCTGTGGTGAAATAAAATTAAAGGAGGATGTTTGGAGGAACAGAACAACTTAAACTACCACAAGTCAGAATGATGCTCTTAGGATGAGGTGAATCTATGGCACCATGAATAGTCCTGAATATGTTAAAACACCAGCGAGAGGGAAGTAAAACTCAACATAAGACACAAGAAACAAATGACCACCTAAATAAAATGTTACATTAAAATTACCACAATAAAACAGGAAGTGTAGATTAATAACTAAACAGGGAAACAGACACAGTAATAAAGTTAACAAATGGGAACTGACACAGGAGGATGAGACAGGAAACACTGATGGAACAAATGAAACTCTGAGACTAAATTATAAGAAGAACTAAAGGCTCTAAAAATGCTCAAAAATAAATAGAGATCTTTAAAAAAAAACTGCAAACATGAACAAAGAAAGAATTCAACCTCAAAAAACTCAGAAACACAAAGTCAGAACCAGGATCACGACACACTCCAGACTTATATCCTCTTTAGATTCATCAAAAATTCTCACAATCGATGTTTTTATGGTAAAACTTGAAATTAGAAGCTCTCTAATATGTAACTCCACCAACTTTTAGTTGTGTTGTGATATCTTTTCACTTTAATTTACATCAAATGTTTTTTTGTTTTGTTTTTGTATTTCTTTATTACAGGACATGGAGTGAATGTCACTGTAACAGCAGACAGCACAACCATACCAGCAGGGGGCAGTGTGACACTGACCTGTGATGTGAAACACTCTGCTGACTTAAAATATGAGTGGTTCAGAGAAACCTCATCTGCAGTGAAGTCCACAGAAGCTGTTGGATCAGATAAAGTGATCAGGATCTCTAAAGGAGGAAAATACCAATGCAGAGGATGGAGAACAGACACAAACTCACTCATAGCACAAAGTGATCCAGTCATCATTCAGGAAACTGGTGAGTTTAAACATTTAATTTGAAAGTAATTTATGGACCTGTCAAGCATCTAATAAGGGCTAATAAAACTGTTGTAGTTTTGTCAAAATTTCAAAAGCTGTCGAATTTCTCATAATGATAATAATAATAATAATAACACAAATAATACAAATAATAACATCTAGTAGCTAATCAGTTAGAAATTTAATGTATGGTTCAGTGATTCATAAACACGTTTTTATGTAAATAATAAAAACAATCCTGTGATAAACTGATGGCATGAGCTGTAGCTGACCAATGAGAAACAGCTGGATTAATCACCTAATAATGACATTGTTCAGGCAGAGGGATACAATAAATATATATGAGATTCTATAAGAAAGAAAAATATCTGAGAAAACAAACATTACTGTGGTTAATCAGCCAACACTGATCAGCCAGACACACATTACAAGCTGAGGCAGGACCAAAGAAACGGGTGATGCATTAATGCAGCGTCCAAACACCTCCCATCCCCTGGAGGAGCAGCTGGCCCAACAATCAGGAGGTTTCTGGGGATCTGCTTTTAATTATAGAGCCAACAAGCAAACAGGATATTAGCTATTACAATATTTATTCCTCATGACGAGGCACAAGCACTATTTATGGGGGTACCGGCAATCTAAGGTTGTGGGTTAGTACCAGTTTTCTTAAAGTTAATCAGATTTGTTGCCCACTTTGCAAAAAGAGGGATTAGGGTAGCATGACCACACCTGAAGACGACCATGAAGAGTTAAGTGTCAGATGTTATGACCCACACTGTCAGTCAACCTGAGCCGACAGAGCAGGAGGGGTCCAGCAAACTGTATCAGCAGAAAAGGACAAAACTCACAGAAGGACCACAAAGAGGCCCCGGGGCCCATGATGATCACACTAATTATTAACGGGCCCAAGCAGGGATTAGTAAAGCGCTCTAAATACAGCCAGGTGTGTAAAGACTTTCATATCCTCAATGCAGACATTTTTATCTGTGACGGCCGAATAATAATAATAATAATAATAATAATAATAATGATAATAATAATAATAATAATAATAATAATAATAATAATAATAATAATATTAATAATAATGACTGACACGTGTGTGGTTTGCTATTTTCAGGTATGTACTACAGATGTGAGCAGCACGTGTGTTTTCTGTATATTTTGCAGTTACTGGGTGATCAGACCTCTGTACTGGTGTTAGTGACTCAGTCCTGGTAGAAAACTGGTCACAGGTTTCACTGACTGCACACAGACACTCAGACATGGCAAAGCTCCTGATAAGCTAAGACATGGTCACAACCTGTGAAGCAATGAATTCTTTAAACATTTCATTGATACAATAATGGTGCAAATAATGTGTGAAATTCACATGTATAAATCACCAATCTTAGCCAAGGTAATGAAAGTTTTACTTTAACTTTCTTTCTGAAAATAATTCATATTTATTTACCGCATCCCTCCACCTGAACAATGTCATCATAAGGTGATAAACACAGCTATGTTTCAGGGGAGGGGCACCAGGTCAGGGCTTGGCCTTTCCTGTCAGTAGATTTAGAGTCAGTCAGGTGAAAACATCCAGTTTCCCACTCCGACATCTCCGCTCTGGGTATCAGGCTCCCAGCCTTCACCACTGCATGATTGTGATTTGGTATAAAATTATGTTACTTTTATTATCCCCATAAATGACCTGACAGGTGGGGCCATAAATGACTTTTTCATATAAATGATCATCACCTTGAGCTCCATTCTGAAAATAAATATGGAAATAATAGTGAATGTTTTCATTAATGCAGTGTTTGCTCACCTTTCCTTGTTACTGGAAACCACTTCATCCTCTTTTATATATTTGAATCAGTGGATAAATGCTTGAAATGAGTTCAGCTGTTTTAAAGTTATTGATCTGAACAGAAAGGTGAACATAAAACATTCATTTCAGATTTCTGCATCTGTTTTTGTTCTGTTAGGATTTCAAGCTGCAAACTTCTGACTTTTGTTAATCGGCCTTTTTATAGAAAATATTTTTCTTTTCCATTTTCAATCAGCCAGCAGGAGGAGATTCAGCTACAGGGATGATCAAAATGTTCATTCCCTTTGTGTCCTAACTGAGAAATTTTACTGTGGAAAGTTTCCATCAGTGATGCCGCAGCACAGCTGGTCTCATATTTGTTTATATTTGTTTGTTGAACAGTTTTGGCTGCTGTGAAACTGCAGTACAGCTGGTCTCAGATGTTCACTGGTGAGACAATCACTGTCAGATGTGAGATTCAGGGAGGTGAAGGAAAGGTGTGGAAATATGAATGGACAGCACCCAACACAAACAGCCCTCCAACATCC
This sequence comes from Oreochromis niloticus, assembly GCF_001858045.2. NCBI lineage: Eukaryota > Metazoa > Chordata > Actinopteri > Cichliformes > Cichlidae > Oreochromis > Oreochromis niloticus. The sequence goes on from NC_031967.2 coordinate 24,345,360, forward strand.
AGTGAATACAGGATCAGCAGAGTTTCAGTGTCCCACAGTGGAGACTACAGATGTCGGGGTAGCAGTGACTATCTCTTAACAGGATGGAGTGATGCCTTCAGACTGACAGTTTCATGTGAGTTGGACCATGATTCATGCTGACATTTAATGTTTTCATGTTTACATCTGTCTTAACAGGAAAACTGTTACTGCAAACTGAAAGCGAGAGTTCAAGAACTGATAAGTGGGATCGATAAGCAGGCAGAGACTAATGATTCCCAGGACTTAAACTGGGAACCAGTTCTCTACTCCCATCACTGCATGCAGGATTACTAATTACTGTTTGTGTTTTTAGATAAATTAATCAGTGTTTAAAGTGTGATCAGTACTGTAACAAGTTTATTCTTTGTTATGTTTGAATGTTTTCTTATTTTGTTTCTTCAACAGCAAGTAAACCCAGAGCCACACTGACAGCACAAAGTTCAGTCATACCAGCAGGGGGCAGTGTGACACTGAGCTGCTCTGTGGAGGGCTCTGCTGGCTGGAAGTTTGACTGGTTCAGACGTGATTCAGTCTCTTCTAAAGCTCAGCTCATGAGAGGAAATGAAGCAAACAGAGTTATTAGTGTCTCACAAGGAGGTCTGTACCACTGCAGAGGAGGGAGAGGAGATCCAGTTTACTACACAGAGGACAGCCAAGAAGTTCAGATTAACACAACTGGTGAGTTTGGATTCAGCAACAATGATGAATAGATTGATGATTGAGGATTATTATGAAGGCCAAACAGCATTACATCTCATGGTAACCTCTTTGGCATTGTAATAATGTTCTTATTGGAAATGGTTGAATTTGAATAGTCATGTAAAATGTGGAGTCTAGAGAATCAGTGTCAGGAATGTGATCCAAGGAGGGGAGACTAGGTGGGATTATTAATGTGAAACAACCACTTTCAGCAAATCTCCAAATCAACATAAATTCACAATTAGTTCTGCAGCAATTCTACAAGTAACACTGCAAGTAGTGTAGAACAGGAGTCACAACATCAAACCACAGAGCAGAGTCATGCTGACAGTTTCTGACAGGAAACAGAAAATCTCAATGTAAACATCAGTTTTTGTTTCTTTATATTAAGATTTGACTGTTTGACATATTTATATAGTAAAAGTTTGTAAAGCAGATTTACTGAAGTCAACATTTTAAGAGGAAATTTAAGAGACTGGACTTGTGTTGATGTGTTCATTGTGGGGAGTCAAGTCATTTTAAGTTCATTATTAATAATTATTGTTTCTTGTTACTGTAACTGTGTCAGGAGCTGACGGCTCTTCATCTCCTGTGTGGTTGACTGTTCGACTGGTTTGTGGAGTCTCTCTCATTATTATTCTACTGCTCTTGTTGTATCGCTGCAGAAGAACCAACAGTGAGACTTTTTCCTTTACTTACTACAAAGTCTTTATCATTCAGAGACACAAATGCATCATGAGGTCCATGAAAAAGCAAAAGTCTCATTTTACATTTTAATAAAGGTGCTGCTAATGAGCAGAAGCTCAATCAGGCTGAAGATCAGCAGCAAGTGTACTCCTCTCTTCTTCATGGTTAGTTTTTCATGTAGTTACAAATATTCGGATGCTATTTGCAACAAGACTGTACTGATTACATCTGCTGCAGCTTTTAATATAAATGTTATTTGCAAGAATATTTGTGTTTAAATTAGTATCACAGACATGAGGTGACTGATTTTCTCTGACCTGCAGGTGATCGTTGTGTCTATGAGACAGTCAGAAGATGTGAAAACACTGAAAATGGTAAAGTTTACACTTTCATTAATATAGAGCTTGTGGAAGCTGGATGATTATACAATAACTGTGTTTAACATTAAAGTCAATCAGATTATTATTTCAGGTCCAGCAGAAGGTGATTACACCAATGTCACATCTGTGATTCAGCTCAAAGTCATTAACAAGACAAGTGAGTGCACAAAATGTGAGATTTGAAATGCAAAATATACATTGGTAATTATTCTCACTGATAATAAATGCATTTGTGGACAAAACAGAGGGAGTTTGTTTTGAAATGCTTTCATTTGATCACCTCAACAGGGCAACGTGGTGACCCAGAGGAGAGCTCTAACTACAATGATGTCAATCCAAATTCAGCCACAGCTCTAAAATCTTAACAGCAGCTCTTTAGCTGTTTTTCTCTTTTAAGTTTCTCAAAAGCTCAAAGTGACTGAGTGAAAAGGAGAAGATTTTGAATTCAAAGCAATGATCCTGATAGTCTGAGTTTATATTTCCTTCAGAAAGAATCGCTCAGTGTGTTTCACTTGTTTCTCTGCCATTAGAAAATAATTTTAATGGACTTTAATGTACTGTAGATCTGTTTTTCTGTTTTTAACTATTTCTTTGATTTTTAATATATTATTATTTTCTTTCTGTGAATCACTTTGTAACTTTGTTAATAAAAGTGTGACATAAATAAAGTGTGTTGTTGTTGTGTGTCAGACTGAGAGTACATGTTACAGCTTTTCAGTGTTGTGCATGAATCCACTGAAAGAGAGCATTCATTTAAAGACACTCATTGTCATTTACAACAGCTTACAGCCCTCCAAAATGAACTAAAGCTGTCAACATGATGGGAAGTAACAACTGCTCTCACGTTGTGCTCAGCAGCCTTTTCACTGACTTAGGGGACTTGAATCACAGGTGGAGGTGATTCTGTGTGGAGTTTGCATCTGTGTGGGTTTCCTCCATGAACTCCACCTGATGCTGTGTACAGTTTGATTTGTGTCAAATAACTGTGGTGCTTTTAAAAATGCAACATTTTCTTCAAAATAATATCACAACAACACTTCTTTGTTCCTCTGATTGACCTGTGATGCTTATATGTGTATACAAATGTTGTTTCAATCTTTCTGCAATATGCTGTTTATTAATCAACTGAAAATGACTCATGATTTGTGTCTGAGCCCCAGAAAAGAGGAAATGCAGCCTGTGGTTGAAGAGAATAATGTTTTGTTCAGCAAATGACTTGTTTTAGCAAAGAGGCAACAAGAAATGCAGACAATAACAGCACAGAGGTGTTGTCTTGGCAACTACATGCTGACATTGTCAAATATAAATATGAAGTATTTCCTTAGTTGGAGGGTTAAAAAGTGTCAGGTGTGCCCCTGTAGCTCTGCACTTGTTCTCTGTGTGGACTGCACATTTTATATGATCTACCTGTACTGGGAAAAATACCACACTGTGAGAACTGATGAAAACTCTCCTTTAGAAAAATATTCAGCATATAGTTGTCAAGAGAAGCTGTGAAGAGTGTGTTTCTCACACTGTAACCAGCTGTTTTTATCATTATTTATATGTTCATTTAGTTATTGTGTTTTCACTTCTGACATCTTGCTAACAGAACATTTGAAGTCATCTATTCTCCACATCAGAGCGTGATGAGTCTATTAATTATTTTAAAAACATAATTGATTATTTCTGTGCATTTGTTTTACACGTGGATTAAATTAAAGTTGATTACGTCGATTAAGCATCATGAGGTGGGGGGTGGTTCTGAGAGATTTTTGCTGGGAGTTTGCAACCCTATTAGTCAGGTTGTTTAATATTTCTGCTAAGTACTCTTTAAAATACCAGAATAGGAAGGATGGTGCAGGTTTAAGTTTATTAGATTGATCAGTGTTGCTGAACTATAATATATTTGGGGTGCAGTGTATTTTTTGCATAAAAGTATAACAGAATAGCTTTAGTGTCTTGTTTTTAAAACTTGAGTATGAACTTATAGAAAATGCAGCAAAATATTTATTTAAAAAACAGTTTTATTGATTACAAAAAAGCTATATCGGATTCATTTCGGTATCTGCAAATATCCAAATTTAAGATATCGGAATCGGTATCGGACATAAAAAAGTGGTATCGTGCCATCTCTATTACAAACACAAAATAAGTATATTAAGAGGGGTGTTAAGATATAAACCACATTTTTGTCAATCATTCTATTCTCTGCTAAAGTACATGATACCACTACTAGCTTGTACTAAACTTAGAACCAATTGTGCAGAAATGTTTTGGTTTATAATTTTACCAAGTAGGATAAAGTGGGGTTAAACAGATTAAGAAAATCTTTTACATACATTAACTTAAGTATGATAGTCCGAGTAAGAGACCTAATCAACATGCAACAGAAAAACAAGTAGGTCCAATATATATTACAACAGTCCACTAGATAAAGACTTCGATATATTCACCTTGGAGGGATGCCTTTCTTTTTTCCTCGTCTATTTGTACAACCTGGGGCGCAACAGTTATCAACGACAGTCAGCCGATTGCTGCCACGAACCTGTGTGACATCATCTCCTGGAGCTCTGGGAGACACTTGGGCTATGCCCCAATCCAGCGGAGTACGCATTTTGAGACCTATTACGTCACAGCGACGCAACGACGGCTGTCCCAACCCGAAGTGTACTCCAAATGCGCCGTCGATTTCCCCAAATTTGAAATGTGGTCTGGCGTACACTTTGTGGTCCCATATATCCCACAACTCATAGCGCGGCGGTGGGGGTGGATAATTTTGCTGAAAAAAGCGGCGGATGCCTAAAGAGGGCGGCCGAAGAGTAAACTTTCAAAAGTAAGTACTGAATATTATGTCACCCATTTATGTGCGAATGTTTAATAATGAAGAACATTAAAACATTACTGTTGGCCACATGTCGGCAAAGTTATGTGACATTAGCGATGTTTGTACTAACTTGGTTTTAAAGCCTTCGCTTTAACCTCCTAAGACCCAAACTCTTCCATGGCATCCATTTTTAATTTCTCTTTGATATTTGGGCTTATTGGGACCTGATGAATGTAAAAATAAAGAATTACCAGATTTTTTTTTTTTTACCTAATTTTTGTTTCTAAGAAAAATGAGAGGCACATATGAGGATTAAAATGTCCATAGAACAGTAGCGGTATGATGTCCTTGTAAGTGGGTATCAGGCCCTTGTAGAGCAAAATTGAGTATTTTGGTCTAAATAACCCAAAATGTGATGTCCACATATGTGGACGCCAGGTCCTAGGAGGTTAAAATATACGCGGTTCAATAGTTGACCTTAATCTCACAGAGAATGTGATGATTTTATGGATAATTAAAGTCAGTCATATATCCACAAACACAACAAGCTGAAAGTCAGTGATGCTGCTCGGTTTGCAGTCCTGAATATGACGGCACAAGCAGGATTCACTGCACTGTTAATGTTAGCTATGTTATATTGCTGCCTCTGTTCGGTGGTGTCGAGCCAAACGGACTTTAAGGTGTGTTTGAACGAGCTGACGGTTCACTCGTTAAGCTGAAAGAAAGATGCTTTAATCACAGGAGTCACACATGTGTCCACTGTACCATCTGGAACTCTTCTTGTTTAGCACTCGTAATAACACAAACACTAAATCCTCCTTCTCTTGTGCTGTTGTGTAGCAGTGTATACACCTGAGACTGTCACCTGTCTGTCTGTCCTGCACTCTCTCTCTGTTTCTTTCTCTCTGATTGTGGAATAAAAGTATGAACATGTGTTTATAAGTTACACTTGTGTTTGAATCCTGCAGCTTATCACACATTTGATTTCCATGTGTGACAACTGCAAGTGTCCAGAGTGAGGACAGACTGAGGGACCCACTGCTGCACATCATCTGTGAGGCTATGCACCCCTGATGATCCACCAGGACAAACTCAGCAGTGTGTGAGGAAGAGGAGGAGGAAGAGCCAGCAGCAGCTGACAGATGGAGAGAATAGACAGACTGTTCCCTGTTTGTGAAGGACTGCTAGAAAAGTTTAACATAACTAATTGTCTGTCCTGAATCAGTCTTATTAGGTAATGTTCAAATAATGTTATCATCCCAGTGTTTTCAGTGTGGGAGAAAGTACTCAGGGCCTTCAAGTTACACACTATGAAAGGCAGAAACAAGTTTAATATTCAGAAACCTAAAGTATGTATCAGCATCAGAATGGAGCTAAAAATAAATGTCCGTGTTTTTTTCAGTTATATGAAGCTGTATTGTGGCTGGACCTGACTAATGCCTGTGGGTCTATCCCACACAAACTGGTTGAGCATGCTTTACACCTTCACCATGTCCCCAGCAAGATCAAGGACCTGTTCCTGGACTATTACACCAACTTCAGGCTTAGGGTCACTTCTAGGTCAGTTACTTCAGGCTGGCACCGCCACAGGAAAGGCATAATAACAGGCTGTACCATCTCAGTTAGACTCTGCTGCCATTAAGAAGGCAAATGAGGAGCTGGGAGTGTGACTCACTAAGGTGGATAAGTCCAGCATGACTGGAAGATTTAAAGCCTGGATCTACCAGCATGCCATCCCGCCCAGAATCCTGTGGCCTCTGCTTGTCTATACAGTTCCAACAACTACTGTGGAGTCCCTTGAAAGGAAGATCAGTGGCTTTCTTCGTAAGTGGCTGTGACTTCCCCGAAACCAGTGCTGCCTTGTATGGGGCAAGCAACAGCTTGCAGTTACCCTTCAGTGGTCTCACAGAAGAGTTCAAGGTGGCTCGCACACGAGAAGCCCTACAGTACAGAGATTCTAAAGACTGCAAGGTGGCATCAGCAGGTATTGAGGTAAGGACAGGAAGAAAGTGGAAGGCCGAGATGGCAGTTGAGATGGCAGAGTCACGCCTAAGGCAGAAAACACTGGTGGGGGTCTTGGCAACATAGGGAGCAGGCTTGGGGTACTTCCCAAAGGCCCAGGTCAGCAGGGCAAAGGGAAAGGAGAGACAGCAGCTACTCCAGGAAGAGGTCCGAGCAGGTGTGGAGGAGGAGCGAGTAAGTAGGGCTGTAGGCCTTAAGAGGCAGGGAGCATGGACAAGGTGGGAGAGCACCTTTCAGCGTCAGGTCACCTGGGCAAACATCATGCAGGCAGACTTCCACTGGATCCGATTCCTAGTATATGACACTCTGCCAAGCCCAGCAAACCTCCATCTGTGTGGAAGAGCGAGACACCAGTCTGTCCCCTGTGCTCTGGAAGAGGGACCCTAGAACACCTCCTTAGCAGCTGCCCAAAGGCCCTGGCCGATGGTCGGTATCATTGGCGGCACAACCAGGTGCTCAGAATAGTTGCTGAAAAGTTTGCCTCAGCAATCAGCACTAACAAGCACCATCATCCTGCTCCTTTTTGAACATGAAAGTTATTTGTAGTTGTGGTTGCTCGTTTTCCTTTTGTTTTGCTTTGTTTATTTGTCTCTTTGAATTCTATGTTGTTGTACTTTTTTAACATGTTCAAAATAAAGATTCAATCAATCAATCAATCATGCTCCAAAGAAGGCAAATTGCAAAAACATCCCTCCGGCCAGACATGATCATTATTTCTGAGGCCTTAAAACAGCTGATCATGCTGGAACTCAAGAGTGGATTGAGGAGGCCAATGAAAGGAAACGTGGAAAGTACCAGGAACTAGTACAGGAGTGCAGGGAAGGGGTTGGAAGACTTTCTATGAGCCCATAGAAGTGGGTTGTATGGGCTTTGCAGAATGATCACTCAGTAAAGTCCTAGGCCGGCTGGGTGCGGCTGGGGCAGCCAAGAAGAGGGTCCAGGCTGTGAGCGAAGCGGCAGAGAAAGGCACAAGTTGGCTGTGGATTAAGAAGGCTGATCCATGGGTAGCGACTTGTACGCAAGTCGGGGCCTGGTCACCCTCGGCTGGGACGCCAGGGTGAGGGTTTATGATGTTGTGAGACCTGAAACACCTGATGACCCCAGGATATATCACTGAAGATGCGTACCAGTGCATCCAGGAGATGTCTTATATAGCTTTGAGTATTTTGGATTAGTAGTACTGCTGTGTTTGTTGCATCATAGTGCTGTAATTGTTTATATGCTTTATATATTTTGAGGTAAGTTAATCTATAGTGTTGAGAATTTATGTAATTACTATGCACTTAATGCATACATATTATTAAAATTTGGGCTATAATGGTTGTATTGATGTATAGCAACTTGAAATGCTCCCAAAAATGGCACTACGGCATGTAAAAATATAATATATGCTCTGGCGGACTTGGTTCTATGGTAGGTCTTAAAGGGTTAAGGCTCTGATATCTATTCTGTATGTCTTAAAGCAGTTATGACATGGTATGATTTTCTCACCCAATAAAGGAATATTTAATATATCAGTCTACTCTTTATTCTATCAGACACAGTAATCACAGCTTGTACATTTTCTTTCTACCCATATATGTACACATTGAGCCAAATTTAGTAATGCCAACATATTAAACGAACAATATTTGTCTCTTATATATAATACATCTATATATACACTGTCAAAGATACTTGTCTTTGAGTGAAGATTTAAGGTGATAGGAAAATAAATAACTGCAACTTGAATCTTTGAATCTTTGACACAGATCAAGCTCACTGCTGTAATATATCATAATAATCTGACAATAAATACAGTATTGGCCATATTATATTTACATTACCAAAGTGAGATGACTTTAGTCTCATGAACAACATTAGCTAATTGTTATTTACTAACTAATCTTAAAATGACTGCTCAGTACAGAAATGACGCCCAACAATAATGTTTTTAAAGTCCTGTGGTCTCAGCCTCAGATACTCAACTAATCAAAGCGAGGTCATAAAAAAATGAATAAACAAAAAAAAAATCTCCTTCATTTCTGTCAAACAATGCTGTTTGAAACGTTTTTCGCAGTTAGTATCATGGTTACTAGGCAACCTGAGCAGCGCGACGAAGGTCAGACCTTCCCATTTCACAAGCCTCGCACTTCCGCACTTCTCATACTTCCTAGTACGCACCGTACGTAGTACGCGAACTGCGCGCACTCCGAAGCGTGCGGTCGCTGGATTGGGCCTTGTTTTGGGTTCCTGCAACTGGTCCGTCGGGTTATCGTCTACCCAGAAACACTTCCTTTTTTCTTTTTTTTTTCCAATTTGTGTTTTTGGTTTTCCTATTTGTGTTTCCTTTTTTCCTATTTCCGTTGTCGTTTTTCTTATTTCAGTTGTGTTTTGTGTGCTTTTGCAGCGTTTTTCTTATTGCTAGAGTTTTCTTAAGTTGCAGTCCATTTGGCCTCTCAGGGCCGCCGTACTCTCGCGCTCACTTTATAGAATTTAGAAAAAAATCATAGTTGCAAATTATAAGTCTGTATCATAATGTCTGGTGTTTTCGTGTTTGTTGGATTGTTTTTATTTTATTTTATTTTGCGAGTTGGTTATTAGATGCTGCTCCAGCCAGCCAAAGAATCCCCTGCCGTCCCGCCCATCTCCTGCCTGTGCCGCAGGCAGCAGGCACACTTCGCAAACGGAGGGCGCCCTTACTCCCAGCAAATGGCCGTAAGAACATCGATCGGTGCCATCCCCAAAATGCGCTGGCGTGATGTCAGGGCAGCATGAGTACGAGCAACATTTTTTTGCCGATGCCCCTGATGCCGCCCCCACTGCGATGCAGCCCTGGGCAACCGCCCATGTCACCCCTATCAAAAACCGCTTCTGCTGATATTGCAAATTTTTTTAGAACCAAAGAGTTTTTGGAATCTGCATAAAATTGCATTTTAAAGTACTTTTTGAATATTACTTTAAATACTTACATTTAAAGTTCTTCTAAAAGTTTAAATAAAAAGATCAGTATTGCTGAACTGTAAAATATTTTTGGTGCAGTGTATTTTTTGCATACAGGTATAAAAGAATAGCTTTAGTGTTTTGTTTTTTTAAAACTTGAGTTTTTTTAATTATATTTTTTATTATAAAATACACTATATCGGATTCATATCGGTATTGGCAGATATCCAATTTTATGATATCGGTTTTAGACATCTCTAGTCAAAATCAACAACTTTAGTTGTTGATAGAGATGGACCGATCCGATATTAGGTATCGGTATCGGTCCGATACTGACGTAAATTACTGGATCGGATATCGGCGAGAAATAAAAAATGTAATCCGATCCATTAAATATCAAAAAAGCACCTCACAAAACTTGCGACACGGCGTAACTCGGCTCATAACCGTAGCAGTCGGAGCAGTGTGCGTCAAGTGATAGAGCGGCTGTGTGTATTTGTAGCCTCACTAGCAAACCAGCATTTCATCTCCGAGGAAGTTATCCCAGAGAGAAGTAAAGCAAGTGTGTAAGTTCATCTCTGAATGTTTGTAAAGCGTACCTGCGTTAAGCTTAACCACCGATATATGGAGCGTCTGCCTCTTCTCTCTCTCTCCCTCTCCTGCCGCTACTTCATGAAACTCCTTAATGATCAGCTGATCGGCTTTTCTGTCGCGAGTCCGTCTCTCTTCTTTGTTTTTGGCCCACTTTGCACCACAAGAAGGAAAACAGCAGCTGAACAACAGCAGCGCGTTTAAGCTTGATAAGCTGTTGTTAGAATTTATTTAATATTACTTTCTAGACCAGGATCCTTTTCTATGTAGCTGACGGCTGGTAACTATGCAGGGGCGGATCTAGCAAAGTTTAGCCAGGGGGGCCGATAGGGCATTAACAGGGAAAAGGGGGCACAAAGACATACTTTTCTTTCTTATTCTCATTTAAAATGTCTAGCTTTTAATAAATAATTATCTGAATCTTACACCCAAAGTTTTAATCTGATGTAAAATGTATAGAAGTCCATTACTGTATATAGTAACTGTTAAATGTCTAATATACCCCAGTAAGCTATAGTACTTTTTCCTTTGGGAAGATACCATCTGTGCAGTCTGCAATTCTGTAGAAGAAAGATGTTGAATCTATTTAATTATTCTTGAAAAATTATTTATTTCTGTGCATTTTTTTTTTCACACTGCATCAAATTAAAGTTGATTATGTTGATTAAGCATCATGAGGTGGAGGGTGGGGGGTGGTTCCCTTTTTTTTTTTTGCTGGGAGTTTGCAACCCTATTAGTTAGGTTGCTTAATATTTCTGCTAAGTACTCTTTAAAATACCAGAATAGGGAGGATGGAGTAGGTTTAAGTTTATTAGATTGATCAGTATTGCTGAACTATGAAATATTTTGGGTGCAGTGTATTTTTTTACATACAGGTATAACAGAATAGCTTTAGTGTTGTTGTTTATTTAAACTTGAGTATGAACTTATACAAAATGCAGCAAGATATTAAAAAAACAGTTTTATTGATTAAAAAAAACACACTATATCGGATTAATATCGGTATCGGCAGATATCCAAATTTATGATATCGGTATCGGTATCGGACATAAAAAAGTGGTATCGTGCCATCTCTAGTTGTTGATATGAAGAACTTTGTTGAAGCTGTTGAACACCAGAGCAGACTGTTTTGTGACCTCTGTTTTTATCACTTGTAGAAATGGAGAATCCAGTAGACTTTTAAACAATGACAGAAAAATACAGTAAATTCGGATTTACTAAATTCAGTGATGAGAAGCAATATCAATCATTAAAAGGTCCAACTGGAAACATAGAGATGCAGAATAATGTTTTTGTTCTTCTGAGTAGGCTCTAATGCCTGCATGTGACAAACTGTAGATTATTATCTATTCTGCCTAAGGCTTAATTTTAATCTACTGAAAAACATCATGGTTTCAAGCCAGGGTACCTAGAAAACAGGAAATGCAGCTTGTGGTTTCAGCCAAAAGTGGTCTGTTAAAAAGAGCATAGATCAGCATGCAGCAAACAACAGAGTTGCAAAAAGCACAGTGGAAGTTTCATTTTGATCTCTGTGTGAATGGTACATGTTTATGTTTATGATTTATCTGTACTTAAATAATAGTAATAATTATCACTGCTACATGTAAGCATGCACAACATTCTGTGAAAACAGATCAAAAACTGTTGTCATGATGACACATGGTGGACATCATACACATGGTGTGGGCATCAAGAGAAACTGTTCAGAGCTTGTTTCCCATGTTGAAAAGAAACTGCCCTCAAAAGTCTCTGCATTGACATGTAAATGCTCATATATCTCTCAGTTAGATTTGTGTGTTCTTAGATCCCCCAGACTGGTCCCTGTATGTTTTGGTTTCTCCCAGTGGACGACAGGCTTGTTTCCCTTCACCTTTGAATTGGGAAATTGATCTTGATTGTGCCAAAAGGCACATCAGACTACCCAGAATTTTTTGGGTGCAGAGCTGGAAGGTGGCCCATGTGGCCAGTCTATTGTCCTACTGGGAGACTTCAACACTCACTTGGGCAATGACAGTGTGACCTGGAGGAGAGCGATTGGAAGGAATGGCCTGATCTGAACCTGAGTGGTGTTCTTCTATTGAACTTCTCTGTAATGATGTTCGATAAAGAGAGAAGCTCAGCTGTCAGCTGATCACCACCTGATGGTGAGTTGGATCAGATGGTGGGAAAGGGTGCTAGACAGGCCTGATACACCAAACTGTGCAGTGAGGGTGTGCTGGTGGCAAGGTCTTCAATTCTCCCCTCCAGCACAGTTTCGATAGCAAAATGTTTCGATAGGGAGACTGGGGACATTGGGTTTAAACAACTTATGATCTGCATCAGCACTGCTGCACTAAATTGTGGCTGCAAAGTGGTTGTTGCCTCTCGTGATCCACGAACCAAAAGGTTGACACCTGAGATGCAGAGAGCCATCAAGTTGAAGTGGTGGGTGAAGCCGTGGGACACAGGAAACAAGTGATAGGTACCAACGGGCCAAATAGTGTGTGGCTCTGGAAGTAGCTGAAGCAAAAACAATGAGGCTAGAGAAGGAGACTTATTGTCATCCCCGAAGTGATTCTGGAAAACCCCTCAGTCAACTCAGGAGGGAATAGCAGTGCTCTACTTACACAATGTATAGTCCAGGTTCTGCTCACTTAAACTGAGTTGACCAGTAAAAAGAATACTTCTACCTCTGCAGTAGGTATAATTTGCCAAATTATTATTTGTTTTAGGAAAAAAAGAACAACAAAACTAACAAACTATACATTAGAATAAAAATGTATTGAAGAAACGTGTTGGTAACCGTTTAGATTTAATTCAGTCATATTGCAGGTATTACACCACAGCATCTTCTAATGGGGTGTTATGTGTAATCCGGACGTTGATGTCCAAGTAAGACAAAGAATTTCAGATTAAATGTGTTATTGCTTAATGTTACTTTGAGATGCTGTCAGATAATAAATGTAACTGTGAATGCAAATGTTGTCTGTAGATTTCATCTTGAGCTTTAGCTTCAGTTCAGCCACACAGTGAGTCATTTCCTGTGTTTGGGGTCACAGCCAAACATATTTCCAGCACAAAGTGAGAACACAGATCTATTCAGAGGTTAAGTGAACTTTTTCACTTTAGTGCTGCATGATAATATTTAATCTAACAGTCAAATATATTTTAGATCTTTTTATGAAGTATGGAGGAAGCATCTTGATATATTTCCTATTATAAACAAACAAAAGCAAAGACTACAAAGATACAAAACTCTGAAAGTGACACTTTGATACTTAATAAGTTAGAAACCCTGTGACCATTTAAACAGCAATAAAAATGCACCTGTGATTTCCATTATCCCATGGGTGTTAAATACAGTGGCTTGCAAGAGTATTTGGCCCCCTTGAACTTTTCCACATTTTCTCACAGTACAGCCACAAACATGAATCAATTTTATTGGGATTCCACATGAAAGACCAATACAAAGTGGTGTACACGTGAGAAGTGGAACGAAAATCATACATGAGTCCAAACATTTTTTACAAATAAATAACTGCAAAGTGGGGTGTGTGTAATTATTCAGCCCCCTGAGTCAATACTTTGTAGAACCACCTTTTGCTGCAATTACAGCTGCCAGTCTTTTAGGGCATGTCTCTACCAGCTTTGCACATCTAGAGACTGAAATCCTTGCCCATTCTTCTTTGCAAAACAGCTCCAGCTCAGTCAGATTAGATGGACAGCGTTTGTGAACAGCAGTTTTCAGATCTTGCACAGATTCTTGATTGGATTTAGATCTGGACTTTGACTGGGCCATTCTAACACATGGATATGTTTTGTTTTAAACCATTCCATTGTTGCCCTGGCTTTATGTTTAGGGTCGTTGTCCTGCTGGAAGGTGAACCTCCGCCCCAGTCTCAAGTCTTTTGCAGACTCCAAGAGGTTTTCTTCCAAGATTGCTCCATCCATCTTCCCATCAACTCTGACCAGCTTCCCTGTCCCTGCCGAAGAGAAGCACCCCCAGAGCATGATGCTGCCACCACCATATTTGACAGTGGGGATGGTGTGTTCAGAGTGATGTGCAGTGTTAGTTTTCCGCCACACATAGCGTTTTGCATGACGCGAGAGTTTTCAAAGAAGAAAAAGCAAAAAGTGTGACCAGACATCCTGACTTGAAGCAAAACAACACATTTGGATATTATAGAGAAAGACGTGAAACACAACATGTGAAAGAAGCTGATATGTGTTTGCAATGGACAGGAAAACAACTGCTGTAGTCAAAGCTACAGGTACTGTTTAAGGTTAGCTGAGCAGCGAAAGAAGCACAGAGAGATGAAAATCTGATCTTATCTGGTTTAAGTGCAGCTTCTATTTCTGCATTTATTATTCATACAAAACACTTTGTGATCCTCTGCATCACATCAGAGTCAGTGAGGATGGCACACTTTGCTCTGCATGACGATGTTATTCTGTAAGTACATTTCTGTCTGTCACGGCGAGTGAGGGGGGCCGTGTGGAAAAGGTAAGGAAGGATCCAAATGCAGGCAGGCGTGAAGGTGAGAAGGTGGTTTATTGGAATGCACGGCACAGGGAAAACATGGCAAACGGAGACAAACTAAACTATACTGGAAACAACTAACCTATGCAAGAGGAACCAGAACACGAACATGGAAGACGGCGAGCAGAGGTGGATGACGGTAGACAGCAGGTAACACACAGATGAAGCGGGGTAAATTCACAGATGACGCAGGGTGGATACACAGAGATACACAGACGGACCAGCGATTACAATGACTAAAGACATTCAATTCAATTCAATTCAATTTTATTTATATAGCGCCAAATCACAACAAAAGTCGCCTCAAGGCGCTTTATATTGTACAGTAGATAGCACAATAATAAATACAGAGAAAAACCCAACAATCATATGACCCCCTATGAGCAAGCACTTTGGCGACAGTGGGAAGGAAAAACTCCCTTTTAACAGGAAGAAACCTCCGGCAGAACCAGGCTCAGGGAGGGGCGGCCATCTGCTGCGACCGGTTGGGGTGAAAGAAGGAAAACAGGATGAAAGACATGCTGTGGAAGAGAGACAGAGGTTAATAACAGATATGATTCGATGCAGAGAGGTCTATTAGCACATAGTGAGTGAGAAAGGTGACTGGAAGGGAAAAACTCAATGCATCATGGGAATCCCCGGCAGCCTACGTCTATTGCAGCATAACTAAGGGAGGACTCAGGGTCACCTGGTCCAGCCCTAACTATATGCTTTAGCAAAAAGGAAAGTTTTAAGCCTAATCTTGAAAGTAGAGATAGTGTCTGTCTCCCGAATCCAAACTGGAAGCTGGTTCCACAGAAGAGGGGCCTGAAAACTAAAGGCTCTGCCTCCCATTCTACTTTTAAATACTCTAGGAACAACAAGTAGGCCTGCAGTGCAAGAGCGAAGTGCTCTAATAGGGTGATATGGTACTACAAGGTCATTAAGATAAGATGGGGCCTGATTATTTAAGACCTTGTATGTGAGGAGCAGGATTTTGAATTCAATTCATGAATGACATGACTTAAATACACAGAGAAACACAAGGAGATTGCACACAGGTGGTGGACACAGCTGGGAGTAATCAAGAGACGAGACAAGAGGTAAAACTGAACACACTCACATGAGACGCAGACTTTCACAATAAAACAGGAAACCAGCACACTACACCAAGACGCAGACCTGACACTGAGAGACAGACAGAATGACACATGGAACCTGAACTCACACAAAACATGAGAACACAAATCCTAAATATAAATAAACAGAAACATGGAACTCTAATAACAATAATCATCATCACCATCACCAAAACACCAAGATAACTGAAACACAGTACCAGAGAACCATAAAGAATAATCCATGATGCAAAAGTAAACTAAAACATAATAAACTCAAAATACTGGGTCCAACGGACCCAGAACCGTGACACTGTCGTTGTTTGAATGGCACCGATCAATTAAAATGAAATTAGTTTATGTGCACAGATACTTTTTAAAAGTATTTTGATAATTCACCTTTCCAAAATGCCCAGAATCATCACACTACATGTGCACATGTAGTAATAATAAATGACCATCTGTGAGTATTGTAACACTGTGTATACTATGAGCAAAGTACCCAGGAAAAATACAGTAGCTCTTGTTAATGTATAACAAGAATAACTGTGGATGAAATTAAAATTAAATAAAGAGAAGTAGAAACATCAAAATCTTCATAAAATCTAAGGTGATGATGTTTCTGTTATCTAAACCTGAAACTAGGCAGATCCCTCTGAACCCATCATTGTGTTTCCTTCAACAGTGAACTGCATTAGTTTACATTCAGTGTGACTTCTTCAGGCCAGAGATTGGACAAACATTTATGCTGTGATTATTTAGAGATCTACAACCTGAATTACTGCAGCTCTGTCACCATGTTGAGACAGAAAAAGTGCAAATATTTGAAATGTCTTAAACTGCAAGGAAAGAAAAAAATATATAATGAAGGCATTTGTAGATTCTGTTTAGTTGGAATTTTGAATCACATGAAAAAAATCTTTACAATTTAGGATTTTGTTTTTACCTTTGTAATGGATCAGGTTTACATTGTCTTCCCGTCTTTTTCATAACAGCAGATAAACCCAGGGCCACACTGACAGCAGCAACAACAATCATACCAGTAGGGGGCAGTGTGACACTGACCTGCTCTGTGCAGAGCTCTGATGGATGGAAATATGAGTGGTTCAGACGAATCGAAAGAACCTCTAAAGTTCCAATCAGAGATCAACAAAACAGAGATATCAGAGTATCTCAAGGAGGAATCTACAGCTGCAGAGGAACAAGAGGAAACCCAGTTTACTACACTGATGATGCCACCATTGAGATAACCTGTGAGTTCAGTAATTTAGTTTGAAATATACATTTACTCTGCACCTCAGAATAGAGAGGATCCAGGACACCCACACAGTGGACACACAATAATGATTGGATGATTGTCACCACTTTGTTTCATGAACTTTCACCTGGTACAGTGACGTTACAATAATTACAGAAATAAACAGAAATACTACTACTACTAATAATAATAATAATGACAACAATAATTTCTAACAAATAGCAGCAAACGAAACGTTAACTAAGGAGGCATCTTATAAACAGAAATACTACTTGCTTGCTTGCTTAAAAACTTTCACAGTTCAAACCTTTGTAGAAAAATAAGTCCAGCATAATAGAATGAAACCAAAGACACTGTTGGGCTAGTTAATAGGTATGCTCTCATTGTCATCTGTTGGGATTTTATTTTGAAAGGATGCTTCAAAATAAAATCCCAGAGTATAAGCGAGAGTTCAATAAACAAAGTCACGTTGGTGTGAATGTTCCAGTAAAAAGCCGATGCCCCACCGATTATTCCTTCGTCTAGATAATAAGTATCTTCAGTATTCATGCAATACTCATCTCTGCTAACAGGTTATTGGCCCAGGAAAACTTTGAAGTCATGCCAGGGGAAAAGTTTACCACCAGAAAAGTTGCAAAGTACAGCGTGTTCGGTGAGGACTAGCATGCTAAGTTAGCACCATGAGTAAGCGTGCAGGTGAGACCAGTGGCTGATGGGCAAGGTTAATTTTTGACTGAGATGAGAAGAATTATGAACTGTGGGAGGAAAAATTTTGGGGACATCTTAGATTACAAGGTCTAAAAGACACAATATTGA
Source organism: Oreochromis niloticus (assembly GCF_001858045.2). Classification (NCBI taxonomy): domain Eukaryota; kingdom Metazoa; phylum Chordata; class Actinopteri; order Cichliformes; family Cichlidae; genus Oreochromis; species Oreochromis niloticus. The sequence goes on from NC_031967.2 coordinate 24,363,178, forward strand.
AGAGGGATGATGAAGATGAGGATGACGAAAATAAGAATGCCCAGGCCTATGCGGAGTTAATACAGTTCCTGGAGTTTATCGCTTGTGATGAGAGAAGCTGTTGTCGATGGACATGAGGCACTGAAAATATTAAGAGACTTTTATGCGGGAAAAGGTAAACCAAGAATTATGAGCCTTTATACTGAATGACTTCTCTGAAGAAAGCAAGCAGTGTGAGCGTCACTGAGTACATCATACGCGCAGACACAATTATTACAGCTCTGAGAAATGCTGGAGAGACACTTAGTGATGGTCCGCTTGTAGCGATGGTGTTAAAGGGTTTACCAGAAGCATTTAAACCTTTTTCTGTTCACATAACGCAAAGTGAAGCAGAAACCAAGTTTGCAGAATTTAAAACAAAACTCCGCAGTTATGAGAACACTGAGAAAATGCGCTTGGTGGAACAAGAGGATGGCAGGCGAGAGTGCAACCTAGCGCGAGACCCGCAGCATCTGCTAGTGACCACAGGCGAGACATGTCAGACATAGTCTGTTTTAAGTGTGGCCAGCAGGGACACAAGGCCAGAGCATGCCACTACAAACAGTGGTGCAGTCACTGTAGAAGCAACACCCATCGAGAGTCGACTTGCAGGAGACAACAGCGGAATGATGAAGTGCGCACAGCCTCGGAAGAGAGCGGCAACGCAGAGAGCGGCAACACCTATGTCTTCCGGATGAGTGATGAACCTCAGCAGCGACAAGACATCAGGACCAAAGGCCTGATGGTGGATACTGGTGCAATATCAAACATCCTGAATGATAAAACAGTGTTCAAGAAATTTAATGACGATTTCCAGCTGGGAACACACTGTGTGGAATTAGCTGATGGCACGAGGTGTAAAAGACTGGCTGAAGGCAGAGGAGATGCAGAGGTGTGCTTGACTGACAGCAGAGGGAGACAGTGTAAAACAACACTGAAAGAGGCTTTATATATTTCCTCAGAATATCTTCTCTGTGAGAGCGGCCACCAAGAATGGAGGTACTATCAACTTTAAGAAAGGAAGGAACATCCTTCAACAGAGTGACGGTACAAAGTTCTACATCCATGAGCACAACAGACTTCATTACCTTGAAACTGTAAGCAAGTGTGATGATACGTGTAATAATTGTTTTGATGTGCAAACATGGCACAAACATTGCAATCATAGTGACATTGTGAAGTTACAAAATGTGGTTGAAGGTATCAAAATCAAGGGGAATACAGACAACCAAAGTTTGGACTGTGAGGTGTGTATCCAGGGAAAATTTGTCCAGACTAGGAATAAAAACCCTAACAGAAGAGCTGAGAAACCTCTAGAGCTGGTACATACGGATCTAGTAGGGCTGATAGATCCAGATTCAAGAGATGGACACTGATATGCATTATTGTTTACCGATGATTTTTTCTGGTGCAGTATTTGTATATTTTCTCAAAAACAAAAGTGAAACAATGCAAGCAACTGATATCTTTTTAGCCGATACAGCCCCACACGGGAAGGTAAAGTGTATCAGGTCAGACAACGGTACTGAGTTCATGAGAAAGAGTTACCAGGCATTGTTTTTTTTTTTTTTTTTTTTTTTTTTTTTCCGAAAAAAAAAAAAAAATCTCCTGGATCACCTGTTGAGAGAAAAAGAAGAGAAGACAAGCAAAAAAACCAAACAAAGACAAAGCAACATACTAAACACAACACCATCACGTTAATCTAGCTAAGTGTGAACAGCAGTAAATACTAAATATTGAAAGTTGTTGTGCAGCACGCAGGACAGACAGCGCACAATGTGCTTTGAAGTAGCAGCTAAGAAAGGTGTAGTTTATGTCTACGAACAGTGAACACCCGTGTGCACACCTGTGTGGATCAACGCGCTTGTATACAAAAGGTTTCCCCATGTAACAGTCTGCTAGAGGGTGTGGAGGGCCATAGCCCCGTCCCCCAGGGCATGAAGCAGGCATGGAGGAGATCCAGGCTCCAGACATCCAGAGGCCCCAGAGTGCGAGAGCCCAAGGAGTACCACCGGAGGGGCATCCGTGCCACCCTCCTGGGAAGGGCTGAGGAGATCCCCAGACGAGGGGGTCACCCAGTAGCCACGGAGCAGAAGCCAGAGGGGGCTGCACTGGCGTGCCCGCCGGCTCTGCCGGCAGCCAGCTGTGCCAGAGTGAACCGAGTTGCAGGCCCCGAGGCCGGAGGCCCGAGGGCCCCCTTTGCCCCGGAAGAGGCCTGACCGAGCAGCAGGCACCAGGCCCCGCCAAGTAGCCACCGGGAGTGAGCTGGTGCATACCTGAGCGCCCAGCCCCGGACACCAAGAGCCACCAATGCACCAACCCCTGAGGGCATCAGTTACCAGCAGGGAGTGTGGTGAGGGGAGATAGGCCTCCACACTTGGAGGGCCTGGGAGTACCCAGGGAGGTGGAGTCTAAGACCCGACCTGACATATAGACACAGACAAACAGGCACACACAGACATAAACATGCTTTCCCATCCTCATGCACACATATACAAACACTCAGCACTCACCCAACGTAGGGATAGACATACATAGACATGTACACACAATCATACTCCCCAAACATACTCTATGCCCCGGGTCCAGGTACCCTCGCTCCCAGAGGGGGAAACGGCACCCAGACCCAAGAGATGTGACCCTTTCCCCCGGGGTGGAGGCAAGCAGACCGCCCCAGGCTCCGCAGCAGCAGGGAGGCCAATCGGACAGCCAACACCTCCTCCCAGCCCCCCGCCCCGATGGCTAGTAGAGAACGGGGGTGTGTGAAGACCCCATACCTCCCTCCTCCCGCTCATGTGTAGTGTTGCTGCGTGTTGTTCTAAAGTGCATTTAAAACACGGGAGGGCATGGTGCTGCAATTTGTCCAGACTAGGAATAAAAACCCTAACAGAAGAGCTGAGAAACCTCTAGAGCTGGTACATACGGATCTAGTAGGGCTGATAGATCCAGATTCAAGAGATGGACACTGATATGCATTATTGTTTACCGATGATTTTTTCTGGTGCAGTATTTGTATATTTTCTCAAAAACAAATGTGAAACAATGCAAGCAACTGATATCTTTTTAGCCGATACAGCCCCACACAGGAAGGTAAAGTGTATCAGGTCAGACAACGGTACTGAGTTCATGGGAAAGAGTTACCAGGCATTGTTAAACAAACATGGGACAAGACATGAAACTTCAGCCCCATATTCCCCTCACCAGAATGGTACAGCAGAACGTGGCTGGAGAACATTTTTTGATATGGGAAGGTGCATGCTTATTGAGAGTGCCGTACCAAAGGAATTATGGACATATGCAGTTCAAACAGCAGCTATTGTGAGAAACAGGTGCTTTAACAACCGGACAGGACAGACACCTTACTTTTTGCTGACTGGGCGGAAGCCTAATCTATCCAGAATGCAAAAGTTTGGGTGTGAATGTTATTCTTACAAGCAAGACAAGGGTAAGCTGGATTCTAGGTGTACAAAAGGGATTTTTGTAGGTTACGACAAAAACAGTCCAGCATATAAGGTTTATTTCCCAGACAGCGCTAAAGTGCAAAAGTTTAGGCTGGTTAAGTTTGTAACCAAACACAATGAGGAAAAGCAAACACAAACTGATACGACATCTGAGGATGAGGACATACAGGTGAGAGAGAGACTAAACGTGAACAGGGAAAGCCCCAGTACCAGTTCACAGAAACCAGGTACTGACAATCAACCAGAAGTGAACAGTCAGACGCCACTTAGTGATGAGACTGAAAGCTCCAGAAGGTATCCTTCTAGAACAAGAAAGAAACCAGATTATCTAAATCAATATGAGTCAGGAGAAGACATTGATGATCAAGTGCTGACTAACAAAGACTACTGTTACAGACTGATATGTAACTCACCCATGACATTCAGTGAAGCTGTAAAGTCACCCAACTCTAAAGAGTGGAAAGCAGCAATGGATGAGGAAATGCAATCATTAAAAGAGAACAACACCTTTACCCTAACAAGCTTACCTGAGGGAAAGAAAGCAGTTGGGGGTAGATGGGTGTATATGAAGAAAAACAGTGGTGATGGATCAGAAAAATATAAAGCATGGCACGTAGCTAAAGGTTACAACCAGTGTTTTGGAATAGACCAGGGGTGTCAAACCGGCCCGCCAGGGGGTTTAGTCCGGCCCGGGGATAAATTTGCATTATTAAAAAAAAAGAATAAACTTAATTTTCTTTAAAATCTGCAGTTCCTATGTTGTTCGCTAGGGGCGCTGTGTTTTAGTCAGTTCAATCGCTTTACCCGCTTTTTCTCTTGGAACGGGCACCCTCATCAGTGAAATGTCTTTGTCAAAAAAGAGAAAAGTGGACACAGAGTGTCGGATTTTTCAAGAAAAATGGACTTCTTCCTATATGTTCACGGAGGTGAATGGGAAACCCGTGTGCCTAGTGTGCATGCGGCAAGTTTCGGTGCTTAAGGAGTACAATATTCAGCGCCACTATGAAACTCAACATGGTGAAAAATACAACAGCTTGCACGGAGAACTGAGAAAACAGAAGGTAAATGAAATGTTGGTTGGTCTGAGGAAACAGCAATCTGTTTTCACCCGGAGCCGAGAGGTCAGTGATGCTGCGGTGAAAGCCAGCTACGTAATTGCTAGCCAAGTAGCATTAGCATCAAAGCCGTACTCTGAGGGGGAGTTCGTCAAAAACTGCATGCTGAAGGCTGCTGAAATTGTGTGTCCTGAGAAGCAACAAGCTTTTGCCAATATTAGCTTGACGAGAAATACCGTGGCAGACAGGATTTCGGAACAATCGGCAGATTTGGACAGCCAACTGAAACGCAAAGTGGAGTCATTTCTGGCATTTTCTGTTGCAATTGATGAGAGTATTGATATTACAGATGTCGCTCAACTGGCCATATTCATTCGTGGAGTTGATGATACTTTGACTGTCACAGAGGAGTTTCTCGAGTTGGTGCCTATGACCGACACCACAACAGCTGAGGACATTTTCCGCTCCGTAGTTGGAACACTGGGCAGGGTCGGGGCGGACTGGTCCCGCGCCGTAAGCCTGGCCACTGATGGTGCGCCGTCAATGATGGGGAAAAAAGCAGGTGTTGTGACCAAGTTCAGAGAAAAAGTACAAGCCGCAAATAGAGAGAGTGATTTTTGGACATGTCATTGCATTTTGCATCAGGAGGCATTATGCTGCAAGTCCTTAAAAATGGATCACGTCATGGAGGTGGTTGTCCGAACTGTTAATTTCATCCGAGCCAGAGGTCTCAATCATCGTCAGTTTGACAGCCTTCTCAGTGACTGTAATATTACCCATGGTCTGCCATACCACAGAGGTAAGATGGTTAAGCAGAGGTGCTGTGCTGAAGCGCTTCTTTGATCTACGTGGGGAAATCGGACAATTTATGGAGAAAAAAGGAAAACCTGTTAAGGAATTACAGTGCCCACTTTGGCTGCAGGACCTTGCATTCATGGTTGATATTACAGAGCACTTGAATAATCTGAACAGAATGTTGCAGGGACGCAAAAAAATTGTAACACAGTATTATGACAGCATATACAGAGTGCAGAATTATTAGGCAAATGAGTATTTTGTCCACATCATCCTCTTCATGCATGTTGTCTTACTCCAAGCTGTATAGGCTCGAAAGCCTACTACCAATTAAGCATATTAGGTGATGTGCATCTCTGTAATGAGAAGGGGTGTGGTCTAATAACATCAACACCCTATATCAGGTGTGCATAATTATTAGGCAACCTCCTTTCCTTTAGCAAAATGGGTCAAAAGAAGGACTTGACAGGCTCAGAAAAGTCAAAAATAGTGAGATATCTTGCAGAGGGATGCAGCAGTCTTAAAATTGCAAAGCTTCTGAAGCGTGATCATCGAACAATCAAGCGTTTCATTCAAAATAGTCAACAGGGTCGCAAGAAGCGTGTGGAAAAACCAAGGCGCAAAATAACTGCCCATGAACTGAGAAAAGTCAAGCGTGCAGCTGCCAAGATGCCACTTGCCACCAGTTTGGCCATATTTCAGAGCTGCAACATCACTGGAGTGCCCAAAAGCACAAGGTGTGCAATACTCAGAGACATGGCCAAGGTAAGAAAGGCTGAAAGACGACCACCACTGAACAAGACACACAAGCTGAAACGTCAAGACTGGGCCAAGAAATATCTCAAGACTGATTTTTCTAAGGTTTTATGGACTGATGAAATGAGAGTGAGTCTTGATGGGCCAGATGGATGGGCCCGTGGCTGGATTGGTAAAGGGCAGAGAGCTCCAGTCCGACTCAGACGCCAGCAAGGTGGAGGTGGAGTACTGGTTTGGGCTGGTATCATCAAAGATGAGCTTGTGGGGCCTTTTCGGGTTGAGGATGGAGTCAAGCTCAACTCCCAGTCCTACTGCCAGTTTCTGGAAGACACCTTCTTCAAGCAGTGGTACAGGAAGAAGTCTGCATCCTTCAAGAAAAACATGATTTTCATGCAGGACAATGCTCCATCACACGCGTCCAAGTTCTCCACAGCGTGGCTGGCAAGAAAGGGTATAAAAGAAGAAAAACTAATGACATGGCCTCCTTGTTCACCTGATCTGAACCCCATTGAGAACCTGTGGTCCATCATCAAATGTGAGATTTACAAGGAGGGAAAACAGTACACCTCTCTGAACAGTGTCTGGGAGGCTGTGGTTGCTGCTGCACGCAATGTTGATGGTGAACAGATCAAAACACTGACAGAATCCATGGATGGCAGGCTTTTGAGTGTCCTTGCAAAGAAAGGTGGCTATATTGGTCGCTGATTTGTTTTGGTTTTGTTTTTGAATGTCAGAAATGTATATTTGTGAATGTGGAGATGTTATATTGGTTTCACTGGTAAAAATAAATAATTGAAATGGGTATATATTTGTTTTTTGTTAAGTTGCCTAATAATTATGCACAGTAATAGTCACCTGCACACACAGATATCCCCCTAAAATAGCTAAAACTAAAAACAAACTAAAAACTACTTCCAAAAACATTCAGCTTTGATATTAATGAGTTTTTTTGGGTTCATTGAGAACATGGTTGTTGTTCAATAATAAAATTATTCCTCAAATATACAACTTGCCTAATAATTCTGCACTCCCTGTACATGCATTCAAGTTAAAGCTCACGTTATGGGAGACGCAGATAGCAAGCAGAGACCCTGCTCATTTTCCCTGTCTCCGAGATGTGTGCGCAGCAAGTGTTAATCCTGACGTGAAACAGTACAAAGACAAGATTTCAGGGTTGCTGAGGGAATTTGAGAAACGATTTCAGGTCTTTAGCGAACTCGAGACAGAATTCGCAGGTTTTCGCTCACCATTCACAGTCAGAGCTTCTGATGTGCCTGTTGACATGCAACTTGAAATCATTGATTTGCAGTGTGATGTAGAATTGAAGGACAAATATGCCTCTGTGGGCTTGGACACATTTTACAAGTATCTCCTACCACGCTATCCTAAATTGACAGCACTGGCTGCAAAAATGTTGTCCATGTTTGGGACTACCTACCTTTGTGAGCAAGTTTTCTCACTCATGACCATTAATAAAACAAAGCTACGCTCAAAGCTCACACATAAGCACTTAAATGAGATTCTGAAACTGCCTGCTACTCAGGATATGATGCCTGATATTGATGCACTTGTGCAGGCTAAAAGATGCCAAGTTTCAGGGGCAAATACTGAGCAAGACTAAATTCTATGGAATGCTGCTTTGAACGTTGCACTATAAAATAAACAAATGTGAATATTTGCTCTAGTAATTGCTGTGAAAGTCAGTGGTAGTCAGAAACAGATTTACAAGAGAAGACTATTGTTAAGTAAATTATTATGTCTTATGCATGCCAGATATGTTATCTATGTGAGTTTTTTTTTTGTTTACATTTTATGCATTAACAAGGAAGGGGCCAAATTTACTTCATCAAATGTCTGTTTAAAACAGCTACCACTTAAGATTTCAAGTGCCTCAATTTATGTGTTCAGAATTGCTTCCTAGATGTGGAAAATGGATTTTAAATTCATTCATTTCTAAATTTAGATGTGTTTGATGTATTTTAACATGCAGGGCAGTGTTTTTAAGTTCCACAAAACTGTTTGTTGACTAAATGTTTTAAAACATTGTACAATCACTGTGATCAGATTTTTATGTATAATGCACTTAAATAAATGTTAAACTGAGTAAAAGTGTAAAAGGACAATTAATTTAATGTAAAGATTTTTATAATTTATTTCTTCTTTGCACTAATACAAAGAAAAAAAGTGGACTTACTGTTAGTTCTATGTAATTTTGGAATGAGTTTACTGGTCTGGCCCCCTTAAGATCAGATTAAGCTGTATGCGGCCCCCAGACCAAAATGAGTTTGACACCCCTGGAATAGACTATGACGAAACCTTTTTCTCCGACTGCTAACCTGACAAGCATAAGAGTATTGATGCAGTGTGTGATACAAGGAAACCTGATTTTGCATCAGATGGATGTAAAAACTGCATACTTGCATGCACCAATAGACTTTGAAGTTTACGTTGAGCAGCCGGAAGGCTATGAAATAAATGGAAAAACAGATGAGAAACTGGTCTATAAGCTGGAAAAGTCACTTTATGGGCTTAAACAGTTGGGCCGAAACTGGGACATTACATGACTATTTCAGTGCTTCCCAAAGTGTGGGGCAGAGCCATTTGGGGGGGGGGGGGGGGTGAAAGGGAGTGGGGGGACGCTTGGACACTGCCAGCATGATGGACAGGTTTTTGACGGGGCGCCCACACAAACGCAAAGCAGGAGATGAAGCATCACTGAATATGTTTCCAAACCAACTTCATTCTAAGACAAAGATGGGAAAATACAGTGAAGCAAATCTTCCCTTTGGCTTCACCTGCACAAGTGCCGAGGTAGGTCTCCCCTGCATAATTGGTTTTCCCTGCGTCGGTAGTACGCAGTACTACAGTAGTACTGGGCTCTCCAAATCATGGACAAACAATATCCCACATTCTTGATTTTTAGTTCACAAACACTTCTTATAATAACTAACTGCTCCAACATTTTGGAGATGTTAGCTCTTTATACAGTAAAGTTACAGTGGGATACAAATAATATCAGGCTGATCCTGCCACGATTTGTTCCCCCGGTTTAAATCACGGACTAACAGTATCCCACAGCTGTTTATGTTTTTAAACCTATTTTGCACAGAGAGGCATTTTTTGAGAAATGTATATAGTAATGTTCAATATTATTACACAGGAAAAACCAACTACACATAAAATAATCACACCATGACGCCTCTGCCTTTCTAAATAGAGAGACAGTAACTGCATGTGTATATGTAAGCGTGTAAAACCCGAAGATAGTCAGAATAACAGTATTTTGTTGTAAGTAAGCTGTCACAGCACTTCAAGGAAAAAAACTTTGGAACATTGGACTACTGTGAAACATGTTCTGAGGTATTTGAAACAATCAAAAGACAAGACATTGTGCTACAGGAAAAGTGACAAAGATTTGAGAGTACAAGGTCACAGTGACTCAGACTGGGCTGCAGATGCGACTGACAGGAGGAGTACTACAGGTTACTTTGGTGTCATGGCGAACAAAGAAGCAGCCAACTGTTGCCTTATCAACTTGTGAAGCAGAGTACATAGCTTTGGCAGCAACAACACAAGAATGTTTGTACTTGACACAACTGTTCCAAAGCATGTATGAGCATCAAAAGGGACCACCAAAGATTTTTGAGGACAATCAAGGGACTATCGCATTGGCAAAGAATCCTGTTAACAGGCAGAGGTGTAAGCATATCGATATCAAGTATCATTTTGTAAGATCAACAGTTAATGCTGGAAATTTGATATTGGGGTATTGTTAGACAGGTCTGATGGTGGCCGATGTTATGACAAAGCCAGCAACAAAAGGAAGGTTATTGAAGTTTGGGAAATAAATGTTTGGGGTATAAATATACAGTAAAGAAAAACTGTTTCTTTTGACATACATGTAAAGCTGACAATGTGAGTACGAGTGGGGGTGTTGGGCTAGTTAATAGGTATGCCCTCATTGTCATCTGTTGGGATTTTATTTTGAAAGGATGCTTTCTGTTATGCTGCGGAGTATATGCCAGAGTTCAATAATGAAGTGACGTTGGTGTAAATGTTCCAGTAAAAAGCCGATAACTCACGTGTGATTATTCCTCCATCCAGATAATAAGTATATTCGGCATTCATGCAGATTCTGCTGGAAGACCCGTCTCTGCTAACAGACACCCGTGGTTGCCTTTGACACTGCAAAACATTTCATCACATTGTTGTGTTTGTTGGGGAGAAAACTTACAAACCTACAGTAAAGCACTTCAGTCACACTCGCGATCGAAGATTTATGTAAATTTGACAAGCTGAACGCATTCTGTACAGGAGACACGAGATTGACTGACAATGGTCTACAGCCAATCAGGACGCAGAACACAATGAACTGTAAAATAAAATAAAGGGAAAAAAAGCATGCAAAACTGCACAAAAAATGTCAGTGAAACAGCGGTGACCCACGTTATAGCGAGGGACCACTGTACCGTACATAATAGAATAGAATAAAATAAAATACTGTATATAAAAGAATAGAAATGCTATATACAACTGAGTAAAATACGATGTTGTCAGAAAAGCGAATTGTACTTAGTGTTATTGCACATGTGTGGATGTGTGTGTTTGGTCAGCTGCAAAGTCTTTGTTGTGGAGTCTGACAGCAGCAGGAAGGAAACACCTGCGGAGTGTCTCTGTCCCACATCGTGGGTGCTGCAGCCTGCTACTGAAGGAGCTGCTCAAAAACCTAAACACGGAGTCAACAGACGATGACAAATTACTTTTTAAATCCAGCAAAGAAAATATAAAAGTTTCACGTTGTCAATCAAAATAAGTTTACAGTTTTTTGTTTATGTTTACTATTTCCATCTAGATGTTTAAATTATTTAGATTCAGTTATTGATTTGTTTGTTCATTTTCTAAACTAAACTGCAGATAAACCAAAGGCCACACTGAGAGCTGATAACACAGCTGTTCCAGTAGGGGGCAGTGTGAACCTGACCTGCTCTGTGAACCCATCATCATCATCTGGATGGAAATACTACTGGTACAGAGGTGGAAATTACACTGAACCCCTGACCACACAAGATGCAGTTTTCCACTCAAATGGACAAATCAGTGTCTCACAGGAAGGACTCTACAGGTGCAGAGGAGGAAGAGGAAACCCAGTTTACTACACAGAGGACAGCCAAGAAGTTCAGATTAACAAAACTGGTGAGTTTGTTAGGACATTTTAAGAGACTAGGGTCGTGTAGATGTGTTCACTGTAGGGAGTCAAGTCATTTAAACACAGCAGGCGTCTTTAAATGATTTCATTAACAATTATTGTTTGTTGTTACAGTAACTGTGTCAGGAGCTGACAGCTCTTCATCTCCTGTGTGGTTGATTGTTGGACTGGTTTGTGGAGTCTCTCTCATTATTATTCTCCTGCTCTTGTTGTATCGCTGCAGACAGTCCAAGTGTAAGAGCCTCTTCTTTTCATTCTGTGTCAGAGAGTTTATTTATTGCATACATTTTAATTATTCACACATATACATGTATTCTGATCTCATGACACAAAATATAAATGGAACAATTTACATGACAAACATGTGTAATAACATTTGTCTCTTTCACAGATTCCTGCTTCACCAGGTTGGTAAAATACTTTTTATTATTATTTTAAACAAACATCAGTTACTTTTGAGTTTATTGTGTTTATTTCATGTTTTAGGTGGATCCAGTCTGAGAGTCACAGTCTGGGCTCCTCCACAAATCATGGAGTCAACCAGAATGAAGCTCATGAATACAACTCTCTTCATCCTGGTCAGCACTTAAACCGATCTTTATTATCATTATTAATATTGACTTTTCATTCAGTCTCCATTAACAGGAACATTTCTCAGGTTCAGTTTGTGCTCAGCAGTTTTTCAAAGAACATTTATCAAAATCCAGTTGGACAAACATCCAAATAACCGACTACATGCACAAAAGATCAGAAACAAACAGGATATTACAACCTGATTGTTTCTTTAACTCGACTGAAAGAATCCACAAATGTTATTGTTTCATATCAGAACAACACAAACAGTAACACCATGATGGGTTCATGCCCTGAAAATATCTGACAGTACTGGTTTTGACTCACACAGTACCACAGAAAGTTCTTCTGTTTTTGCATTTATCTTTGAAAGATGTATGTACTTGGTGTATATTAATATTTTATTAAATGATTACTATGCTTCTGGTTTGTTAACCTCTACTAATGAATTACAAAATGGTCAAATGCACCTTTTATATTATCCCCTCAATTAACAGATTTTTAATTGAGGAAACTTAGTGCAACATGTTTACAATCCTGTACATACAAATCTTTGCATTTCGGGTGCACATGAACCCCAAGATGTGACATACTCTCATACTGATATTACAAATGTCAGAAAGAAGACTGGGTACAGAAGACAGTATAAACAAAAAAAATCATTTAGAACATTTTTACAATTTTTGAAAAAGAATTAATTATTTTAATTAATTTATTATCATTATCTGTTCAATATAGAAAAGAAAGCTTAGAAAATGTATTGCTTAAAAATTAATGACTTGAATTTGTTTATTTGATCTTAGTACGGAAGCATGACAAACCAGAGCAGAGTGCTGTTTACTCTGAGGTGCAGACGGGAGCTGCAGGTACAGTCAAAACAGTCTCATTCACTGTTTGTACTTGAATGTGTCATCACATCATTATATTGCAGGTAATTATAGGTCAACATGGAGTTTAGTTATTCACTTACCAAGCTTACCTACTACTAGGGATGGGTAACTGTATCCGGTGCCATTATGGCACCAGTTCTGACATCAATGGTAGTAACCAGACCGAAAAGCAGCGCACATCTCTGTGCTTTATTTCGGTGCTTTTCTTTTTTCTGAGATGTCATACAGTTTGCCAATCATTTTACCTTTCCAAGGATAGTAGGCGGGCCCAGGTACGTACGTTCTTTTAGAGCAGAGCTACAGATTAAAAATGCCCAAGGCGAAGCGGTCAAAAGTCTGGCTGTACTTCACAGCAAAAGATGCAAACTCAGCAGCCTGCAACAAGTGCTTTAAGCTGATACTGTGCAAAGGAGGTAACACCTCGAATCTGATGAAACACCTGGCGACACATAGCGTTTTGTTAAAAGCCGAGAAATGCACCGTATTTGATAGCTTGCTGCAAGACCTCACACCGAGCACATCTACTGCGGGTGTGGTGCCTGTTATCGGACCCGGAGTTAGCAACATCCCCCAAGAACCCGAAGAGTAGAGTCCTGGCCCCTAGCCCTGCCAGTGTAGCAGAAATGATGACGGATGATGATGGCAGCAGCAGCCGTTCTTCTCTGGACGAATTAATGCATGTAAGGTGAACTAGCAAACACCGTCGTAGTTACATGCGGCTGTCTTCTTGTTCGATAGAGTGATACCATGTATGCCCTATAGCTGCAGAAAAGGCTAACATTGTTATCTTTTTACAAAAAAACTGTCATGTGCCGAGGCGCGCGCACCAAAGGATCCAAAAGCAGACTCAAGTGCTAGCAGGAAAAAACACTTTATTATAATAACAAAAGGCGACCCGGGAAAACCAGAAAAGCAAACGAGGAACTGAAAAAACCCGGGGAAACAAATGACATGAGGAAACCGGCATCAGGACCGTGGGAGGCTGCAACAGAAAGGGGAGAAAATTACTAGTGAGCCGGGAAGCAGGGGAACACAACAAGTCAGGGTTAGAGTAGTTGGCTTACGATCGGAGTGGGACCGTGGGGCTCGGGAGGAAAGTGTGAAAGTCCGTGGGAAGGGAATCCATGGAGTTAGTGATGAGGCCAGATGATGCACCGGGTGATCCAATCGAGCAGGAGGACAGGCAGGTGGCAGATACTGGACGCCGGATCGAAATCTAAACACAAGAAGGCAGATTTAACGCAGTTCAAATAAGACATTAGTGCAACGCTTTCGCTGGAGTCTAGTTACCACAGAGAGGTGATTAACGGAATGGCATGGAGCATCCGTCAGCGCAAGGTTAAGTAGTCCTTCACGTAATCACCCCGATGGAAAGCAGGTGTGCCGGTGATGTCCCAGCCCGGGGGTGTGGCTACCCGAGACTCCACAGACACAGGACCACAGACCATGACAAAAACAGCTAAACATGAGAGGTTTTTGGACAAAGTTTGTGTTTTCCATTGTTTAAGCACCAGTTCCAACCAAAGAAGGTATGTTGTATCAACAGAAATGTCTAACAACTTATCATTTTGCAGAAAAAAAGACACTGCTAAAAATAAAAACACAAGAGGTTTTTGGACAAAGTTTGTGTTCTCCATTCTTTAAGTAAGCACCAGTTTGAGCACCGTTTAAGCACCGGCACCATTTCAAAAGTACCAGTTTGGCACCGGTATCGGATAAAACCTAAACGATACCCATCCCTAGCTACTACATACGACCACTACACATCACCAGAGTTGAATCTTATACACATCGATGGCCGTTCAGAGTTTAGTGTAAGTTTGTCTGCTTCATATACAGAATGATATTGTTATTGTACAGTATGGTATTGTCCATCTATATGTCCCCAAACTAAACAGTTTTTGGACAACTAAATGTTTTTACTCTCTCAGTAATTCTGCTGCCATGCAGGCTGATTTATTCTTCACATTATTAAATGTCTTCAGCTCATAATATCTTTACATGTTGGAAATCACTTTGTCTTTTTGTGCTTGTCTTACAGGTCAGTGAGGAGAGCTGTAGCAGCAAAGCCAAGAAGAAGCTTTTTATGAAGCCACTCTTGCTCCTCTGCTCCCCAAATATCAGACATGCTCAGCTTTATGTACAGTTACAATATTAAATCATAATATCATATACTTACTTATAGCAAAAAGTAAATGGAGGTATATTCATATTTGAGTTCTGTGCTTTATAGTCAGGTATTTCTTATATTCATTCTTAAAAATTTTGTTAAAGACTTTTTCAAGAGCAGTGAGAACAAAGTTTGAAATATGTGATCTTTAGTAGCTGATAGCACGAATCACATTAGGACGTACTGGTGTGGGCAACAACAGTTATTTACTTTATTTGTCTAAATTGATACAAATGATATGATCGATACTGTATGAATTTAAATGCAATAAATATGTTTCATGTATTTTTTTCTGTTTGTTTTTTTCCTAATTTATAATTTTCTACGTGTATAGTTTTACATTTGAACGTTTTATGTTGATTTTGGTTCAGTGTATAAGATTATTTCCAAACTAACAACACAACAAGAGGTTAACAGGAGGCTGTAATGTTAAATTTAGTCTATAACATTTTCTGTTGTCCAAATGGTAATTCAAAGTGACCCCATGAACCAAAACCAAAGCTAAAACTAATGAGTTTGTACTTCATGTAATACTTTATTTAAAAATTATTAAATCATCATTTATAATATTAAACATTAAACTTATTATATAAATATTTTTAATAAAGAATAATGTGGTTACCCGTGTTTATAAATTACACACTAATGTGTAGTAATGGAGGAGAAAAGCTTTATAACAGATTAAGTAAATATTTGCTTAAACATCACTAATGCTTACTAGTATTTATGTTAAAGTGTTACTGAAGTCACAGATGTAGCCAAATCTGGAAGCTGTTTTATTTACTGCTGAGCTGCACATGCGCAGAGCCTGCTGCAGGCTGTCTGTTGAATTCACAACGGCACCAGAGCGCCCTCTACTGACTCAATAAGACATGACCTCAATATTGCCAATATATTTAACCTGCCACACAGAGCAGAGCTGCCAGCATTTCTTTCCTCAGAAGAACCTGCTCTTCCTCCTGAGGAGGAAGAGCAGGTCATCTATTGATGAGTTCGATCCCTGGCTCCAGTCTGCATGCCAAGTATCCCTGGGCAAGATACTGACCCCAAGTTGCTCTCTGATGCATCTATGCATGCTGTGAATGAGTGTGACTGTTAGTTAGTAATCACGGGGTCTCGCAAAAGTTTTGCGAGCGCTCGCAAAAGTTCATCTTAATTCATCTTAATTTTTTTTCTCTTTTTGTCCCTTGCGGGGCTCCGCAACTTTCAGCTTTGCAGCTTTCATCAACCACTGCTAAGGAAGTGGATGGAAGAGGTTTGAAAAAAAAAAAAAACATCAATTGTGGCCTCTGTCGTGGATACAGTTTTTTTTGAGGGTGGTTGCTTCACATACTGAACAGAAAAACTGATTTCCAGAAGAAGGACAGTCAAGACACTGGATCTCCTATCTTTATCCGGGTTGTAGGGGGTCTGGGGCATAACTCAGAAGTGATAGGTTAAGAGGCAGGGCAAAAACGTTTTGGAGCCTAGCCCACTCAATTTTTTACATATCCTCCCTTTTATATTGCAAATCTCCAGTCGTTTTGGGGCGTTGTCACTTCTCCACACCTGGCTCTCTGCTCCATGTGTCATCAGTTCTTACCGACCGTCTTTGAACGTGCATTCTAATGATGCACCGTAAAGTTTCTTAACGTTTATCTTCTCATCTTTCAGAAACCGTTTCTCTCCTGCCCAACTGGTCGAGAGATACAGTAGTGCGAGTCGCCCTGGTAAAACCCAGGCGTAGTCTTTCCTGCGCTCAGACAGCAGTACCTTGTGATTGCTTTGTGCTACTGTAATACACCAAATATCCCTGTAAACCTCAGCTTCTCTGCTTTTCTAAACCACATTTCCCGCTGGTGGGCCCATGGTAAATAAAGTTAAGTGTCAGTGTGGATATACAGATATAGTTCCTCGTCCCATATTTCCCATGTCAGACTCTGAACACAGCTTTCAAGTACAATCACTGGACTGTGTTTACAGCCAGTGGCCAATAGAGGGAGACATTAATCCATTTATAATTTATTGTATCTGTCATGGTCTCCCAGTCCTCACACAAACATTTACACAAAATGCTAATGGAGCCATTACAGCTTTTATTGTTATTTATCAAGATCCAAAAAATATTGATCACAACTGATCTGAAAGGAATTTCATACCTCAGGTCTTTGAACTGCAACCTTTACACTGGTTCAGATATGGACAAGAAATAACAGGGGCATGGGATGGGTCACTAAAGGAAACTTCACTTATAAAACAGTTTTGTTTTTAAAAGTATAACAGTTCACATACCACATACAAGCTCAGCAGTACCACATCAGTATAGGAGGGAGCAGGTAAAAGCCAGGATCTGAAATTTAGGAAGTAAAACAAGAAATTCATTACTTAATTTCAAGAAGCAAATTATTGACTGAATTACAACTAAATAAAATACTACTCAGAAGAAAAGCAAGACATTGACACTGCCATGTGCTAACTTTCTATAGAAACAATTATCACCAGGTCTGTCGACCTCCATTATCTGTCCACTCATATGTTGTGAATAATTTCATTAAAAAAAAAAAAAAGTGTGTGATTTAACAAACTGTAATTTATAACTATGTTGATATGTATAACACCACTAGGAAACATGCTGTACTTACAGACCATTTTTACATAATACAGATTACTGACAGAGCATAACAATGGTGTCACGGTGGCTTTCGCCCTCGACTTTTTGGATTTTAAATGTCACAACTTCATGCTATCCTTGCTATCCTTTTCGATATTTATGACTCTCTGATTACAGTAAAGGAATCCCAAGAAAGCAAATGAAAAAATAACCCCATGAACCCCTGTAGCTAATCCCTTAATAAAACAGAAAACAATAAAAATGTTTCTTACACATTCCACAAAACAAGCATGTTAACATGTAAGCAGTTAATACAGTTATTTGCAATAGCCTGAGATAAACAGGCACACTAAATTTCATACCTTGTAATATTACATTTCATCTTAAGCCCAGGTTTGCTCTGTGAGGGGGATACTTCATCTGTTACCAAAAATCTTGCACACAATGTATACCTATACACACCAAGTGTCCAGTGGTCTCACGGTTCCCGTGTTATGATGGCAGGGTCTGGCAGGATGAAAGCAGACTTAACTTATCCAGGACCCAGTAAAACTAATGTAGCACAGGCGCACGCAAACTATATAACATGTCTTGTAAGACAAACGCAAAATATAACCATGCTCAACATGTAGATACTAAACAACATAGTCAAAGAAAAAAGTGGTCTCTCAAAAAAGAAACAGCAGCTTGCCGCCAAAAACAACGTTTTTAAGTTAAATTTGAAGTCTTGCGCATGAGCAGGCCCAAGCCGTGAAACCTTGTTGTTCTTCGTGGTTTTATTACAACTGTTTTTGCATTGCTGCCACCTTGTGGATATACAAAGTATATCGATCTAATTAACTTAAATGTTATGCCATCAAGTAACACATTAGTATTCTGTACAGACAGTAATTGACACAATTACGGTGACTTGATTAGAAAAACATATTTTAACTTAACAAAAACATATATTTTAAGTAAAATGAAAATAAATAATTAATATACACTGGACAATCCACCTCATTCATTTTTTTGAGTGTAGTGTGGCTGACTTGGCATTGAAGAATGCTGACATGACACTAAATGCCTTGCCATATCCCCACGCCGTATGATTGTCATGTTACAGACAGGGCAGTGAAAGTGTCCTGTCATCCTACATGGCAGCCTGCTCCGGCATATCATTTTGTCTGTAAGAGAGAAAAAAACCCACATGTAATTTAAATGTAGTTGTATAGAATAAAATCACTTTATCTAACAATCAGATTGTACATGTTAACAAAAACATCCAAGCCTACCTCAATAATGAAACCAAAATGGTATGGATTACAAGAGCTGTCAAGAAATGTGGTGAACAGGAAAAAATAAATAAATAATGAAAACACACTTTTTTCTCTTGCTGATGAAAGCACTGAACTGTACAATGTGAATAGCAACTTTTAAGTCAACAAAGAGACTGCAGAAGTGCTTAAAAGAAGTGCATATTCTAGGCTAGAATATGCTACCTAGAAAACAGGAAATGCTGTTTGTGGTTTCAGCCAAAAGTGGTCTGTTAAAAAGAGCTTAGATCAGCATGCAGAAAACAACAGAGTTGCAAAAAGCACAGTGGAAGTTTCACTTTGATCTCTGTGTGGATGGTACATGTTTATGTTTATGATTTATCTGTACTGAAATAATAGTAATAATTATCACTGCTACATGTAAGCATGCACAACATTCTGTGAAAACAGATCAAAAACTGTTGTCATGATGACACATGGTGGACTACTGAAAAAAAAACTGTGTGGGCATCAAGAGAAACTGTGCAGAGCTTGTTTCCCACGTTGAAAAGCAACTGCCCTCAAAAGTAAGTAAGTAAAAGTAAGTAAAATTTTATTTATATAGCACATTTCTAGATAAAAGATCACAAAGTGCTTCACAAGGTATAAAACAAAAACAGACAAAAGTTAACAAAATGCAATTCTAAAAAGATTTGTTTTTAGTTGTTTTTTAAAAGTGATCACTGAGTCCGCAGATCTTAAGTTGTGAGGAAGAGAGTTCCACAGTCTAGCGGCCACAGTGGCAAAAGCTCTATCTCCCTTGGTTTTCAGCCTTGTATGCTGAATAACAAGTCTCTGCATTGACATGCTGTAAATGCTCATATATCTCTCAGTTACATGTGTCTGTGTTCTTAGATCCCTTCTACTGAACTTCTCTGTAATGATGTTCGATAAAGAGAGAAGCTCAGCTGTCAGCTGATCACCACCTGATGGAGAGTTGGATCAGATGGTGGGAAAGGATGCTAGACAGGCCTGATACACCAAACTGTGCAGTGAGGGTGTGCTGGGGGCAAGGTCTTCAATTCTCCCCTCCAGCACAGTTTCGATAGCATAATGTTTCGATAGGGAGACTGGGAACACTGGGTTCAAACAGCTTATGATCTGCACTGCTGCACTAAATTGTGGCTGCAAAGTGGTTGGTGCCTCTCGTGATGGTAATCCACGAACCAAAAGGTGGACACCTGAGGTGCAGGGAGCCATCAAGTTGAAGTGGTGGGTGAAGCCGTGGGACGCAGGAAACAAGTGATAGGTACCAACGGGCCAAATGGTGTGTGTCTCTGGCAGTAGCTGAAGCAAAAACAATGAGGATGTAGAACAAGACTTATTGTCATCCCCAAAGTGATTCTGGAAAACCCCTCGGTCAACTCGGGAGGGAATAGCGGTGCTCTACTTACACAATGTATAGTCCAGGTTCCAGGTCAACTGAGGATACAGTTGACCAGTAAAAAGAATACTTCTACCTCTACAGTAGCTCTGTTTTGAGCTCCGACAACAAATTTGCTAAATTATTATTTGTTTTAGGAAAAAAAGAACAACAAACAAACTATACATTAGAATAAAAATGTATTGAAGAAACGTGTTGGTAACTGTTTAGATTTAATTGAGTCATATTGCAGGTAATACACCACAACATCTTCTAATGGGCTGTTATACATGTAATTAAATACTTTGGAAAGAGGGTTGGACTTATAGTATACATAAGTTTACAGTTCATTTCTTTAGTTTCAAGAAGGATTTAATTCAAAACATTTGAAAATTAAATACTAGAAATGCAACTTCAAATTTCCACATGGTAGATTTACATAAACTTGATCCACAATATGCAGTTTTTAAAACAAACCTTTTTTTTTTTTTAATTGCAGCTTTTAAATAAGTTTTTCACATCACATATTTGGATTTCCTTTCCTATTTTTTGACATTTAGTCAGACGCTCAGGTCTAATCTGTACGTTTATGTCCAAGTAAGACAAAGAATTGTTTTCAGATTAAATGTGTTAGTGCTTAATGTTACTTTGATATGCCGTCAGATAATAAATGTAACTGTGAATGTAAATGTTGTCTTTAGATTTCATCTTAGCTTTAGCTTCAGTTCAGCCACACAGTGAGTCATTTCCTGTGTTTGGGGTCACAGCCAAACATATTTCCAGCACAAAGTAAAAACATTTACAGATCTGTTCTGACACAACATGTGAAAGAAGCTGATATGTGTTTGCAATGGACAGGAAATGTAATCACGTCAAACAACTGCTGTAGTCAAAGCTACAGGTACTGTTTGAGGTTAGTGTAACAGCGAAAGAAGCACAGAGAGATGAAAATCTGACCTTATCTTGTTTAAGTGCAGCTTCTATTTCTGCATTATTATTCATACAAAACACTTTGTGATCGTCTGCATCACATCAGAGTGGATCAGAGTCAGTGAGGATGGCACTCTTTGCTCTGCATGACGATGTTATTCTGTAAGTACATTTCTGTCGTTGTTTGAATGGCACCGATCAATTAAAATGAAATTAGTTTATCTGCACAGATACTTTTCAAAAGTATTTTGATAATTCACCTTTCCAAAATGCCCAGAATCATCACAAGTGTTATTTTCTGTCAGTTTGAGCTTCATGATTTTTTCATCTTTACTTTAGTGCTCAGTACATTCTCCTAAGCAAATACTAAAGGTGAGATTTTTTTCTTCCTATTTATAAAATATGTATAATATTGCTGGAGCCCTCATGTGCCACTATAAATTACTAGTCCCGGTGTTGCTTTCTGAGGCTCTGAAACTTTAAACTGGATCCATTTAAACTTTACTGTCCCACAGCCTAATAAATGAAACATGGAAATCACTTTAGTTTGTTTGCAGATCAAAATAAAATAAATTTGATTTGGTTGATCAGATATTCTTGGTGTGTGTTCTGTGTAACAGAGACTTAGTATCAGCCTAAATCATCCACAGCAGCTTAAGCTGATCTGAATTATGTATTTTAAAGAGTTGCCATATACATTAACAACATCATTATATTTGTGGTTTAAATTGTCATAACTGTTTGTGAGGGTAGTCATGAAGAGTAAAGTTAACAATAAAGTTTCTAAAAAACATAACAAGCATAACGAGGTACAAAGAAAACAAAATGTCTGTTTCTGTAAGACCTCAGTCAAGTTTTAACACATTCATTTGTTAATTTATTTGAATCTCCCAGTGTGTTAAAATTAATTTTCAGAGGTAAAAACACATTTAATTAGTTCCAGCAGTGTGAATGCGGGTGGAGAGGAGTTTGGTTTTACTGTTTAGATTATTTATGGATATTTATTGTCTTTTATTCATATATCTGTGTGCTTGGAGCTTTGTAAATATTTATTAAAATTATAAATTGTAAATAATGTATCTTTATATGTGGGAAGACAAATGTTTGATAATACTGACGGTTTATGGCAAACAGTATTTAACAGGTAAAATAAAATAAATGTTCTTCACACTTAAAACAAGTCTTGGACTTGTGATCTCCTCATTTCCTCTTTAGCTGCTCAGTCAGCTCACATATGTGTAATGAAACTTACTGACTGTCTGTTATTGGTCAGTTTAGTCTGTGTTACAGGCCTTTTCATAAAAATCTGACAAACATGGTCAGACCTTGTTAAGTTTTAATTTCTGTGTAAAAGGAAGGAAGCAGAGAGAAGAAGTTTTAAACTCTTTGTTTCCTTCACAGCTCTTTGGTATCTGCTGTGCTGCTGCTTCACTCTCTCTCTTTACAGAAAGTTGTAGAAGTTTTCAGACGTGTCACTGCTGGATGTGAGGATGGGAGCCACTTTGCTCTGTGAGCTGGGCCTATTCTGTGAGTACATCACTGACTTCTATTGTTTGATTCATACTGATCCATAAACATGTTTTAGTAAGAAGAACAGAGCATCAGTCATTTGTACCATTGCAGGTCATGTGATCAGAGGACTCTCATGTTTGTTACCAACATGGTTGTTTGTAGACTGGATTAGATTTTAGTGCACTGACTCAGATCAGAGTGGAGCTGGTTTAGTTTATCTAAGAAAGGTTTGTTTCTCCATCAGTGATAATTTGATGCATTTTGCATTGTAATATAAAATGTAACCAATTCTACTAGACACTGATAAGACTCCAAGCATTTTAAGGAGCTTGGTAAGAAAGCGACTGGAGTTTAAACCCTAATGGCATTTGTCCCTTAAGAAGATCATAAACTGACTATTTATTCTAGTTATATGCCTCACCAAATGAGGAACTGTGGAATGCCAGGACTGCCAAAATGAATTAATCAAATACACGATTAAATAATATCGGGCGCCCAGTCTCACAGCAAAGTGTGTGATAGTCCCTCTAAGGAGCTTGGAAAGAAAAGCGTCTGGACTTCTTTAAGTTTCCGTGAAGACGTTAAAGAAGTCCAGACGCTTTTCTTTCCAAGTTCCTTAGACTACGATGACCTGGATGACTGAGAACCTTCACAGATGTGTGACAGACCCGCTCGACCCGCAGACAAAGCGTGGGTCCCAATACACAACTGCCATAACCCCCACTGACTGTCACCTCTCAGAGGTTCAACAGAGACTTCATTTACTGAGGTTATACCTATCGAGTCTTTATTTCCTGATGTTTGTATGTGCCATACTTGTTTCATTCACCAATTCTGAATTATAACTAATGTTAAAGACATGTTAAAGGAGGAGATAGAGCAAAAAAAATCCAGTTAACATCAGATCTTTGTGCTTTTTGTTCAATAATCAGCGTGACCTGTGTATAAACGCATAAACTTTATTAAAAGAGATAACGTTTGCGTTTCCGTCATGTAGTAGCCATCAGGTTTAACTGTATAAAGCTTGTTAGACATTATGAAACACGTACAGACCTTACGCTGTTCGACTAATATTTTTATTGTGAATATTGATAAAGAGGGTAAACTGGAAGCCCACTTTGCTGCCTCGGAGCCCTGTACACCACAGAGCGAGGTCAGCATATCCAGGATATCTTCAGCGCTCTAGCACACATCCTGCTCACCTGTCAGCTGTTTAACACCTGCTGCTTATTCAGGAAACGCCCACGTTACCTGGTGATATTCACAGTTTAACGTGGGCAGCTGCAGTTCAATATAACGTAATGTCGGCACAATATTGTGCACACGATAAGTAAATTAGTTTTTTTTTCCTGAGTTCAGAGCTGCTGGAGCTTGTGTTTCCCTCAGAGTGACTGACCTGGGTTACAGACGACAAACGCGATTTAAACTGAGAGCGATGGACACCTAGAAAACTACAGAGCACTTTATCAGCGGCTGATATCCAGTCACTGGCACACAGCTTTAAAACCTCCACTGAGTTTTAGCTCTCAGTGGTTAAACACTGGACTTAATTCACTCAGGTTCTGCCTGCTGGGTCATGTTTCCTTCACTGTTTTATTTACAACTGAGCAAATTGGTTTGGCTCAGATTAAAGTTACGTTTCACAACTGCATAGTTTTACTGAAGTTTAATGTCACACTGGAGCACGTTATGTTAACCCAGGGTTAACAGTGTCGGTAGTATCAAACTAATCTAACGGTCATATGAATCTAATTCACGGGTCATATTGATATTCTAGGGCCAGGACTGCCAAAATGAAATAAATAAATACACCATGAAATAATTAATTGAATGTGTCAATAATTAATTAAAATGTAAAATAAATAAATAATTAATTAGATGTGTCAATAATTAATTAAAATGTAAAATAAATAAATAATTAATTAGATGTGTCAATAATTAATTAAAATGTAAAATAAATAAATAATTAATTAAATGTGTCAAAAAATAATTAAATGTGTCAATAATTAATTAATTAAATACGTATTTATAAATTCTAATTTTCATTAATTAATGACACATTAAATTAATTATTCAACGGTGCATTTAATTAATTCATTTTCATGCCAGTCCTGGCATTCCATAGCTATAAAAGGAGGATGACGTGCCAAGTGAAACAGGGACTTTGTGAGGTGCTGAGGCTGCCAGCTCTCTCTCCCCCCCACCCCGGTCGCCTCTCGAGACTCTGATTATGACCCTTCACTTGATATGTGACTAAGGTGTTAGTGGTGACGCGTGCACTGGCCGCTTCCCTACATGTTGCTCCCAGCCTTGCCGCTGCCGGTTTTCTGTTGTGTGTGTTTTGTGTTTGCCTCTGTTAACAAAGCCCAAACCTTTGACACTGACTGGGGCTGTCTCTGGTGTTACCTCCCTACATCCGTAGCCGAGCCGGGCGGTAACAGACAATTTTGAGTGTCTTTAGTTTGATAATGTCTGAAGTTTCTGTCTTTATTGTAGTACTCTGTACGCTCGTCTGCACTGGACACGCTCAAGGTGACTGAACAGTTTTCACTTTTTAAATTTTTAAATTTTAATTTATTTGTTAAATATTAATCTTAAAATACTGCATAAATCTTAATTACCATTCACTTGTTTTATATTTATTTATTATTCAATATATGAACAGTGTATGAACATACAGTCACAGATTGTGTTCGTGCATAAAAGTGTTTCAGATTGTTAACTTTGTGGTTGTGTTGAATTCTAGATGCTGTGCTAACTATTGAACCCAGCTGGTCCAATTTTTTCATCGGAGAGTTTGTTACCTTCAAATGTGACATGAATGAAGGAGAAGACACTGACTGGGAATATACAGGGAGTGCAGAATTATTAGGCAAGTTGTATTTTTGAGGAATAATCTTATTATTGAACAACAACCATGTTCTCAATGAACCCAAAAAACTCATTAATATCAAAGCTGAATGTTTTTGGAAGTAGTTTTTAGTTTGTTTTTAGTTTTAGCTATTTTAGGGGGATATCTGTGTGTGCAGGTGACTATTACTGTGCATAATTATTAGGCAACTTAACAAAAAACAAATATATACCCATTTCAATTATTTATTTTTACCAGTGAAACCAATATAACATCTCCACATTCACAAATATACATTTCTGACATTCAAAAACAAAACAAAAACAAATCAGCGACCAATATAGCCACCTTTCTTTGCAAGGACACTCAAAAGCCTGCCATCCATGGATTCTGTCAGTGTTTTGATCTGTTCACCATCAACATTGCGTGCAGCAGCAACCACAGCCTCCCAGACACTGTTCAGAGAGGTGTACTGTTTTCCCTCCTTGTAAATCTCACATTTGATGATGGACCACAGGTTCTCAATGGGGTTCAGATCAGGTGAACAAGGAGGCCATGTCATTAGTTTTTCTTCTTTTATACCCTTTCTTGCCAGCCACGCTGTGGAGAACTTGGACGCGTGTGATGGAGCATTGTCCTGCATGAAAATCATGTTTTTCTTGAAGGATGCAGACTTCTTCCTGTACCACTCCTTGAAGAAGGTGTCTTCCAGAAACTGGCAGTAGGACTGGGAGTTGAGCTTGACTCCATCCTCAACCCGAAAAGGCCCCACAAGCTCATCTTTGATGATACCAGCCCAAACCAGTACTCCACCTCCACCTTGCTGGCGTCTGAGTCGGACTGGAGCTCTCTGCCCTTTACCAGTCCAGCCACGGGCCCATCCATCTGGCCCATCAAGACTCACTCTCATTTCATCAGTCCATAAAACCTTAGAAAAATCAGTCTTGAGATATTTCTTGGCCCAGTCTTGACGTTTCAGCTTGTGTGTCTTGTTCAGTGGTGGTCGTCTTTTAGCCTTTCTTACCTTGGCCATGTCTCTGAGTATTGCACACCTTGTGCTTTTGGGCACTCCAGTGATGTTGCAGCTCTGAAATATGGCCAAACTGGTGGCAAGTGGCATCTTGGCAGCTGCACGTTTGACTTTTCTCAGTTCATGGGCAGTTATTTTGCACCTTGGTTTTTCCACACGCTTCTTGCGACCCTGTTGACTATTTTGAATGAAACGCTTGATTGTTCGATGATCACACTTCAGAAACTTTGCAATTTTAAGACTGCTGCATCCCTCTGCAAGATATCTCACTATTTTTGACTTTTCTGAGCCTGTCAAGTCCTTCTTTTGACCCATTTTGCCAAAGGAAAGGAAGTTGCCTAATAATTATGCACACCTGATATAGGGTGTTGATGTCATTAGACCACACCCCTTCTCATTACAGAGATGCACATCACCTAATATGCTTAATTGGTAGTAGGCTTTCGAGCCTATACAGCTTGGAGTAAGACAACATGCATGAAGAGGATGATGTGGACAAAATACTCATTTGCCTAATAATTCTGCACTCCCTGTAAAACAAACAAGGATGGTCGAGAATTTATCGCCTACAACACAATCAAAGAGTACACATTAGAAATTAAATATTCAAGTCACAGTGGTGAATATCAGTGCTCTGGTCGCAGGAAGGGATCATATTATACAAAGATCAGTAATACTGTCTCTGTAACTGTATTAGGTAAGTCCTCAGTGACCAATAATGTGATGATTCATGTTGAAAATCATTTGAATCATAAAATTCTGAATACATTTAATTAATGTTGTCATTGAAACTTTGAACTTTAACAAGAACTACTGTATTTTACTGGTTACTTTGCTCATAGTATACACAGTACTACAATACTCACAGACTGTCATTTATTATTATTTCATGTGTTATTTTAATGTATAACAAGAATAACTGTGGATGAAATTAATTTTAAATAAAGAGAAGAAGAAACATCAAAAGCTTCATAAAATTTAAGACAATTTAAAATTTGTTTAAAATGATGTTTCTGTTATCTAAACCTGAAACTAGGCAGATCCCTCTGAACCCATCATTGTGTTTCCTTCAACAGTGAACTGCATTAGTTTACATTCAGTGTGACTTCTTCAGGCCAGAGATTGGACAAACATTTATACTGTGATTATTTAGAGATCTACAACCTGAATTACTGCAGCTCTGTCACCATGTTGAGACAGAAAAACGGCAAACATTTGAAATGTCTTAAACTGCAAGGAAAGAAAAAAAAAACAATTTAATGAAAACATTTGTAGATTTTGTTTTTGTTGGAATTTGAGTCACCTGAAAAAATCTTTTAAAATTTAGGATTTTTTTTAACCTTTATAATGGATCAGGTGTACATTATCTTCCCGTCTTTTTCATAACAGCAGATAAACCCAGGGCCACACTGACAGCAGGAACAACAATCATACCAGTAGGGGGCAGTGTGACACTGACCTGCTCTGTGCAGAGCTCTGATGGATGGAAATATGAGTGGTTCAGACGAACCCAAACAACTTATGAAGTTCAAATCAGAGGTCAACAAAACAGAGATATCAGAGTATCTCAAGGAGGAATCTACAGCTGTTTCGGAACAAGAGGAAACCCAGTGATGATGTCACCATTGAGAGTGAGTTCAGTCATTTAGTTTGAAATATACATTCACTCATGATTATCGAACATACAATGTTAAGTTTTCTGTGTTGATTTCATGTTTCTATTTGTATCTCAAATGTTAATATGTGTAAACAGTTTCCAATAAAGTTGTTGTAAAACAACAACCCAACTGGCCTCAGATATTCAGAGGTGAGACGATCACTCTGACATGTGAGGTGCAGGAAGGAGGTGAAACCACTGAGTGGGAGTATGAATGGAGAGGACCCAGCACACCCACACAGTGGACACACAATAATTATTGGACAGTTTGTCACCACTTTGTGTCATGAACTTTCAGCTGGTATAGTGACGGCAATGCTACCGCATTGCTCCATCACCTGAGGACAAAACTTACAGAAATAAACAGAAATACTAACACTACTACTACTACTACTAATAATAATAATAATAATGATAATTTCCAACAAATAGCAGCAAATCTACAATTTTTATAAGAAAGAATAAGTCATTCTGGCGTGTGATCTCATAAAGCACTGCCATTTGTTAAAATAAAACAGACACATGACTGGGTTTAATACAAAAAGCAATGATGACCAATCAGATTTGGAGCTTTAGTGAAAATATTCAGGGTTGGAGCCACACCAGCTTCATGTCAAAAAGACATCAGGGCAAAGCAGCAGATGGAGGAAAATCGAGGGAGGGAAGTTAAAAGAAAAACATCAAAATAATGTTACTGTTGCTATGACTACTATCCTCACCACACCAGTCACCTACAGCAGGAGGCTAGCATATTGAGATTGCCTTTGACGGTGCAAAACATTTCATCAACATTGTTGTGTTTGTTGGGGAGAAAACTTACAAACATACAGTACAGCACTTCAGAGTCACACTGCTAGCGATCGAAGATTTATGTAAATTTGACAAGCTGAACACATTATGTATAGGAGACACTGCACAAGATAGACTGACAATGGTCTACAGCCAATCAGGACGCAGAACACAATGCGCTGTAAAAAAAATAAAAAAATAAAAAAGCATGCAAAACTGCACAAAAAATATCTGCGAAACAGAGGGGCGCGAAAGTTGACCCACGTTATAGCGAGGGACCACTGTACCGTACAACATAATAGAATAAAATACTGTATACAACAGAATAGAAATGCTATATACAACTGAATAAAATACAATGTTGTCAGAAAAAGCGAATTGTACTTAGTGTTATTGCACATGTGTGGATGTGTGTGTTTGGTCAGCTGCCAAGTCTTTGTTGTGGAGTCTGACAGCAGCAGGAAGGAAACACCTGCGGAGTGTCTCTGTCCCACACCGTGGGTGCAGCAGCCTGCCACTGAAGGAGCTGCTCAGTGCTGTCAGTCTCCTGCATGGGGTGGTTATTAATACATCCTTAATTATGTAACGTCTGGAAGACAAAACAAAAAAAACCTAAACTGTGACAAAAAAAAAAGAAACCTATAATAAAGAAATTAAATACCTGAGGCATGGGAAATGCAGTTTGTGATAAGCAGGAAAAACGCAGATGAACCGACAGGGAATAAAGGGAAACGTAACGTAACAGGGCACACAACAGGGAGGCACAGGTGAACCTAATCTGACGAGATGAGACAGCGAGGAAGCAAAACAGAATACGCTGACGCAGGACAGGGGACTGTCAAAGGAAAACAGGAAATACATGAAAATAGAAACAAGGAACACTAGACGTAACACAAGGAACACGAGAGGGACAGTCAAAAAACCTGAGGGCTAAAGAATAACAAAGGGAACTAGAAATACAAAAGGCAAAACCATGAAAAACCACAAAATAACAAAATCTTAAAGAATCAAAAACCTAAACACGGAGTCACCAGACCATGACAAATTACTCTTTAAATACAGCAAAGAAAATATAAAAGTTTCACATTGTCAATCAAAATTAGTTTACAATTTATTGTTTATTGTTTATGTTCACCGTTTCAATTTAGTTGTTTAAATTATTTAAATTCAGTCATTTATTTGTTTGTTCTTTGTCTAAACTGAACTGCAGATAAACCAAAGGCCACACTGAGAGCTGATAACACAGCTGTTCCAGTAGGGGGCAGTGTGACCCTGACCTGCTCTGTGAGCCCATCATCATCATCTGAATGGAAATACTACTGGTACAGAGGTGGAAATTACACTGAACCCCTGACCACACAAGATGCAGTTTTCCACTCAAATGGACAAATCAGTGTCTCACAGGAAGGACTCTACAGGTGCAGAGGAGGAAGAGGAAACCCAGTTTACTACACAGAGGACAGCCAGGAAGTTCAGATTAACAAAACTGGTGAGTTTGTTAGGACATTTTAAGAGACTGGGCTTGTGTCGATGTGTTCACTGTGGGGAGTCAAGTCATTTAAATATAGCAAGGGTTGACTCAGAATCTAGTCAAGGAAAATAGATTAACTGGATCTTTTATAAAGTTATGTTATGAAATGTTAAACATAAAAAAGTTGAACAATAATTATTTTTTGTTTGTTGTTACAGTAACTGTGTCAGGAGCTGACAGCTCTTCATCTCCTGTGTGGTTGATGGTTGGACTGGTTTGTGGAGTCTCTCTCATTATTATTCTCCTGCTCTTGTTGTATCGCTGCAGACAGTCCAAGTGTAAGAGCCTCTTCTTTTCATGCTGTATTAGAGAGTTTATTTACTACATACACTTTAATTATTTACACATATACATGTATTCTGATCTCATGCCACAAAATATAAATGGAACAATTTACATCACAAACATGTGTAATAACATTTGTCTCTTTCACAGATTCCTGCTTCACCAGGTTGGTAAAATACTTTTTATTATTATTTTAAACAAACATCAGTTACTTTTGAGTTTATTGTGTTTATTTCATGTTTCAGGTCGATCCAGTCTGAGAGTCACAGTCCGGGCTCCTCCACAAATCATGGAGTCAACCAGAATGAAACTCATGAATACAACTCTCTTCATCCTGGTCAGCACTTAAACCGATCTTATACACATCGAGGGCCGTTCAGAGTTTAGTGTAAGTTTGTCTGCTTCATATACAGAATGATATTGTTATTGTACAGTATGGTATTTTCCATCTATATGTCCCCAAACTAAACAGTTTTCTCTTGTTTTTACTCTCTCTCAGTAATTCTGCTGCCATGCAGGCTGATTTATTCTTCACATTATTAAATGTCTTCAGCTCATAATATCTTTACATGTTGGAAATCACTTTGTCTTTTTGTGCTTGTCTTACAGGTCAGTGAGGAGAGCTGTAGCAGCAAAGCCAAGAAGAAGCTTTTTATGAAGCCACTCTTGCTCCTCTGCTCCCCAAATATCAGACATGCTCAGCTTTATGTGCAGTTACAATATTAAATCATAATATCATATACTTACTTATAGCAAAAAGTAAATGGAGGTATATTCATATTTGAGTTCTATGCTTTATAGTCAGGTATTTCTTATATTCATTCTTAAAACTTTTGTTAAAGACTTTTTCAATAGCAGTGAGAACAAAGTTTGAAATATGTGATCTTTAGTATCTGATAGCACGAATCACATTAGGACGTACTGGTGTGGGCAACAACAAATATTTACTTTATTGGTCTAAATTGATACAAATGATATGATCGGTACTGTATGAATTTAAATGCAATAAATATGTTTCATGTATTTTTTTCTGTTTGTTTTTTTCCTAATTTATAATTTTCTACGTGTATAGTTTTACATTTGAACGTTTTATGTTGATTTTGGTTCAGTGTATAAGATTATTTCCAAACTAACAACACAAGAGGTTAACAGGAGGCTGTAATGTTAAATTTAGTCTATAACAGTTTCTGTTGTCCAAATGGTAATTCAAAGTGACCCCATGAACCATAGTAATAGGTTTGTACTTCATGTAAAACTTTATTTAAAAATTATTAAATCATCATTTATAATATTAAACATTAAACTTATTATATAAATATTTTTAATAAAGAATAATGTGGTTACCCGTGTTTATAAATTACACACTAACGTGTAGTAATGGAGGAGAAAAGCTTTATGACAGATTAAGTAAATATTTGCTTATACATCACTAATGCTTACTAGTATTTATGTTAAAGTGTTACTGAAGTCACAGATGTAGCCAAATCTGGAAGCTGTTTTATTTACTGCTGAGCTGCACTTGCGCAGAGCCTGCTGCAGACTGTCTGTTGAATTCACAACCCTGCCACACAGACCAGAGCTGCCAACATTTCTTTCCTCGGAAGAACAGGGGGTTGGCCGTAGCTCAGGAGGAAGAGCAGGTCATCTACTGATCAGTTTGATCCCTGGCTCCAGTCTGCATGCCAAGTATCCTTGGGCAAGATACTAACCCCAAGTTGCTCTCTGATGCATCTATGCATGCTATGAATGAGTGTGACTGTTAGTTAGTAATCACGGGGTCTCGCAAAAAATCTCGCAAAAGTTTTGCGAGCGCTCGCAAAAGTTCATCTTAATTCATCTGAATTTTTTTTCTCTTTTTGTCCCTTGCGGGGCTCCGCAACTTTCAGCTTTGCAGCTTTCATCAACCACTGCTAAGGAAGTGGATGGAAGAGGTTTGAAAAAAAAAAAAACATCAATTGTGGCCTCTGTCGTGGATACAGTTTTTTTTGTGAGTGGTTGCTTCACATACTGAACAGAAAAACTGATTTCCAGAAGAAGGACAGTCAAGACACTGGACCTCCCATCTTTATCCGGGTTGTAGGGGGTCTGGGGCATAACTCAGAAGTGATAGGTTAAGAGGCAGGGCAAAAACGTTTTGGAGCCTAGCCCACTCAATTTTTTACATATCCTCCCTTTTATATTGCAAATCTCCAGTCGTTTTGGGGCGTTGTCACTTCTCCACACCTGGCTCTCTGCTCCATGTGTCATCAGTTCTTACCGACCGTCTTTGAACATGCATTCTAATGATGCACCGTAAAGTTTCTTAACGTTTATCTTCTCATCTTTTAGTAACCGTTTCTCTCTAGCCCAACTGGTCGAGAGATACAGTAGTGCGAGTCGCCCTGGTAAAACCCAGGCGTAGTCTTTCCTGCGCTCAGACAGCAGTACCTTGTACTTGTAGGACTCCTACATCATTCATGGACAGACACACACAGCAGGATATGTGTGCAGAGCTGGAAGAGGAGACCCAGAGTATCACACTGATCACAGTCAACCAAAGTTTGTCTGGTCTGCAGGTCAGTTTGAGGAATATTAATCTTCATGTTGATGATTTGAAAGTCTGTAAATCTGGCTGCATAACTAGCAGGACTCCTGTGAACCACACAAAAGTCAGACGTATATATTCACTGTGATATTTTGAATCCTAACATCTGTGAGCTTTGTCTCTTCACTGCATGTTGTTTCCAGATGTTCATTCAGCAGCGTCTCTCACAGTGAGTCCTGACAGAGTGCAACACTTCACCTCTGACTCTGTCTCACTGACCTGTGAGGGAAACTTCACTGAGTGGAGAGTGAGGAAGTTCTCTGAGGACGGCCGACTGTACTCTGACTGTAGGAGAATGACTGGATCCACATGTAACATCAACACATCAAAGTCAGATACTGCAGTGTACTGGTGTGAGTCTGGATCAGGAGAGTTCAGCAGTGCAGTCAACATCACTCTACAGAGTATGTTATTATACATTTACTTCTTGGATTTGAATGATTTAAACATCACATGAACATTTGTCCCAATTTTGCTGTATGTGAAGTCATTATGTGGTAAAAATAAAACACATACAGCAATTTTTAAATACACAAAATCAGATCTTCATGATGAAAAACATTTGTACAATCTGTTCTTATTATTTGTTGTCAGCTTTTTCTAAAAGTGTGCACCAGCTGATGTGACTGAAACAATTGTGTGTGATTGTGTCACAGATGATGGTAATGGTCCTATCCTGGTGAGTCCTGTTCATCCTGTGACTGAGGGAGCTTCTGTTAGTCTGAGCTGCAGTTTGAGAACACAAAAAATGCTTTCCAATGTGTTTTTCTATCACAATGACAAACTTATTCAAAATGATCCCCGAGGGGAGCTGAAGATCTCTGCAGTGTCAAAGTCTGATGAAGGTTTCTACAAGTGTCAGTACTCAGGAAGAGAGTCAGCACAGAGCTGGATGTCAGTTAAAGGTGAGCAGGATCAAAACATCTGATGGATTTTTGTAAATGAGTTTTATTTTAAGGCTTGAAGTTTCCTGGTTCTATTTTCTGAGACACTTTATGAAATTTTCATGAAATAATAAATATAATGTAAGTTATAATAATTAATGTAATTAATTAAGTAATAATTAATTATTGTTTGTTGTTACAGTAACTGTGTCAGGAGCTGACAGCTCTTCATCTCCTGTGTGGTTGATTGTTGGACTGGTTTGTGGAGTCTCTCTCATTATTATTCTCCTGCTCTTGTTGTATCGCTGCAGACAGTCCAAGTGTAAGAGCCTCTTTTCTATTTTTATTTTTATTCATATATTTTATTAGGAATGTTTCAGGGTTAGTAATCTAAATGACAACTTTACTGTAGAAATTAAACTCAGTACAAATCCAAATCTTTTAAAAAGTTGGAAACCACATTTCTACAAATCTTAGGAAAACAAACTATGAGGAAAGATGTGACAAAAAGCAAAGGAAAACTGAGGCAGTTTATAAAACACATGATAATGAGATGATGAGTAACAGGTGTGAACTCAGCTGGTGATAACTAAAGCCTCTTTTCCATTAGTAATTACTCAGATCGAGTGGTTTTCCATCACGCTCAAGTACCACCTAATGTGTGTGGTCATCGTCATAGTGACGTGGCCGAGCATCCCATGACCTAATGAGTATGTGTCACAAATGACACAACAAAGGGGAACATCATGGCGATGATATACCTGCTGCTCGGTCTGTGGCTTTCTGTAGACTCGGGGACCACGGTGTTGCATGTGTAACCATTTCGGGGTTGACGGGTTTCAAACATGGCTTTTTTTTTATCAACAAGAAGCTCTCATAACTCATCAAGTGATGCCACTGACCAGTCAATCAGCATGTACTCTATTGACGTCGCATTTTGGGATCACCTCAGTTCACTTGGAACTCCGGCTGAGTAAATACTAAAATAGTTCTATGATCTGATGGAAAACCCTGAAAACCGTGTTTTAGTTACTAATGGAAAACAGGTTAACAGAATGACACAAGATACAGGGGAGAATAAAACAGGAAATGACTCACACTGAGACCTGGACTAAGACACATGAGACCGTAGACAAATCATGGAAAGAGATAAAGAACAGAGTGAGAATACACAAGGGGATAAACAACCTCTCATTAACTAAAAAATAAAAAGATAACCATAATGTAAACACAACATTATAAGAGAAAGCCCTAATGTCAACAATAAAAAAAAAAATACAATACAATGAAACCAAGAATGATCAAAAAATATTAAACCAGAGAAAACAAAACACCAAAACCCGGGTCAACCATTCAGGGACCTTAAAGGAAGCACATGCAGGAAGACACCTGCTACACACTGTTGCCTGTCTCCCTACTGTCCCTGCAGATGACCCTAGGATGCTTGTCTTCCCCACATCTGGTCTTTCCAGATCTCTATTAACCTTCACATGTCTTAGATTCAGTTTGTGCTCAGTTTTTTATTAAAATCCAGTTGGACAAACATCCAAATAACCAACTGACTACATGCACAAAAGATCAGAAACAAACAGGATTTTACAACCTGATTGTTTCTTTAACTCGACTGAAAGAATCCACAAATGTTATTGTTTCATATCAGATCAACACAAACAGTAACATCATGATGGGTTCATGGTCTGAAAATATCTGATAGTCCTGGTGTTGATTTAAACACAACTAATGAAACTCTCTAAAAGGTTTTTCTGTTTTTTCATTTATCTTTGAAAAATGTGTCATGTTGGTTTTCATGTGTGAGCCACTGAAACACTGGTGCAGTATATCATGTGAAAAGCACAGAGCAGCTAGAGATGAAACTGTCTTTTAAGTTAAGGAAACTGGCACCATGTCATTGGTTTACAGTTGTGTAACTAAAATATGAACATTTCAGGTGCAGATAAACCCCCAGATGTCATTTACTCTAATATTGAACTTGAAAACTTTGGAATTAAGCGTGAGTACACAAAACATATACAATGTAGAAAAAAAGCCTGGAAAGTTTTTGAAATGTTTAAAAATGTGTTAATACTTTTTCTTTTGTGGATTCAATCATCTTAACAGGGAAGCATCATAAACCAGAGCAGAGTGCTGTTTACACTAATGTGAAGACGGGAGCTGCAGGTACAGTCACAACAGTCTCATTCAGTGTTTGTACTTGAATGTGTCATCACATCATTATATTGCAGGTAATTATAGGTCAACATGGAGTTTAGTTATTCACTTACTAATCAGTGTTTCAGCTTTACTGAATCACAGCATCCACAGATTCTGACCCAGACCTCAATCACAAAACACACACATGCAAAGCTGAAGTGTCACAGGCAACAAATGATTTTCACTTGAATTTCTTTCACTGTAATTGTAAAACGTTTAAATTTCAAATGTATCCAACATCTTTGTATCATATCTGTGCTGAACAAATGTGTCCTGAGCTCTGACGTCTCTTTTAGAGGACAGTCTGATGTATGCTGAGGTCAAACAGCCCAAAAGAGAAAAAGCCAAGAAAAACAAAGGTGAGCAAAGTCTGCCATCATCTCCACTGAATATTGTTCAACATGTTTATCTAATTATAGATAAACATGTTGAACAATATAGATTTAAAATGTAAATCTGCTTATTTTACAACTTATATTTGTATTCAGAATTCATCAGCTGAT
This sequence comes from Oreochromis niloticus, assembly GCF_001858045.2. Lineage (NCBI taxonomy): Eukaryota > Metazoa > Chordata > Actinopteri > Cichliformes > Cichlidae > Oreochromis > Oreochromis niloticus. The sequence continues at coordinate 24,400,117 of NC_031967.2, forward strand.
TAAAATCTATCATACACTTTTATCTTTGCATTAGTGGAGACATCCAGTTTCCTCCTGGTTAATGATATTATTGTTTTCAATGATCTTCTCTTCATTGACAGGAAAATCAAGTCCTGCAGCTGATGCAGCAGTTTATTCTGAAGTCACATCAGGAAGCTCTCTCAGTAATTCTGCTGCAGGCTGATTTATTCTTGACATTATTAAATGTCTTCAGCTCATAATATCTTTACATGTTGGAAATCACTTTGTCTTTTTGTGCTTGTCTTACAGGTCAGTGAGGAGAGCTGTAGCAGCAAAGCCAAGAAGAAGCTTTTTATGAAGCCACTCTTGCTCCTCTGCTCCCCAAATATCAGACATGCTCAGCTTTATGTACAGTTACAATATTACATCATAATATCATATAGACATATTGCTGTCTTTTAGTATAAAACAAATGTAGGTGTATTCCTATTTAATATTCATGCTCTTTATATTCAGTTATTTGTAAAGATTTTGTAATAAACCTTGAATGTATCTAACATGTTCCAACAGCAGTGAGAACAAAGTGTGAAATATGTGATCTTTAGTATCTGACAGCACAACTTAAAGTCAGTGTTTGCAGTGTTTCACAAGTAAATACTGATATGGGACCAACAAATACTTTAACTGTGTTTGTCTAAAGAACTCGTACATAAATAAGAATAAAATCATAGGCAGTGAATATGTTTAAATGTATTTCATTTATATTTTTGTGTTTCTGATCATTTTATGTATCTGTAGTTAGAAGGTAGAAATAAAATCTTTTTACATTTTAACATTTTATGTTTATGTTTGATTTTCATTTCCTGTATGAGATTATCCACAAACTAACAACACAATTACTTAAACAGTTTGTAACAGCGTTGTCACGGAAACCTGAAATAAACAGATGTTCACCAGATTATCTTCATGAGTATTGTTTGCAATACAGTCACTAACTTTACAGAGCATGACAGCAGTCTGCATGTATCTGACACAGAGGACTGTAATGTACTAACGTTATTAGTGTATTTTTATCCAATTTTTCTCAGCAATGATTCAGTTCATTAAAGATTCTTTTTAAATATATAACTGCTGAAATGTGTTTTCCCTTAGTGTGGTATTTATTGTGCTGCTTAACCTCAGTTAAAGACGTGAAAACATTTTGAGCTGTTGAGCACCAGTGCAAGTTGTTTTTGATCCATGTTTGTGTCTCTGAATTCATCTTTTGAAAGGTTTTCCACATTGGGAATGTTTTATGTTTTTAATTTATGTAAAACTTTTAAAACATTGAAATAAAACTCCAGTAAATTCACACATGAAAAGTGATTTTTTTATTCAAGCAACAACATCAAACAATAATAAAACATCAAACTGCAAATGTGACATTTTAGTCCTTCTGAGCAGCTACAATGCATCTGTGTGTGAAAGACAGTTTTTGGTCTTTGTCTATTCTGCTACAGGCTTATATTTATCTACTGGCAGACCTTGTGGTTTGTTTCACCATGAAAGGAGGAAATGCAGCCTGTGGTTTCAGCCTGAAGTCTTCAGCTTAGCAGATGTCTTGTTTTATGTTAAGCACACAGCAGAAAGTTAACAAGGAATTGAGCAGAGTGGAAATTTCACTTTTACCTTTGTGTGCATGACACATGTCTATATGACCTGCCTGTACTGAAATAATAGTAATGATTTTCACTGCTACATTAAAGTATGCATGGCAGTGTGTGAAAACAAACATAAATAGCATCATTGTGGTGATAAGACAGTAAAGGAAAAAGAAATCTTTGTGGGCATCATGAGAAAATGTGAACAGCTTGTTTCTCACGCTGAAAAGCAGCTGCCTTTAAGTCTCTGTATGGGCGCGCTGTAAAAGTTCATCTATCTGTGAATTAAATAAAATAATTTCTATTTCTACCCACAAAATCTTAACTTGTAACACATGATGGTTTTTGTAACCAAACCTTTATGCTTCACTCATATTTATCTGTCTGCTGGACTCTGCAGTTACATTAAATTGCTCCATCCAGGAGGAGTTTGGTCTGTGATGGAGAAGCTGAGCCTTTCAGTAAGATCAACATCATTGCTCTTCATTAAACAATGTAATAAATCTGTAAATCAAACCAAAGTTAAATTATTCAAAACTAATAACTGAAAACAAAAAACTGAGAAGTTTTAACAACAAGCGTACATTTCTGTATGTTTTTCTGTAAGTACAAGTCAGGTACTTCAGTACTTTTTTTTTTCATTGGAAAAAAAAAGAAAAAAGAATTTCTTGGATACGAAAAATATATAAAATAAGTTCATACAGAAGCTAGCTAAGAAAAAAACTACAAAATTAAAACTTTGTTTAAGAGGATTGAAAGACACTTGTGTATCACAAAACAGGAAAAAGCTTGAATGTGAACACGTCACACAACTGCTGCAGTCAAAGCTACAGGAGCTGTTTGAGGTTGGTGTAAAAGGAAGGAAGCACAGAGAGGTGATAGAAGGAGGAGCTGAATATAAACTCTGGTCTTATCTACATTAAGTGCAGCTTCTCTTTGTTCTGCATTTATTATCAATGCAAAGTCGAACACTTTGAGATTAGATGCAGATCAGCGTGCAGGGCTGGACGTGAGGATGGGGCACTCTTTCCTCTGTTTGCTGGGGTTATTCTGTGAGTACAATACACACCTTTACTGTTTGAATGGCAGCGATGAAGGAAAATGTTTCTCACTGGTGACAATTACAGTGTATCACTGCTTTAACCTGTTTACCTGACAGCTTCAACACAGCAGACTAGATTGTTTATTTCATGTTTCCAGCCTGTTTGACAGCTAATAGAAACACAGAAATTTGATGATAAGCAATAACTGTACCGTGTGAAGATTTACCTTTAAAAAGCCTCAGTTTATATATTTATTGTGATTTTGTCAGTTGTATAATGTCTGATGATGTTTCATTTATTATTTTAGTGCTCAGTACAGTCATCCATGGAATATGTGAAGGTGAGAAATAGTTTTTTCTTCCATTTATATCATACGTGCTGATCTGAACTAGTATTTAGCTTCTCCTGTGTTGCTCTAAATGACGTCGTCTGTGTTATATTTTGTATCATAAACAGTGTTGGTCAAGTTACTTGGAAAAAGTAATCAGTTACTAATTACTGATTACTTCCCCCAAAAACTAATCCCGTTACTCTACTAATTACTTATTTTCAAAAGTAATTAATTACTTAGTTACTTAGTTACTTTTTAAAAACACGATTTACAACCTGGATAGGTGATAAAGCGATAGATCTTTCAGTCCAATTCTACTTTTTCTGCATAATCCATCATACAAAATGTAATCAAATGGAAAAGTCTCTTTTTAAAACTTTAAACTTTAAATCTTTTAACTTTATGCATCAAGCAAAAATTAAATTATATGCAACATTCTCTGACTGGAAGAAATTTGTTTAACATTTAAACCTATTTTCTGCACATTCCAGCACATAAAATAAAATATTTTTTTTGTATTTACACTCACTCTTTCAAATAGATGCAAGTAAAACACAGCAGAAAATAAATAAAATCAAACACTAGCGGTCCTGTTGCTCTATTTTCACCTGTAAAGCAGGACTGGGATAGGCGGAGGTTTACCCTGGTCCAGGTGTGCCGCGGCGGTCAGTGGAAGGATCCGCGAGTTTCTCTGTGAATTTCACATTACGTTGTAGCGCACTCGGTGCTTGCTTGGAAGTTTAGGGGTTTTTTTCGCTGTAAAAAGAAGTTTTCTTCCCACGCACAACGGACACTAATGTTTTTGTCACTTTTTATGGAATCAAACTCAAAATAAGGTCAGTACTTCCACGCTTTAAACGCTGCATGCTCATACTCTCTCCGCACTCGATATATTATCCATTGTTGATCTGCACACAGCTGTTGTCACTAACGTCGCACTCGCTTATGTAACTGTCATGAGACATTCTCACAAAAAAATCACGGTTTTAGTAACGCAGCAACGCAGCGTTCCTACGTGAAAGTAACGGTAATCTAATTACCGTTTTTGCAATAGTAATCCCTTACATTACTCGTTACTTGAAAAAAGTAATCAGATTACAGCAACGCTTTACAAGTAACGCGTTGCTGCCCATCTCTGATCATAAACCAAACATTTCACTGAGATTATTGGTTAAAATGTTAATATAACCATGTTAAGTGTGTGAGCACTCAAGCACACACCCACGATACAAACTGTATATTTACTGAAGAGCTGTGGCTTCATACATGTGGATTTTCTTTTCATGTTTATCTGATCTGAAAATATCAACAGTGTGTGTAGTGCAGATTATCTCACTGAGTTATGCTGTTGGTTTGTATGCTGGATTATATAGTGGGATTTTTTGGATTGGATTTTTTGGATTACCTCTTGGAGTTGTAATAATGAAAATCTACACATAGATGACATATTAAAGAAAAAAGAACATGAAACATGGTAACCAAATGCTGCTCTCAGCTCCGCATAGAGTTTGTTACCTTCATCCCTCATTTGGTGTTTTGATTAGAAGCTGTCTAATTGTGTTGAATTGTGTAGCTGCAAAAACTCAAACAGATGATTCACTTTATTTAAGCATTCAGAGCAACAATTTTATAGTTTTGATCTTTTTCTAAATGACAGAACTTTGAGTGAAGGCCACTCTGACAGCAGACAGATTAACCATACCAGCAGGGGGCAGTGTGACACTGACCTGTAATGTGAAGTAGGCGTGAGTTTAAAAAAAATCTATTTTCCGATTAAAATCAATTTTAGCTTGAAATGTGCAATATTGATTTATTAAGTCCTCAGTCAATTTTTAAACATAATATATTTCAATATAAATGTATTTTGCCAGAAACACCAGAATATCAGGTTAAAGCTCTCAAAAACTATTTCAACAACCACCAACCAGCTAAAACAGCAAATGAGAGCAGGTAAATGGATTCCACACAAAGACGTAAACACAAAGCGCGGACCCGACACATCAGAATCTGTGAAATCTCAGCTTTCTCACCCCACGACACGTACACAGACACGCCATCGGTCCTGAAAGCCAACAGCTCACATATTCTGATGCCGCAGGTTTTGTCAGTCTCTGGCCAAAATTCACTGAACCAGCAACAAAAGCAGATCAAAACTAAGCTTCACATTTGATAAAGATTTTTTATTTTACTTTGACTACATGTAAACTTCGGAGTGGCGGACCTTAAAGCTACCGAGGTCTCAGAGTGAGGATCGAAGACGGTGGCTAAATATTGGTGGTGGCATGTTCCTGTTGCCATCATGTTTTCATTAGGAGCAAGCGAGCTGTGCAGGGATGCATGTGCCCTTTGCGCCGTCTAGTGAACGAGGGAAAAAGGGGTCAAAATATTGGCACAATCTATTTTTAAAAAAATCTAAATGGGACGAATTATCATTGCCTTTAAATTTTAAAACGAAAAGATGCTGTTATTAACATAGATGTCATTTAGATAGACTGTGTTCCTTTTCTTTTTTTTATATACCTTTTTTTCCACAAATGCAACACCCAATCGCATACTTTCTTTGTTCTATATACAGTGATCTCTAAATAGTTTGTCAAAAAGAGCAACCTCAGCCTCATTTCAAATAATAACTTTAAAAGATGATATCAAGCATTTTTTAAGTAGAAATAACTTTCTTCATCACAAGCTAGCTGCTGTTATCTGTTAAAAGACCTTTAATGAGTAGGTAAAGTTCTAGAATAACCCAATAAATTGCATTATCAAAAATAACCCTTTGATTTTCAAACTGTTAGAATTCACTTTTTATTTAGCATGTTTTACTTCATAGTAGAGGAATCCAGTGATATCTGATCAGGTCACAGTCTAGTTGAAAATGGCAGTTTGTGAAGACTGTGGCTTCTTCTGAGGCTTATCTTCAACCCAAACGATTGGGTAAAATTTTGACCCAATATTTTATCAAAGCTGCCAAAACTATGACCCAACAGAATTAGTCAAGCTGTGGAGTGAATTGAAGAACCCGGCACATTTCCAACCCAACTCCAGAGTCATGACTTTTGAACCAATAAGTCGCAATAACCCAACTTACGAACCTACGGCTTTTACCCAGAAGTTGAGTTATGCATTTTTTAGGGTGTACCGTTGTGTACGGTGCTGTTGGCCGCTGTTTTTTTCTTTTAAATGACTTCCGACAAGAAAGCTAAATTTCTGCTGTTCAATACTGTAGAAATGTAAATTTTTTTAAAAAGAAATTAAAAATTATGCCACATTGCAAAACACTTAGCTGTGTCTCTAATTAAACCTCTGTAACTTTTCTCTGCTTCACTTCAGCAGCATCAGGTAATGTTCATATGTTGATTCATGGTTTTCTTCTGTTTTTGATCTACTGCAGAATATTTTTAAGATGGTTATCTGCTATAAAAAGCCAGACCAGGAAAATCCAGTTTGTCTATGTTTTATCCTCAGTTACTTTGAGACAAAGTCATCTGCCGTGATGTTTATATCTCTGATGAAGCCTCACAAGTGTCAGCTTTGTTTTTATACATAGATATAAAAATATGTATATGATTGGAAATGATCAGAATTATAATATTTCTGACTGTCCAGGTCAAAATTAAATCGAATTGAATTGGGGATCAAATCTGTTATGGAAAAGAAATCGATACCCAGCCCTAATGTGAAGTACTTTGCTGACTTAAAATATGAGTGGTTCAGAGAACCCCGTATAAACTTTAATCAGAAGACCACAGTAGCTGGTGAATCAAACAGAGTACTTGCCTCTGAAGCCGGCGTCTACAGCTGCAGAGGACGTATAAAAGGGACAAAGTCAGTCACAGTAGAAAGTGACTCTGTCACCATTAGTGAAACTGGTGGGTTTAAAAATTTAATCTGGAATAAAACAGCTTGGATTTGAACTTATTTTGAAAAACTTGTAAACATGAAAAAGTGAATGATTTGATCTCATCTTTCCTCCATAAGGAAGAAAAATTTTTAAAAATATGGAACCACTTAATGCAGTGTTTGTGAGCTTTGACTGACTCTCAAAATTTAGTTCTGCGTTTTATATTTAATTAGTGGATAAATCATTGAACATAATACAGCTGAATAAAATTATTGATCTCGACTGTGCAGAAAAGAAAACGTCAAACTTCTTCATCCTGTCATGTGATGATAGATGAGGACCTAAATGCACTTTGAGACAGACTAATAATAAAAAGTGAAACTTTACACACACACACAAACACACTGAGAAGGAAGTAAAACTCAACATAAGACACAAGAAACAAATGACTACAAAATAAAACATGAAATGAAAATTACCAAAATAAAACAGAAAGTGAGGATTAATAACTAAACAGGGAAACAGTTAACAAAGGGGAACTGACACAGGAGGATGAGACAGGAAACACTGAGGAAACAAATTAAACTCTAAGACTAAATTACAAGAAGAACTAAAGCTCCATAAATGCTCAAAAATAAATGAAGCTCAATAAACAACACTACAAACATGAACAAACAACAAATTCAACCTAAAAAAAACTCAGAAAACAAAATCAGACCTTGAATCTGACACACTCCAGATTTCTGCATCCTCTTTATTTTCATCAAATATTCATTTGATGTTTTGATGGTAAAAATTGAAATTAGAAGCTCTCTAATATGTAACTTCACTAACTTTCAGTTGTGTTTGGCTATTTTTTAACTACAGTTCACTTACCGTTTTATATTTATTTATTATTCAATATATGAACAGTGTATGAGCATACTGTTATAGAGTTTGTTACCTTCAAATGTGACATGAATGAATGAAAAGACACTGACTGGGAATACAAAACCAACAAGGATGGTCGACAGTTTCTTGCCTACAACTTCTACATGGACTACAGATTAGAAATTAATTCTACAAGTCAGGGTGGTGAATATCAGTGCTCTGGTCGCAGGAAGAGCTCACGTTATACAAAGATCAGTAATACTGTCTCTATAATTGTAGTAGGTAAGTCCTCAATGACCAATAATGTGATTATTTGTGTTGAAAATCATCTGAATTATAAAATTCTGAGTACATTTAATTAATGTTGTCATTGAAACTATTTTTTTTCTGGTGCATTAAAACTTGAAACTTTAAGTTACTTTGCTCACAGTATACACAGTACAGCAATACCCACAGACTGTAATTTATTATTACTGCATTTGTGTATTTTAATGTATAACAAGAATAACTAATAACTAATAAATTAATTTTAAATAAAGAGAAGAAGAAACATCAAAAGCTTCATAAAATTTAAGGTGATGATGTTTCTGTTATCTAAACCTGAAACTAGGCAGATCCCTCTGAACCCATCATTGTGTTTCCTTCAACAGTGAACTGCATTAGCTTACATCCAGTGTGACTTCTTCAGGCCAGAGATTGGACAAACTTTTATACTGTGACTATTTAGAGATCTACAACCTGAATTACTGCAGCTCTGTCATCATGTTGAGACAGAAAAAGGGCAAAAAATCTGAAGCATCTTAAACTGCAGAAAAAAGAAAAAACTATAGTGATGAAATTTGTAGATTTTATTTTGTGGGACTTTGAATCACATGAAAAAATCTTTTAAAATGTAGGATTTTTTTTAATTTTAGCTTCATAATGGATCAGGTGTATATTTCCTTCCGTTTTTTTTATAGCTCCAGACATAGCAGATAAACCAAGTAAACCCAGGGCCACACTCACAGCAAGAACAACAACCATACCAGTAGGGGGCAGTGTGACACTGACCTGCTCTGTGCAGAGCTCTGATGGATGGAAATATGAGTGGTTCAGACGAACCCAAAGATCCTCTGAAGTTCAAATCAGAAATCGACAAAACAGAGATATCAGAGTATCTCAAGGAGGAATCTACAGCTGCAGAGGAACAAGAGGAAACCCAGTTTACTACACTTATGAAAGCAATGATATCACCATTTGGATAACCTGTGAGTTCAGTAATTTAGTTTGAAATATACATTCACTCATGATTATCAAACGTACAATGTGAAGTTTTCTGTGTTGATTTCATGTTTCTATTTGTATCTCAACTGTTAATATGTGTAAACAGTTTCCAATAAAGTTGTTGTAAAACAACAACCCAACTAGCCTCAGATATTCAGAGGTGAGACGATCACTCTGACATGTGAGGTGCAGGAAGGAGGTGAAACCACTGAGTGGGAGTATGAATGGAGAGGACCCAGCACACCCACACAGTGGACACACAATAATGATGTGACATTCAGAGTTTCTGAGTCCAGCAGTGGAGACTACATGTGTAAGAGTCGACGCAGAGATGACTCATATTCTTCAACAGAGTGGAGTGAAGCCTTCACATTGTCAGGATCAAGTAAGTCATGTTTGTTGTGTGATCTCCATTTGACAAATGTCATAATGGTCAGCACAGGATGAATTCAATGGTCTACAAAGCATGTTCCATTGTTAGTCAGACAAAGAGCTGCAGCTGATAGTAGCCTCATTGTAGACAGTTTGTCACCACTTTGTGTCATGAACTTTCAGCTGGTATAGAGACGCCAATGCTGACCTGCTGCTCCATCACCTGAGGACAATAATGACACAAATAAACAGGATAAAAATGTAGTATTCTTCAGACTCCCCCAACAAATAACTCTACAACTTCTTTAAAAAAGAATAAAAGTCATTCTGACCCATCATCTCATCAAATACTGCCGTATGTTAAAATTAATATGAAATACACAGACATGACTGTGTTTAAAACAAAGGTTTTTGATTTTATTTCTATTAAACTCATTGATTTGCTTTTTAACCCCGAAGTCATTTTATGAAAGCAGATCAGACTCATTCCAACTTCTTCCTGAAAATGCCTCATTTGTACAATATTGTGACTTTGTGTGCAAATGTGTTGATGTTCATTCTTTAAAAAAGTTTCTGTCTGTGAATCAGCTGTTTTTCACTCACCTCATTCGAAAACAAACACACAAACAAACAAACACAGATAAACAGTGCAAGCCCAGACATCCCAGCTGGCCTCAGATCAGTTAACAGTGTATAGTTCACCTGTCTCTGCATTTAGGAGTACAGTTTGGTGGTGGAGCATAAAAACAGTCTCACCTGATTCTTGATTCACTCTGATAAAGTTTTCATCATGTTATATACATCCAGCGTTAGCTCCTGGCTCTCTAGCTGGCTAACAGTTAGCTGAGATACCTGTGCTGTCCTCATGTGCTGCTGCCAGTTGTTGATTCTCATCTAATTTGCTTTGTTTGCTTTGTTTGCAAAAAGTGAGAAGATCACACGGAAATCAGGGACTGACCTGAGAAACCTAAGATCTATTATTGAGCTCCATCCACCTCCATCCACCGCCCTGGGGCGCCTCTGTCAGTGCGCCCCAGGGCAGCTGTGGCTACAATGTAGCTTGCCATTGCCAGTGTGTGAATGTGTGCGTGAATGGGTGAATGACTGAATGTAGTGTAAAGCGCTTTGGGGTCCTTAGGGACTGAGTAAAGCGCTATACAAATGCAGGCCATTTACCATTTACCATATATGTATTATATGTGAGCTAATTAGCACTTACTGAATTCGAAATATAGGAAATTGCATATTGATAGAATTTTTCTTTATTTTTTTCTCCAAAATCTTCATTTGTTATATAACAAAGTTTTTCCTGAAGCAAGTGACAATCTGATGAACATTTTCCTGTAACTTCAACAGCAAGTAAACCCAGAGCCACACTGACAGCACAAAGTTCAATCATACCAGCAGGGGGCAGTGTGACACTGAGCTGCTCTGTGGAGGGCTCTGCTGGCTGGAAGTTTGACTGGTTCAGACGTTATTCACAGTTTTCTAGAGCTCAGAAAATAGGAGCTGGAACATCAGAGCACACTATCAGTATTTCAGAAGGAGGCATCTATTACTGCAGAGGAGGGAGAGGAGATCCAGTTTTCTCCACAGAGGACAGTGCTCCAGTTACAATTCAGAAACAAGGTGAGGGTGAAATTTTGTTGTGAAATAAAACAAAAAAAATAATGATTAAACTGAAGTAACAATTTATAAATATCATTTTTTCAGTTTAATATTTGTGTTTATTTGTTTTTTAGTAACAGTTTTGGCTGCTGTGAAACTGCAGCACAGCTGGTCTCAGATATTCACTGGTGAGACAATCACTCTCAGATGTGAGATTCAGGGAGGTGAAGGAAAGGTGTGGAAATATGAATGGACAGCACCCAACACAAACAGCCCTCCAACATCCAGTGAATACAGGATCAGCAGAGTTTCAGTGTCCCACAGTGGAGACTACAGATGTCGGGGTAGCAGTGACTATCTCTTAACAGGATGGAGTGATGCCTTCAGACTGACAGTTTCATGTAAGTTGGACCATGATTCATGCTGACATTTCATGTTTTCATATTTACATCTGTCTTAACAGGAAAACTCCAACAATGATCCAGCTGTCTGCAGGCAGCTCAGGACAACAGTTTTTCTCACTGTGCAAACAGAAAGTAGAGACACCATGGAGGCTCTTAAAATATCAGCAATTTAAAGAGGAATGTACAGAGATGACAGTTTGATAAGAGAATGATAAATCAGTGAAATCTGTAGTTTGTTAAACAGTCTAATGTGTCACTTGCAGGTAGGGATGATAATTGATAAGAATTTATTGATTCTCATTGGCTCCACTTTGAGAGTCGCCACCATCTCTAAGCAGAATATCAAAGACATTCATGCAGATTAATTAGAGGCTGTGTGGTTAAATGTTTGTGCATGTTGGAGGTATTTCCCTCTTTGTTGTGATCAGTGTTGGGATCATTACTCAAAGAAATTAAAGCAAAAAAATTTCTTACACAAAACCAGCACACAGAGACTTTAAAGTGGTCGTCATGGTGATTCTGCTGTAGAAACATGAACAGGTAGAAACGGAGCTGCAGCCTGACTGCTCATCAGTTTGTTACCTGTTGAAGTTCAGCAGTAGCTTCACAGCAAATGACGGCTCATTTTCTCACGGTGCTGGTCTGGGGTCAGCATTCACTCAGCTTTAACATCACTCTGGGTTCTTGGCTAGCTTAGTGTCAGCACGCTGTCTGTGCAGGTGCTTTGAAGAGCCACAGTTGTGTTAACAGTTGATTAAGTTAATGCAGTTGTTTCTGTCCTAGAACAGTCTCCACTTTACCATCACTCTCATCCTTTGTGCAATAATTATAAAACTAATGTCCATATTCACGATGGAGACTGCGCAACCAATTTCCTCCTTTGGCACGAACTGAAATCAGCTGAACGTAGCGAGAGTGCAAGAACCGATATGCGAGTGACAATCTAATATTTGTCTTTCCTGTAACTCCAACAGCAAGTAAACCCAGAGCCTCACTGACAGCACAAAGTTCAATCATACCAGCAGGGGGCAGTGTGACACTGAGCTGCTCTGTGGAGGGCTCTGCTGGCTGGAAGTTTGACTGGTTCAGACGTGATTCAGTCTCTTCTAAAGCTCAGCTCATGAGAGGAAATGAAGCAAACAGAGTTACTAGTGTCTCACAAGGAGGTCTGTACCACTGCAGAGGAGGGAGAGGAGATCCAGTTTACTACACAGAGGACAGCAGTGACGTCACTGTTACAGAAACTCGTGAGTTTTAAACTTTCTGTTATTTAAGTTTCTCATGTGTTTCATACAAATATAGAAACAAACATTGTGGCGTCAACTCCAGAAAAGACTACAAAAACTGCATATTTATAGCTCATTAGCTGCTGTTAGTCTTTAAATTGTGTTTTATTAAATATTTTTGGCCCTCTCTCTTTCTAAATGCTTCTTTATCCTAAACTGACTTTAAGTGGACATGAAACACTACATGTATTAAACCATAGAGCCCTAAAAACAAACAAAGAAAAATAAAGGGTTAATCCTGAACATGTTGTCATCCGAGGTCATCACCAAGCTAACAGCTGAGCTAACAGTAGCGGTTTTTGATACGGGCGACATGGGCGGTTGCCCGGGCGGCATCACGGCCATTGGCAAAAAAAAAAAAAAATAGAAAATTGCTCGCACTCATGCTGCCCCGGCGTCATGCCAGCGCATATTGGGAATGGCATAGGCACGATCGGTTTTCTGTCGCCCATTTGTTGGGAGTAAGGGCGCCCTCCGTTTGCGAGGTGCGCCTGCTGCTTGCGGCACAGGGAGGAGAGGGCGGGGCTGTGGGGGATTCTCTGGCTGGCTGGAGCAGCATCTAATAACCAAGTTGCAAAATCAAAGAAAATAAAAACAAACCAACAAACACGAAAACACCAGACATCATGATACAGACTTATAATTTACACCGATGTTTTTTCGAAGTTCTATACGCCAAAAGTGAGCGCGAGAGCCCTCGGTGCGCCTGCTTGCTGCTGAAGTCAAAGTAAACGTTATTGTCATCTCCGCTACATACAGTACAGTATATAGAGACAAGACGACGAGGCTCCAGTTACAGCAGTGCAAACATGACTTTTAAAAACACCAGTATAGGCTTTTAAGGCCTACAAGTAAAAAAACTACATTTCCCCCCAAAATGACGTCACTTCCGGTTTCGGGCAGATAATGGCGGACAGTGTTATGAACAGTTGATCAGATCGGCAAAGCGTGTTTCTGGAATATTATGTTTTTGTTCCTGCAAGCGCTTTTAATGCAATTTTTGCAAAGCTATATGTGGAAGGAAACCATGACCTAGGGCAAACTGATGGCATGAGATGTAAGTACAACTCCGGTTTCATATCCAAAAAAAATTATTGCGCTAGCTTACGTGGTTCCAGTTCGGGGGGGGAAGTGTTCGCCCAGGCCGCCAAACAGGCTAGGACCGCCACTGTGAGCTAACATCAGGTCAGATCAGGGTCGGTAACCCGCGGCTCTTCCGCCCCTCAGCTGTGGCTCCCGCAAACTTTGGGTGAAAAAACTAAAACTAAAAGTCCAACCTTCCTTTTAGAAAGTGGCCTCATGGGTAATGTATCCTGTGCCACAGGTTGAATGTTGTGGTGAAGACAGGGAGCGCCTCTCTCTGCGGTGTGTGCGAAGCAGCGAGTGAGAGTAACATCTGCAGGAGGAAGTTTACAGAGTGAGAAAAAGCAAAGTGTGTTTATAGCAGCAGCTACTGCAGCCAGAGAGAGTCTGACAGGCCCAGCTGTGAGCCAGATGTTAGTATCCAGCTGTTCACTGTGTTCACCGCCTCCAGAGGAAGAAAGTGTGCTGCTGTAACCTTCCCACGCCTCTCTCCATCTCTGCACTTTGCCAGAAGTTGACCCAGAGCAGAAAGCTAGTTAGCAGCTACGAGCCAAACTCAGAACACTGAGCATCAGCCAGAGGTCTCCGTGGGTCAGAGCCGTGGATCTGGAGATAAACCTGCCATTCTGACACTCATGTCAACATGACACAGTCTGCTTTCATAAGGAGACAAATTTGTCTTGAAAGTGTTACAAATGTGCACGATATGATCAACAAGCAATGATTTGTGACTTGAAAGCAGCTCACATTTGTGGATCTGTGTGAAGCTGGCAGTTAAATTAGACTCAAAACCCCACGTGGGCACGAGACGTGATCTGTGGGTGTCAGGTGATTCATCCACATGTATTTAAGGTTTTGTGAGCTGTATATTATCATCAGATATGCTGTTATTGTGCAATAAATGTCTTTATATTTTCGACCCTGAGCTGATGTAATTGTATTTTATACTCAGGGCTGCCCGTGGCTGCATGACAAAAACACAGAAGATGATCGCTCATTGAAATGGACTGAAGACATAATTACATACAAATAGTTTTCATGATTATTCTTCTTATTTTACAATTATTGGACCACAGCTACATTTTATTTATTTACATTTTATTTACTTATTGTGAACTCAAATAGACCTGCAGAATGTTGCTTTATTTAAAGTAGGCCTGCATATGCACATGTTGTTTTTCTGTTAAACAGTTCTTAAAAGGTAAAAAAGCTGTTCTTATTATTAAGACATCTTATTATTATTGTGTTAAGTATTTTTGTTATCCCCTAACACGGGGATGGATGAATTTTTAAAAAGTAAATCTGAAAAACAAAAAAACAAAAAACAATCTGGACGTTAAAATTTGTGCCTCAATGATCAGCAGTTACTCAGGTTTGTGTCGACACATTTGTAAAACAGTTTGTGTGAACTGGAGACCTGAAAAGTTGCACACAAATCACTGCACACATTTGTAAATCGTTCTTTATGCTTGTGAATCATATTATACTCTTAAATTCTGTTCTTTTGAATTCTTTTGGCGACAGAGAAAGACTGAACTCAGAGTGGTCAAGCTCAAAAAATAATCTTTATTTTTATATTTCCCGAAATGGAGAACTGCAGAGACGAAGACGTACCCCAGTTCTGAAAGCCTTGCCAGGCAAAATACATATATATAGTTCTGCTATATGTCACACACACAGTTTACTTAGTTCCGCTTTTTCTGTCTGGTTTCCTGTGTTTTATTAATATGCCTATGCAGCTCTGCACTAAAACTTCCTGTTCTATGCAAAAGCATGCAGTTTCCTGTCAGTACTCTGTGACATTGTGCTCAAACTGGCGTTCTCCTAGTCTGGCCTCTATAAAACAAAATAAACAGAAAATAAGCACTAAGAATATATGTTTATCCCGTAACAATACACAGTTGTACCACTTTCAAGGTAAATTTGTTGCCATAAAAACAAGGATATACTGTCCACCTTCACTCCCTGTCTCTGTAGCAGTAAGTGGTTCTTCAAAGGGAAAATGCAGCTGTTAGCTGTAATGTTAGGATTTGTAGAGCACTTTATAAATGTGGAGTGTGTGGAGAACAGGCTGTGTGAGTCAGATACACCGGTGGGCCACCACACACGTGTACCACACATTAAATAAATGTAAACACTGATTTTTTAAATCCAGCTTCATGGACAGTCAAAATGTCACCAGGATGCAGTAAATCTTTCTCCTCTGAACAACAGCAAAAAATAAAATCAGGCTTCAAAATGACTTCATGTTTCTATTTGTCTCTAACTGGATATTTTTCTGTGAACAGTTCCCAGTAAGCCCACTGTGACCCTGCAGCCATCCTGGACTCAGATATACAGCGGTGAGACAGTCACTGTCAGATGTGAGATTCAGGGAGGTGAAGGAGCTCAGTGGACGTATGAATGGAGAGCAGCCAAGTTAAACACACCTCCAACATCCAATGAATACAGAATCATCAGAGCTACTGAGTCTGACAGTGGAGGATACAGCTGCCGGGGCAGAAGGGACTATTTCTTCTCAGAGTGGAGTGATATCATCACACTGACTGTATCATGTAAGATCTTTCATCCAGATTATTTGAGGTTACTTATTTAGTTAATCTAACCTTTAATTGGGACAATTAGTCATCTGCTTATTAAATAAAATCACAAATCAGATGTTAATATTTTTTTTTTATTCTAGTAGACTTTCAAACATGATAACAGACAGTTTTGTTTAAATTACACAACTGATCATTTAACCATTTGTGGACGGGCTGCAGTCTTGGGCGATCGTGGCTCAAGAGTTGGGAGTTTGCCTTGTAATTGGAAGGTTGCCGGTTCGAGCCCCAGCTTGGACAGTCGCGGTCGTTGTGTCCTTGGGCAAAATACTTCACCCGTTAGCTACTGGTGGTGGTCAGAGGGCCTGGTGGCGCCAGTGTCCGGCAGCCTCGCCTCTGTCAGTGTGCCCCAGGGTGGCTGTGGCTACAACGTAGCTTGCCATCACCAGTGTGTGGATGACTGGATGACTGGATGTGTAAAGTGCTTTAGGGTCCATAGGGACTAGTAAAGCGCTATACAAATACAGGCCATTTGCCATCTTCAGTGTCCATGAACAGCATCAACATGCTGGTTCAGATGTTTCTTCTCAGGGTAGAAATTCATTCTTTTTTCTTGTATGAAAATATTTTTAATGTTAGTTTTAATTCAAAATTAAAGGTTAAAAAAAACATATAACACATATGAACATCTAGAAAAACAAGTGAATGTTTCAGTTCAACATGCGCTCCAGTCAGACATTAAACTTCAGTAACACTGTGCAGTTATGAAACTTTAATCTGAGTCAAACTAATTTAATCAGAATTAAATAAATCAATGAAATAAACATCACTCCACAGATATAACCTAGGTGAATTATGTCCAGTGTTCACTCAGTGTGGGTGTTAAACTGTGTGACTGGAGTCGTGCTTTGTGGCATCGAGAGCTCAGAACAGTCCGTCAGCTAACAGTTAGCAAAGCTAGCTGGCCAGTAGGAGCAGACATCTCTGAAAACATCGGAGCAGTTTCGCAAATAGGCTCAAACAAACTGACCAGATATGTGAAGATTAGACCACTACATTCATGGATTAAAAAAGTGTACTTGGTGACAGACAGACAAGGTATTTTATAACTTTAGTTACACTTTAGAGCACTAATATTGCTGCTTGTGAATTGAAATACATTCTGGGATACCTGGCTGCCCCACGTCCACAGTGCCACCAGTTCAGCAGCAATTTTCTAGTATCGATCTGTCCTGACTTACTGTGCATGGTAACCAATCAGATGTTAGACAAGCTGCAGTGGCAGTGTTAACCCCGCCCCCTGACTTTGATGGGTGAGGCTGACAGATAAAGTTCATATCTCAACACAGCAGCATAAAGAGGAGTGCCAGTATGAATTAAATAAATTCATTCAATAATTAAATGTGGCATTAATTAACTAGTTAAGCACCCCCAACCCTTAAAAGTGGTGATAAAAGGGAGTCGATCGCATTTAATTGGTTATAACACAAGGTCAGAAATATAAGTCCCAACCTGTGTAGTATCCACAGAAACCTCTGAATCTCAACTAAAATCTCATATAAACCATTTCTACAACAAACAAACAAAGTGAAGACACCAAAAGGTTAGAAGAGCAGTTGCATCACCATGAATCTTTGGACAGGCAATATCCATATTTTGATTTATGATTTTCTGGAGTAAAATGTGAACCAAAGCATATTTTCAAAGGTCTTATATGCTATAACATACTTTTAAAAATTAGGCATGAGAAATAAAAAATAAGATTTTTCTATGTTTGAGTCACAGTAACTTTGACATAGTAACATCTGCAGTAATATTTACACCTCTGATGAAATCTCACAAGTGATAGCTTTATTTTGATACCAATATTGTATACACAAAGTTTCTAGCTGAAGATAAATACTCCATTTATTTTGGGCATTTCATTGTTGAGGAGGAACTTCAGAAAACCCCTGAGGGGTTAACAGGTTAATTTCAATTAGAAATAAATAAATAATTAAGTAAAAGTCATTAATTACACAAATTAATTATATAATTATTTCCTACTTTAAATAATCAATGACACATTTAATTAATTATTTAAAGATGTATTCAGTTAATTCATTTTGGCATTAAAGACCCTCCATAGTATGGTCAGATTTTGGTCAGTTTGGCCTCAAGAGGAACACAGACTCCATCTTCTTTTTTTAGTTGAATAAAACTCACCAGACTCCTATGTGGCCTAATTTTATTGGATACTTTATCGGAGTCTGTCAGCCTCTCTGATTGTTGAGTTTTTCTACATAGATCCATTTTTTTTTAAATCATTGGAAATAAAATTTAAAATTATAGAAAATTACCTAAACTTGGTGTGGGAACCATGTCAGTGATCAGTGATGGTCATGGTGCTCTAACAATAACAGACACTATTGAGTGTAGTGTCACTTGTGACTATTATTAAAGGAAAATATAGAGAGGACACAAAACATCTAAATGTAATTTGTATGTACATTTGAATAGATGAAGAATAAATTAGAGGGAATCTGTAGTGTAGTTTTGTATGAAGACAGTCTAATGTGTCACATGCAGGTAAATATTTTCTGGTTGGTGCCAGAAGCTAAATGACTGAGTGAATGTGTAATTACTATTAAGCACTTACTGAAAAAAAACAAACAAAACAAATCGCATATTTCTAAAACGATTCTTGATTGTTACTTTCTCTCTAAAATCTTTATTTATTGCAACAAAGTTTTTCCTGAAGCAACTGACAGTCTGATGTTTGTCTTTCCTGTAACCTCAACAGCAAGTAAACCCAGAGCCACACTGACAGCACACAGTTCAATCATACCAGAAGGGGGCAGTGTGACACTGAGCTGCTCTGTGGAGGGCTCTGCTGGCTGGAAGTTTGACTGGTTCAGACGTGATTCACAGTTTTCTGGAGCTCAGAAAATAGGAGCTGGAACATCAGAGCACACTATCAGTATTTCAGAAGGAGGCATCTATTACTGCAGAGGAGGGAGAGGAGATCCAGTTTTCTCCACAGAGGACAGTGTTCCAGTTACAATTCAGAAACAAGGTGAGGGTTAAGTTTTGTTGCGAGATAAAACACAAAATCATGATGATATTAAAGCACTTAATAACTTTAGTTTTTAAAATTTATTTTTTGTTGCATGTTGATTTTTTTCTGTTTAAAATTTGTGTTTATTTGTTTTTTAGTAACAGTTTTGGCTGCTGTGAAACTGCAGCACAGCTGGTCTCAGATATTCACTGGTGAGACAATCACTCTCAGATGTGAGATTCAGGGAGGTGAAGGAAAGGTGTGGAAATATGAATGGACAGCACCCAACACAAACAGCCCTCCAACATCCAGTGAATACAGGATCAGCAGAGTTTCAGTGTCCCACAGTGGAGACTACAGATGTCGGGGTAGCAGTGACTATCTCTTAACAGGATGGAGTGATGCCTTCAGACTGACAGTTTCATGTGAGTTGGACCATGATTCATGCTGGCATTTAATGTTTTCATGTTTACATCTGTCGTAACAGGAAAACTCCAACAATGATCCAGCTGTCTGCAGGCAGCTCAGGACAACAGTTTTTCTCACTGTGCAAACAGAAAGTAGAGACACCATGGAGGCTCTTAAAATATCAGCGGTTTAAAGAGGAATGTACAGAGATGATAGTTTGATAAGAGAATGATAAATCAGTGAAATCTTTAGTTTGTTAAACAGTCTAATGTGTTACATGCAGGTAGGGATGGGAATTGATAAGAATTTATTGATTCTCATTGGCTCCACTTTGAGAGTCGTCACCATCTCTAAGCAGAATATCAAAGATATTCATGCAAATTAATTAGAGGCTGTGAGGTCAAATGTTTGTGCATGTTGGAGGTATTTCCCCTCTTTGTTGTGATCAGTGTTGGGATCATTACTCAAAGAAATTAAAGCAAAAAAATTTCTTACACAAAACCAGCACAAAGAGACTTTAAAGTGTTCGTCATGGTGATTCTGCTGTAGAAACGGAGCTGCAGCCTGACTGCTCATCAGTTTGTTACCTGTTGAAGTTCAGCAGCAGCTTCACAGCAAATGACGGCTCATTTTCTCACGGTGCTGGTCTGGGGTCAGCATTCACTCAGCTTTAACATCGCTCTGGGTTCTTGGCTAGCTTAGTGTCAGCACGCTGTCTGTGCAGGTGCTTTGAAGAGCCGAAGTTGTGTTAACAGTTGATTAAGTTAATGCAGTTGTTTCTGTCCTTGAACAGTCTCCACTTTACCATCACTCTCATCCTTGTGCAATAATTATAAAACTAATGTCCATATTCACGATGGAGACTGCATAACCAATTTCCTCCTTTGGCACGAACTGAAATCAGCTGAACGTAGCGAGAATGGAAGAACCGATATGCGAGTGACAATCTAATATTTCTTTCCTGTAACTTCAACAGCAAGTAAACCCAGAGCCACACTGACAGCACACAGTTCAATCATACCAGCAGGGGGCAGTGTGACACTGAGCTGCTCTGTGGAGGGCTCTGCTGGCTGGAAGTTTGACTGGTTCAGACGTGATTCAGTCTCTTCTAAAGCTCAGCTCATGAGAGGAAATGAAGCAAACAGAGTTATTAGTGTCTCACAAGGAGGTCTGTACCACTGCAGAGGAGGGAGAGGAGATCCAGTTTACTACACAGAGGACAGCAGTGACGTCACAGTTACAGAAACTCGTGAGTGTAGTTGTTTTATTTTTACCAGATCAAGAGGTTATTATGTGATCACAATTTTTGATTCAAGTCAAATATTGTGAAATTAAGGACTCGCCCTTACAGAGAATGTGCTCTCCAAAAAACATAAATTAAACACACAATAATATTTACACCTTTTAATGAAGGTGTGTGAGCTCCAAAAGTTCAAATTGAAGAGAAAAATTAGATCTTGCAGTGAAAAGTTTCAGATTTTGTTTTAATAACAAACAACAACACTATTGTTTCTGTATTGCACTCGTCCCCATTTCCCAATGTTGATGTAAATACCAGCCGTACCTGCAGGTGTTAACATGAGACTGTGCTGTAACTATGTAAACACTGTATATGAGAGTTGTGTTGGATCTGATTGTTCAGCGTTCAGCATGGTGATGGCTGAGGGATAAAAGCTGTTCCTTAGTTTGTTAGTTCTTGTCTTTATGGCTCTGAAATGTCTGCCTGAAGTTAGACGTTCAAACAGTGCATGACCTGTGAGATGGATCCTGAAGGATTTTCTTCATGTTCCTGAGACTGCGGGAGCTGTGCAGTTCTTCAAGTGAGGGCAAAGGATGGCCGACTATCCTCTGGGTGACCTGTATAACCCTGTGGAGCTCTTTTCTCTGTGCTACTGTGCTATACAGTTCTTGATGTAGCACAGTATGCTATCAAAAAACAGCTACATGTAACAGGTATTACAATTAAATCATATGGGATACGTATTAAACTATTGTCTCAACAACTTTGGACCAGTATCAGAAAGTTCTAGGTAAGACTATGGAGCCTTGAAAGGATCAGCAGAGAAGGAACCACACAATGATAGATAAGATGTGATTTGAATAGAAACTGTATTGAAAGTTGTGAAGTTTACAAACCCTGCCTGTCTAAAGCCGGCTTCCTACAGTGCACAACCGCACATTAAAGGGCTCAAAAATAAAATCAAAACCAAATATCCTCTTTAAGGAAATTCTCCAAAGAGTTTCAATTAAAGAGCTTCCGCTCCTGTTGCTCAGTCCACTTCTCTTTGGAAAGAGAAATTAGGGTTCCTTGTGGGTGTGTGTGTGTTTCTGTCCACTGGTTCTAACACTACCTGGGTAGATTTTAAAGTGTTAGTCTTATCTGTGTCAAGGGATGTAGTGATAGTCCTGAGGTTCGCTGAAGATGGATCCCATGGCTGGCCACACCGTACTCGGGTCCGTCTACAGTCACTTTCTTGGGATTGGCTCGAATCTCGATCTCGAATGATCCAGTCCTGGTCAAAAACCAATCTATGCACACAGTTCAGAGTGCATACATTACTATTTTATCTATGCTTCTTCCATCACTCATCTTTCAGTCAAGTATTGCTCAAGTATAACAAATTATTTTAGTTATACAATGTCTCAAGCATCATGAAATAACTTGAGTTACATCACACAAGGTTTTAATGCAACAGAAAATATACCTTATATTTACCCTTTCAAGAATAAATAAACTTATAAGATTCACTCTCACATATTTATCCTTTTAACAGCTCGCTTGTAACTGCTCTTCTTTTTAAGATATTTCAACCTGAATTATTTCTCAGAAAAATATATCAACTTCTTAAAACATTAATACATTCAACAGAGTAATGAGATCCCTCACATTTTATAATCACATTTTATGAACCTTTTGCATCTTTATCAAATGAGTTAACTTCTAAGTCAACAAAACTAAAACGGGTGCATTTAAGCACTACATGACGATATTACTGCTTCTCCAATGTTTTGGAAAGCTAACTAAATCACAGTAATGTTAGAACACACAGAAATTGCTAAGCAGTAGCTTAATACTAGCGGTTAGCTGGGCACATTTTAATATATTCTTTAGCACTTAAAATTAAACATCTGCACATCAGTGATGTTACAGTACTGATGAAGCAGTCCTGCAACTGCTGAGAGGCTGACTCTGGCCAGGTTTTGGGGTGTCTTTGTGCTGTTTGTAGCAATTTTGCAAAGTGGGATGTGTGCCAGTATCAAAAACAGTTATCTGTGGTCAGACTGCCGGAGGTGTTGTGGTGGGTTAACCCTGTAGCCTGTTGGAGGCTGATTTTTTTTTCACTCACGTTACTCTCATGTTTTAAACAACAAAATTTTTATGTTTCTATTTGTCTCTAACTGGATATTTTCTGTGAACAGTTCCCAGTAAGCCCACTGTGACCCTGCAGCCATCCTGGACTCAGATATACAGCGGTGAGACAGTCACTGTCAGATGTGAGATTCAGGGAGGTGAAGGAGCTCAGTGGACGTATGAATGGAGAGCAGCCAAGTTAAACACACCTCCAACATCCAATGAATACAGAATCATCAGAGCTACTGAGTCTGACAGTGGAGGATACAGCTGCCGGGGCAGAAGGGACTATTTCTTCTCAGAGTGGAGTGATATCATCACACTGACTGTATCATGTAAGATCTTTCATCCAGAGTATCTAAATAAGGAAAAAGCACTTCTTCTTTCTTACAGCTTTATAACTGTCTTTCATGTTGGTCAGTAAAATGTTTAGTTTTTATTCCAACAACAAAAACCTGAACAGCAGCTTTTTATTCACAGTGAAGAGAACAAAACATATGAGAGTAACTTCTCTGCTGTGCAGCTCTAATACATGAAAGATGAAATGCAGAACAAATGCTGAATCTGTCTCAGCTGCTCCACCACATCCACTAAGAAACATTAAATCCACTGATTGTTCCTCATGTGTGTTTTTAACTTAGAAATGCAGCAAATTAAATATGAAAGATTAGTGTTGTATTTGTGTGACAGTTGTACAGTTTGTTGTAGCTTCACCATTAAAGTTATGTGATATTTATTATTTCCATATTTCCACCAAGTTATTTAAACTGGTTTGATTCAGTCATTGACTTTTTTTCTTTTTCTAAACTGAACTGCAGATAAACCAAAGGCCAAACTGAGAGCTGATAACACAGCTGTTCCAGTAGGGGGCAGTGTGACCCTGACCTGCTCTGTGAACCCATCATCATCATCTGGATGGAAATACTACTGGTACAGAGATGAGAAATCCTCTGAAGCCCTGACCACACAAGATGCAGTTTTCCACTCAAATGGACAAATCAGTGTCTCACAGAAAGGACTCTACAGGTGCAGAGGAGGAAGAGGAAACCCAGTTTACTACACAGAGGACAGCCAGTCAGTCAGGATTGGGAAAACTGGTGAGTTTAACATGAAGTCAGATAAATTCCTGATTAAGGAGGAAGATGAAGAACAAAAGGCATTAACATTTTTGACATTCATGTGTTTTTATTGTACTTTCTTGAACAGTAACAGCCTCAAACAGGCCTGTTGTGACTCTGTATCCAAACTGGTCTGAGATATACAGAGGAGAGACGATCACTGTCAGATGTGAGATCCATGGAGGAGACACTGAGTGGGATTATGAGTGGGAAACAAACAGCAGGATAAAAGCTCCAAATCAAAATGAATACAGGATTAGATCTGCTTCATCATCCAACAGTGGAAACTATCGCTGTAAGGGCAGAATGAAAAGTTCACAGCATGAAACAACAGAGTGGAGTGATTCAGTCACACTGACAGTTTCTGACAGTAAGTAGAGTCATAGTTCATTTAAGCTGGAAATAGAAACAGTTTGTAAAAATGTGTTTTTATTAGTACATGTTGAGATACTTGACATGTTTAGATAGTCTCACTCTTAAAGTTCATCATAAATATTTGTGAGTCAACATTTTAGTGACATTGAATTCAGAGTTAAGAGACGAAACATTGAGAGAAAATCTTTGTTGAACAGATAAACCCCGTCCTGTCCTCACTGTGTCTCCATCATGGCTGAGTCCTGGAGCCTCAGTAACTCTGAACTGTGAGGTTGAACATCCGTCTGCAGGATGGAGCTTCTACTGGTATAAAGCTGTTCCTGATCTATCAGAGAAATCCTCCAGTTATGAGCTGCTACCTGATGGCAGTGGGACTGCACAGGACTCCTACATCATTCATGGACAGACACACACAGCAGGATATGTGTGCAGAGCTGGAAGAGGAGACCCAGAGTATCACACTGATCACAGTCAACCAAAGTTTGTCTGGTCTGCAGGTCAGTTTGAGGACTTTTAATCTTCATGTTGATGATTTAAAAGTCTGTAAATCTGGCTGCATAACCAGCAGGACTCCTGTGAACCACACAAAAGTCAGACGTATATTTTCACTGTGATATTTTGAATCCTAACATCTGTGAGCTTTGTCTCTTCACTGCATGTTGTTTTCAGATGTTCATTCAGCAGCGTCTCTCACAGTGAGTCCTGACAGAGTGCAACACTTCACCTCTGACTCTGTCTCACTGACCTGTGAGGGAAACTTCACTGAGTGGAGAGTGAGGAAGTTCTCTGAGGACGGCCGACTGTACTCTGACTGTAGGAGAATGACTGGATCCACATGTAACATCAACACATCAAAGTCAGATACTGCAGTGTACTGGTGTGAGTCTGGATCAGGAGAGTTCAGCAGTGCAGTCAACATCACTGTACAGAGTATGTTATTATACATTTACTTCTTGGATTTGAATGATTTAAATGTCACATGAACATTTTTCCCAGCTTTGCTGTATGTGTGAAATTTATTTGGAGAAATAGCAGTTTTTAAATACACAAGATCAGATCTTCATGATGAAAAACATTTGTACAATCTGTTCTTATTATTGTTTGTCAGCTTTTTCTAAAAGTGTGCACCAGCTGATGTGACTGAAACAATTGTGTGTGATTGTGTCACAGATGATGGTAATGGTCCTATCCTGGTGAGTCCTGTTCATCCTGTGACTGAGGGAGCTTCTGTTAGTCTGAGCTGCAGTTTGAGAACACAAAAAATACTTTCCAATGTGTTTTTCTATCACAATGACAAACTTATTCAAAATGACACCCGAGGGGAGCTGAAGATCTCTGCAGTGTCAAAGTCTGATGAAGGTTTCTACAAGTGTCAGTACTCAGGAAGAGAGTCAGCACAGAGCTGGATGTCAGTTAAAGGTGAGCAGGATCAAAAAATATTTTATTTTTTCTGTGATTTATAACAGATGGATTATTTATATTCACACTGTTAGACTTTTCATCGCCACTTTACGGTAACATACTGGCGTCACTGTTGCCAGCGTCATACCGTGACGCCGTGTTACGGTAGCTTACCGTTCTGCAGGATGATACCGTTTTTTGCTGGTGTGGTATAATACTCTTGGACAAATTATGGTAACGCACCGTAGCTTTTTTTACGGTATCTCACTGGCGTCACTGTCACCAGTGAGATACCGTTATGTCGTTATGTCGTAAATTACGTCAACAAAGTAACATCATACTGTGATTAAGAAATTGGTATACTACCGTTTATTCACGGTATGTCACTGTAAGCCCGCTGCAAGGTAATAAACTGCAATATATTAACCAGTAACTTACCGTTATCACGCATCATCAGTACCAAAAATATTAATCTCTGCTAGAGGATACCGTGTTCCTACAGGCGGTCATTTACTGTTTAACAGGTCGTAATTTACCGTAATTTCAGTTAACAGTAACATACTGTAAGAGACTGGAGGGTTCCAAAAAAACTGGATGGATGGATGGATAGATAGACAGACACACACACACAAAATATAATTCATGTGCTTTACACCACTTTTTTATTTCAGTTCTGATTTTCCTCTGCAGAAATACACATTTCCAAAATCAAAAACTAAAAAGAACTGAAAACATATTTTCACTGAGGAAGCATTTGTTTTTACTAAACCATGTAATCCATTATTTTCTCAGATGGTTGTACAAACAATAACGATATTATGTCATATCCATATCATGGCAGACAACATATGCTCAAGTGTTGGGTTTTCTTAGTTATATTTTGTAGGGTCTTAAACCTACAATGTGAAGTGCCTTGGCATTCATTTTGTTGGCACCATACAAATAAAC
Source organism: Oreochromis niloticus (assembly GCF_001858045.2). NCBI lineage: Eukaryota > Metazoa > Chordata > Actinopteri > Cichliformes > Cichlidae > Oreochromis > Oreochromis niloticus. Next base: position 24,426,995 of record NC_031967.2, read on the forward strand.
TGAATTGTAATGAATATAACATCAAGCCCCACACTTCTGCCTTTATATACACTTTGTCCAAAATACTGGCTCACACCACCAAATCAATGCACAAAGCAGGGTCCACAAGGACATGGATGAGCGTGTGTGGTGTGAAGGAACTTGACTGACCTGCACTGAACCCTGATCTTGCTTTGTGGACTGAGTTCATTGATTTGTAGGGTGAGCCAATACATGTGACAATTAAAGTGTAAGTAGCTGAAATAATTTTTAACAAACGGGTAAAAGAAGGAAAAAAAAATCAAAACTGTTGCACTCAAAAAACCTGTTGGACAGAGACAGCGTCTTGCAAGATGGCAAGAGAGCTTGTCTTCATTGTTGCTCATCTTGTGTAAATGTCCAGAAAGCATGGGGCATGGATCATCTGTGGAGACACAGGTAACAACACATTGGTCACTTAAATTATACAAGAAATTCACTAAAAATGGCAAAAACAGTTACCTAATTTGAAGTTCTCCACTCAAATTCAGTAAGCCACTGGAGGAAAGTTGTGACATGAGGGTTAATGTGAACAACCTTTCGCTTCACAGTGGTCCCAGTCTTTCTGCTTGTCCCAACCTTGGAGGTACATTTTGTTCCCTCTTCAGGGTTTATCCTTACAAAAAACCTTGCACACGCTGACTCCTGGTATTCCAGGTTCAATACATAGAATGAACCAAAGAAGACTGACAGCATCAGCAAAGGTGTTCTCTTTGTCCAGCTCAACAATTACACGCCCCTCTGCACTCACCATCCAGCAGGTGGCGGTCATTGAACTTTGTCCTTAAATGTATAGGGGCAACATGTTGTCATTATGCAACATAAAATAATTTCAATACTTCACTTCTTCACACTGTCTAGATAGTCATAAAGCAAATAGCTATGTACAGTTAATTCTTAATGGCCTTATGTACATAAGTCCGTTTTAACATATTATAATTGTACATAATTGGGAATTATTCTGCCCATTAAACACACCTAACAAAGAGTCAGCCCAGTTAAATTACCGGAGATGAATCAACTGTATGGTTATTTTGGAGTTTATAGTTTGTTCTGCTGTTAAACTTTACAGTATTGACTTCAGTATTTATGCTGTTGGTGTAGCTAGATTACTATGTTGATCAGTAATATGTAATGTGAAATTTGATATTGTTACTTTGCTGGATTCACTGAGACACATGTCCAGCAACCTTGGTTTATAAAGGAAATTACAGAAATTTGAGCTAACAAAACAGAGACTGGATACCTGTGTCCACGAAAGCTCCTGTGCCAAACAGAAATTTTAATATGGTCTAATCAGCACTATTTCATAAATGACTTCTTACCAAGCATAATCAGCCTTGGGGTGCTTGGCAGGCTTTTAACATGCAAACTGAACAATATAAATTTGCGTGCACTGAAGCCACAAAATTTAGAAATACACAGTTGCAAAAAGTTCAGTGACCAATTACCTTTCCTGAATGACATATGCAATGCAAAAAATAAGAGTATTGTCAATAGGGACCAATTCCCAGTTTTTACATGATCAAAATTATTCACAAAAGGCTTCAATAAACAGAAAATGTGTGCCGACAAGAGAGCAGTGCACAAAAACGAAAAGATATTTGAGCTCGACGCTTTAATGGGTTTAACATGACTTAGTCAGCACTCCGCAGTACAGGTAGTACAAGCACACCTGAAAACACTGACCAGCTAACAGCTTTAAGCATTTGGGCGCAACCTTGGTAGTTCACCGATTCACCTGTTGCAAACGTCCAAGTTTCTATCAAGTCTCATAAATCCATCGGCAACTATTACCTAACTAGTCTTTTGAGTCTCCACATTCATAGCTATTGACATTTTGTCTTAGCATTTGAATGAAAATATCCTGGTAGGGTAGCTGAAAAGTCAAAACAAACAGTAATAAGAACGCATTTCGGACTTCTCTCGAATAAGTGAAAAAAACACTTACCTTCAGACTGATTAGCTGGTTCCGATCCAACTTTAATGTGTCCCATGTCAGTCCGTTTTAGGGAAAAAGTGTTAAGTGGTTTCATTTAATTTTGGGATACTCCCGCATGGACGAGCAATTTGGAGTCTAGCAGAGTTATCACGAATAGCATACGATCTTCAGATATAATCCAATCAACCTTGCATTTAACCCGATTGATCATCCAGTTACCTCTGATTACTTCTAAGTTGCACATGTTAACGGTCTCATCATCACTCTGTGCTGCAGCGAACTGGATCTGTGGCACAGAATAGTTGATGGTCATGTTGTTCTCCTGCTTTGCAGCTTTGTTTGAGTCTGAATTGCGGCTTAAACGTGCAAAACTAAGCAGATCAATATTTTCTTCTTGTTGTTATTTAATGGTGGTTGGCAACCAGCGAAAGGAGCATTAACCACTCGAGCAATATTTTCTATCCCCATTGTTGTTTTGAAAGTGAATACCCGACGTGTGCGTCATACGTCACGTTGTACGTCAGGTGAAGGTGTGGTGTCGGCTATCGCACCTGTCGCATTAAAAAGCTTTAAAAACGTAACAATTGCTTTAAAAACACAACCCAATGCGCTAAACTGTGATAATGTGCAGAGCATATTATTAGGTTAGTTCACTGTAGTTAGGCAGAGGTGTCTTAAAAAGTACCACCTTATACAAAACAAATGAAGGTCCAGAAAGAATAAGAAGAGAAGAAAAGAACACCCTGCTAAATTAAGTCATTTTTAAACATTACTCTAAATGTAGCCATTAGTATTTGTTGCTGGCCATACAAAAAATAAGTATACTTCAATTATATTTCCCAAGTATACCTTACCTAGTACGTATACTAATAATGCTTCTTGGGACTATATTGGCCCCCGTTTTAGTACATAACAGTATTCTTGAAATTAACTTTTAGATGTACTTTTTGTTCACCATAATTGTACTAGCATAATGTCATAATGTCTACAAGAGTATAATTAAAATATACGCGACTCTATCACAATACTAACCTTACAAGTATACTATTAATTAATAGTATTACTAATGTTTCACATTGTTTGACTTAACAAATACATTTATTAATATATGAGGTTCCATTCAGTTCAAGGAATTAAATTTTAGTGTGGCTGCAACTTACTCCTTAAGTTAAAAATTATGCTGTAGTTTATATGTTATACTACTTTCACAGTGAATCACATTTTATGGTAATACACTCTGAATGAGGATTTAAGTAATTACTCTTAGATCTACAGTAGAAAACAACAGAAATCCAGATGGTGTAATAGTATAATCTCAGTAACATCACCAATTGTTACATTTGCTGTATTTTACAGCTGTTTCCATGAGTACGGTGAGTTACCGTAAAAATAATGTAATCTCATGGAATTTTCCCACAATTACATGCAAATTACAGTACTAAACTGCTAACATCCTTTAGAGTTTTTTACTGTTGATTATGCAGTATTAAGCTATGGAAATTACTGCAAAGGCTAACAGTGCATGTACCTCATGTACTGCAAATACGAGGTACATGTACATTGTTTCATCAGTAATGTTTAGCGTCAGTTTTATTTCTTTATTGAAGTACTTTGTAAACTTACTTTACCTTATTTTATTAAGTTAAATAATTTATTAAAAATTAGACATTCTCCTTTACAGTAGCTGTGTCCACACCTGAGAGCTCTTCATTTCCTCTTCTGATGATCTATAGACGAATTCTTGGATTCATGTTTATTTTCCTTCCACTGTTGTTGTTTTGCTGCAGACGGTCCAAAGGTGAGAACTTTTTTGGGTTTTTTATGTTTTTAAAAATTAAAATAAATAAAATTAGAAATTATTACATTAGTATAAAAGCCATAACCATGTTTCAGCAAAAGACACACACAGCCACAAGGTTGCAGCTGGGCAGCAGCCCTTTTATTAGCCACACACACTGTTGTTTCAGCTACCGAGGCACAGGAAGCAGACACTCCTTGGTGGCTTGCTGCTCACTTCCCTCCTTGCTCGTCACTGTCAACAACATAAAACAGAACCCAAAGTCAATTACCTGGCCAGGCACACCTGTTCCTTGCCCTGCCCCACGAGCACACTGCGTCAACTTCTATGCAGCAGGCCAGAGACCTGCTTCATGCGGTGGAGCCACTGCCGTGGGGCATGGCCTGAGCAGAGGGTGAATGGCCGTCCCAGGAGGTAGTAACGAAGGGAGTCGACCACACACCAGATCGCGAGGCACTCCTCCACTGTGCTGTGGCGAGTCTCCCAGTCCGTGAGCTTCTGGCTGATGTAGAGAGTGGGACGGTCGACTCCCCCTACCTGCTGGGACAAAATGGCCCCCAGCCCTCTGTTCGAGGCATCTGTCTGCAGAATAAAAGGGAGGGAGAAGTTAGGTGTGAAGAACAGCGGCTCCCCACAGAGAGCTTCCTTTACCTGCACAAATGCTGCCTGGCACTGCTCCGTCCACTGGACCAGATCTGGGGCACCTTTTCGGGTGAGATCAGTCAAGGGGCTGGTCAGGTCCGCGAACCCTGGAATGAACCGGTGGTAGTAACCTGCCAACCCCAGGAACCGTCTCACCTCCTTTTTGGTCTTGGGGCGTGGGTAGGATGCAGTGGCTGCTGTCTACTCTACCTGTGGACACACCCACCCGCCCTCCAAGTGTTACCCCAAATGCTGTACCTCCCTTCATCCAACTGCACACTTCTTTGGGTTGGCCGTGAGCCCCGCCTCCCTCATGGACTCCAGAACCGCGGACACCCGCTGCACATGCTCAGCCCAGGTGTCGCTGTAGATGATAACATATTCCAGGTAGGCGGCAGCATATGCAGCATGCAGCCGCAGCACCCAGTCCATAAGGTGCTGAAAGGTGGCAGGGGCTCCGAAAAAGCCAACCGAAGTGTGACAAATTGGTACAACCTGTACGGAGTGGAGAAGGCTGTTTTTCCTTAGACTCCACAGACAAGGGAATCTGCCAGTAGCCCTTGGCCAAATCCAGCGTTGTAAAACAACGAGCAGTGCCTAACCGGTCCAGGAGCTTGTCGACCCGGGGCATTGGGTACGCATCAAATTGTGACACCTCATTCACCTTGTGGTAGTCAACACAGAACCGTATAGACCCATCTTTCTTCATTACAAGAACTATGGGGCTAAACCAAGCACTGTGCGACTCTTCTATTACTCCCAGCCTCAGCATCTCATTCAATTCCCGCTGATCAATTTGCCTTTTATGCTCAGGGAGCCTGTAGGGCCGTGAATGCACCGTCACACCAAGCTGCGTCTCAACATGGTGCTCTATGAGAGAAGTACGGCCGGGTAGTGGGGAGAACACATCAGCAAAGCACTGTTGCAGTGCAGCAACATCTGCTCTCTGGGCCTGTGTGAGATGGTCATCACAATGGAGGGAGGTGGGAAGAGCAGCGGTTTCAGCCTCTCTCCATGCTTTAAGGAGGTTGAGGTGGTAAATCTGTGTAGCTCCTCCCCTGTCCGACCATGATACCTCATAGTCAACATCCCCCACTCGCCGTGTGATCACAAAGGACCCTTGCCACTTGGCAAGTAATTTGGAGCTGGAGGAAGGGAGCAATACAAGCATTTTGTCTCCTGGTGAAAATTGCCTGAGCCTAGTCCCTCTGTTGTACAGGCTTTGCTGACACTGCTGGGCCTGGAGCAAATTTTCCTGTGACAACCTCCCCAACCTGTGCAGTTTTGCTCTCAGTTCCAGCATGTATTGAATCTCATTCTTCACGGGGCTCGACCCCCCCCCCCCCCCCCCCCCCCCCATTCCTTCAGTGTGTGAGACATGAACGACGTGCCCTGGTCAGTCAGTATTTCTTTCAGAATACCGACATGGGAGATGAACTGAAACAGTGCCTGCGCCACACTTTTTGCCGAAATGGTGCGCAGCAGCACTGCTTCTAGGTATTGTATTGCATAATCCACCAGGACCAACACAAGGCGATAGCCGCGTGCACGCCGGTGGAATGGCCCGATGAGATTCATACCAATGGCTTCAAACGGGATCTCCATCAATGGTAATGGGCGGAATGGCGCCTTTCAGATGGCTGGCTGGTTAACCAGCTGGCATTCTGGGCACGACACGCACCTGTGGCGCACGTCACCCTAAATGCCCGGTCAATAGAATCGGGCCATTATACGCTCCAGAGTTTTCTCGCATCCTAAATGCCCTGCCATGGGGTTTGAATGAGCCGCTTGGAAAATCGTTTCCCAGCAGCTTTGAGGCACCAACAACTGGGTAGGGATTTCATTCGTGCAAGTGTCGTGACTGTGTGGGGGTAAGTCCGCGCAGCTTCAGGGCACACCAAGCGACCATCAATATCTATCACCTGGTTGTAGGCTGAGCGTAGGGTGTCGTCCCAAGACTGCTCTAGTGGAATATCTTCCGTGGGGTCCATAACGGGAGGCAGTTGGGCCTCCATAGAGGTCCCCGCCGCCTCCTACCCCCCAGAGTGAGTGTCGGTCAACCCCGCGTCACTGCTGAGCCCCGCGCAGACATTACATCAATTTAAAGGTTGCGATCGCATCTCCACGTATTGCCCCAGGAATCTGTGAAACCCCGGCCAATTTGTGCCCAAAATTAGGGGATGCAACAGGCGCGGACTGACCGCCGCCTTTACTCTAAGTGTTTTGCCCCTAAATTTTAACAGCAGCGACACTACCGGATACTTGTGAATATTCCCGTGCACACATTTCACCTCCACCCACTCTGCCTCCAGCAATGCCCTGGCCAAACCAGAAATTGGTGAACCAGGGTCTGCATGCAGCCCGTGTCCACCAAAGTGTGGCGTATACCCCCTTGACACCTTACCGGGATGCGGTACATCCCTCCTGGACCGCGGGCGGGTGCTGGAGCCCCAGCGACGTGGAACACCTGGCCCACTTCCATCAGTCTTATTTTACATTTTTAATAAAGGTGCTGCTAATGAGCAGACTCTAAATCAGGATAAAGATCAGCAGCAAGTGTACTCCTCTCTTCTTCATGGTTAGTTTTTCATGTAGTTTCAAATATTCGGATGCTATTTGCAACAAGACTGTACTTATTACATCTGCTGCAGCTTTTAATATAAATGTTATTCAAGAATATTTGTTTAAATTAGTATCACAGACATGAGGTGACTGATTTTCTCTGACCTGCAGGTGATCGTTGTGTCTATGAGACACTCAGAAGATGTGAAAACACTGAAAATGGTAAAGTATACACTTTCATTAATATAGAGCTTGTGGAAGCTGGATGATTATACAACAACTGTATTTAACATGAAAGTCAATAAGATTATTATTTCAGGTCCTGCAGAAGGTGATTTCACCAATGTCACATCCGTGATTCAGCTCAAAGTCATTAACAAGACAAGTGAGTGCACAAAATGTGAGATTTGAAATGCAAAATATACATTGGTAATTATGCTCACTGATAATAAATGCATTTGTGGACAAAACAGAGGGAGTTTGTTTTGAAATGCTTTCATTTGATCACCTCAACAGGGCAACGTGGTGACCCAGAGGAGAGCTCTGACTACTAATGTCAATGCACATCCAGCCACAGCTCTAAAATCTTAACAGCAGCTCTTTAGCTTTTTTTCTCTTTAAAGTTTCTTAAAAACTTGAAGTGACTTTGAATGAAAAGGAGATTTTGAATTCAAAGCAATGATCCTGATAGCCTGAGTTTATATTGTCTTCAGAAAGAATCACTCAGTGTGTTTCACTTATTTCTCTCACATTAGATAATAATTTTAATGGAGTTTAGTGATCTGTTTTTATGTTTTTAACTATTTCTTTCATTTTTTATATATTATAAATTTCTTTCAGGGAAGCACTTTGTAACTTTGCCAATAAAAGTGTGATATAAATAAAGTGTGTTGTTGTTGTGTGTCAGACTGAGAGTACATGTTACAGCTGTTCAGTGTTGTGCATGAATCCACTGAAAGACAGCATTCATTTAAAGGCACTCATTGTCATTTAAAACAGCTTACAACCCCCCAAAATGAACTAAAGCTATCAACATATTCGGAAGTAACAACTGCTCTGATGTTATGCTCAGCAGCCTTTTTACTGTGTAGAAGAGTTTTCCCAGTTTTCTCGGGGAGGTCCGGCCTGTACTTTCATGTAATACCGATTTGTGCCACCAGGTGTCATAGCGAGTCATTGGGACTTCTTCTCTTATTGCATCCATACTAATAACATCCAAACTAAAAGGCTTTCTAGAGAGTACTAAAGAGTACCATTACTGCTAACCATCTAAAACATATTTTTAAAAATGCTCCTCTGGTAGCTTATTGCTTTTTTTTTAAGTGTAAATGTTTAAATACAAATAAACAGTTGTTGTGGAAGTTTCCATTTAATAAAGCCTGCAGACAAACGGTGAGCGGTAGCTAACATCCTTTAATCAAAAAGAACAGAAACCCAAGCTTGGTGACAGCAGCCATCGCTGGGGCAGACGATTGGCAGAGTCTCTCTCCCTGAGCCTGGCATGGCCCTGGGTTAAATACCTCTTACAGGAACAAAAGGCAGTACACAGCAGTTTTAACCCCTTTGTTGCCCCCCAACCCCCACCCCTCAAAGAAAGTTTCACACTCCCTTGCTACCTCTTACAGTGGAGAAAAGACAAAAGGCTCCACTACCTGTGGTGCCAGGATTCCTGTGTCAGTGTCCCCATTTCCTTACCAGACCCCCACCATCTGTCTAAATGCTTGAATAGGGTATGAGGCAGACATGCTTCAATTTCATGGGCTTTTTTCTGCAAGGAACACGTGTAGTACCATAGAGGTTTCGAAATACTAACGTTGTGTTGTCTGAATTTACTTCATTGGGGGCCATTTTTATGGAACTATGATAACTAGTGTTATAGCTGTGTAATACATCTTGTAACACATCAACATATCGACGTGTATTTGCAGCTGTGAAATATCTATACATTTTACTTTTAAGAGTTCTGTTAAACCTTTCACAGACTGAAAGGTAGTCCAAAGGTGAGGTAGAGAGTAGTGGGTAACAGGCTGAAGGGGACTGCAGAAACTTTAACTGTCAGGTTAAGTATTATTTCCCATATGACACAGACAAAATGATTTATACCATGCTTTTTCATTAAAGATTGAAAACTGGAATTAAAAAATTCCTTACCACTATCTGTTTGTAGCTTTTCAGGAATTTGGCTATCTTTTAAGACAGAGTCAAAAGCCTTAGTGACTTGAACGCCTGTTTTGTTTTTCAAGACTCTTGCATAAGCTTTTTTAGAGAAAACATCTGTAACTGTAAGTAAACATTGATAGCCATCGTTATACTCAAATAACGCTCTCATATCACAAAGGTCTGCTTGATATTGATTAAGAGGTCTGGGGACAAACACGCGATTTCTCGGAAAGCGCAGGCGTGCAGCTCGGTGTAAGGTGTAAGCATCCTGCTCTGACAGGAACTGCTGAGCTTCTTGATGCATTCTCAATCATCCAGGAAAGTAAATCTCCAAAAGTTGATTCTGTTCATCTGGACGTAGCGTTTTGTGGGAGAAACGTTTTGTCACTCATACAAGTGACTTCTTCAGTCTCAGCTGACTGCAGGTTTCCCCAAACCTTATAAACAGTACATTTGAATAATGACTGAAACCAGCCCACTGAAGGAACAATGGGCTGTGAGGTCAGTTCCTTAATCATAATTATGCAAATTCCCATGACCATTGATCAACAATCACTGACCAAAACCCACTGATCAATGGCCATGAGTACCATTCACAGAGAGTTGGGGAATGGCTGCAATCACAGCATTGTAAGATGGCGAAAGATGTACCCTTAGGCCCCCTCCTCGATTCAGAGATGGTCTTTCCCTTTTCATGTAAATGGCCTCCTTGACTTCACACTCAAACCAGCGTTCTTCCCTGTCCAGGATGTGTACATCCTCATCATTGAAAGAGTGTCCACTGGCCTGTAGGTGTAAATAGACTGCAGAGTCCTGGCCTGATGAGGTTGCTCTTCTGTGTTGTGCCATCCGCTTCGCTAGAGGTTGTTTGGTTCCCCCGATGTATAAATCCTGGCAATCCTCCTGGCACTTAACAGCGTACACTATGTTACTCTGTTTGTGTCGGGGGACCCGATCCTTGGGGTGGACCAGTTTTTGGCGCAGCGTATTTTGGGGTTTAAAAGCCACAGAGACCCGGTGTTTAGAAAAAATGCGTCTCAACTGTTCTGATACACACATGGGATCACTACAGGTTTTCGCCTGGGCAGCGGTTGTCCTTCTCTCCTCGATCGGCCGGAGCTTTCTTTAGGTGCCTTCCCAGCTTTGACAAAAGTCCAGCTGGGATAACCACATTTACTCAGGGCCTTCTTGATGTGCTGTTCTTCTGCCTCCCTGGCCGCTGTGTCAGTGGGGATGGTGTTCGCTCTGTGTTGGAGCGTCCTGATGACACCCAGTTTGTGCTCCAGTGGATGATGATGGTGATTCAACTTTTGGAGACAGAACAAAGATACGAAACAAAGACAAACTGAAAACAAAAAAGGAACATGAACAAAGTAATAAAACTGAACTAAGTATCTCATAATTCCAAAAGAATGAATAAATAATTGAACAGTAACAGCCTCAAACAGGCCTGTTGTGACTCTGTATCCAAACTGGTCTGAGATATACAGAGGAGAGACGATCACTGTCAGATGTGAGATCCATGGAGGAGACACTGAGTGGGATTATGAGTGGGAAACAAACAGCATGATAAAAGCTCCAAATCAAAATGAATACAGGATTAGATCTGCTTCATCATCCAACAGTGGAAACTATCGCTGTAAGGGCAGAATGAAAAGTTCACAGCATAAAACAACAGAGTGGAGTGATTCAGTCACACTGACAGTTTCTGACAGTAAGTAGAGTCATAGTTCATTTAAGCTGGAAATAGAAACAGTTTGTAAAAATGTGTTTTTATTAGTACATGTTGAGATATTTGACATGTTTAGATAGTCTCACTCTTAAAGTTCATCATAAATATTTGTGAGTCAACATTTTAGTGACATTAAATTCAGAGTTAAGAGACGAAACATCGAGAGAAAATCTTTGTTGAACAGATAAACCCCGTCCTGTCCTCACTGTGTCTCCATCATGGCTGAGTCCTGGAGCCTCAGTAACTCTGAACTGTGAGGTTGAACATCCGTCTGCAGGATGGAGCTTCTACTGGTATAAAGCTGTTCCTGATCTATCAGAGAAATCCTCCAGTTATGAGCTGCTACCTGATGGCAGTGGGACTGCACAGGACTCCTACATCATTCATGGACAGACACACACAGCAGGATATGTGTGCAGAGCTGGAAGAGGAGACCCAGAGTATCACACTGATCACAGTCAACCAAAGTTTGTTTGCTCTGCAGGTGAGGAATTTTTAAATTAACTGTCAGTCTTATAAACATTTGTCTCTAATGAACTGTTCTGCATGTGCTCTTTTCGGTCCTGCATTTATGATGTGTGAAAGAAAAAAACATGACCATAATATCCTATTAGAGCGATTAGAACATGCTGTAGGTATTACAGGTACTGCGCTGCAGTAGTTTTTATCATATCTATTTAATAGACTCCAATGTGTTCATGTAAATGGAGAGTCCTCTTCACAAGCTGAGGTTAATTATGGTGTTCCACAGGGTTCAGTGCTAGATTCAATTCTGTTTACATTATACATGCTTCCCTTAGGCAGCATCATCAGAAAGCATAGCATACATTTTCACTGCTCTGCACATGACACCCAACTCTATCTATCCATGAAGCCAGGTAACACACACCAATTAGTTAAACTGCAGGAATGTCTTAAAGACAAAGACCTGGATGGCCGCTAACTTTCTGCTTCTTAATCCAGATAAAACTGAGGTTATTTTACTCGGCCCTGAAAATCTTAGAAATATGGTATCTGCAATAAAGCAGTGTTTTTGAGTTCATGTTTGTCTCTGTGAGTTTTGCATTTGGGTCCTTTTCCTGCCTGCTCACAACTGTTTTAAGACAAGGATATGTCTTTCAATGCACATATTAAACAAATATGTAAGACTGCTTTCTTCCATTTGCGCAACATCTCTAAAATGAGAAATATCCTGTCTCAGAGTGATGCTAAAAAACTAGTTCATGCGTTTATTACTTCCAGGCTGGACTACTGTAATTCATTATTATCAGGAAGTCCTAAAACTCCCTGAAAAGTCTTCAGTTAATCCAAAATGCTGCAGCAAGAGTACTGACAGGGACTAGGAAGAGAGAGCATATTTCTCCTGTATTGGTCTCTTCATTGGCTTCCTGTTAAATCCAGAATTGAATTCAAAATCCTGCTCCACACATACAAGGTCTTAAATAATCAGGCCCCATCTTACCTTAATGACCTTGTAGTACCATATCACCCTATTAGAGCACTTCGCTCTCGCACTGTAGGCCTACTTGTTGTTCCTAGAGTATTTAAAAGTAGAATGGGAGGGAGAGCCTTCAGTTTTCAGGCCCCTCTTTTGTGGAACCAGCTTCCAGTTTGGATTCGGGAGACAGACACTATCTCTACTTTCAAGATTAGGCTTAAAACTTTCCTTTTTGCTAAAGCATATAGTTAGTGTCAGGAATAGTAAAAGATTATGCTGCTATTATTTGCTGCTATTTTTTATGATCATTATTACTATTACATTAATTATTAATATTGATATTGCATTTAGATGTTTAAACATATTGGCACCCAATTAAGCTTTTATTACAGGTCCAAGAAGAACCACTTTAAACTGTTGAGTCGAATCTATAATTCTAAATGCTTTTCAATGCTCCTATAATCTTAGATGTTTCTGTGCAAAAGGAGACAGGAAACGCCATGCTTTGCAAAAGTGAAACTGAAAGCAGAGTCTCGGGACTCTGGACCAGGTGACCCTGAATCCTCCCTTATTTATGCTACAATAGGTGTGTTAAAAGGAAGCTTTTCCTTCCCACTGTCACCAAAGTTCCTGTTCATAGGGGGTCATATAATTGTTGGGTTCTTCTCTGTATGTATTATTGAAGGGACTACCTTATAATATAATTCAGCACTGTATCAATAAAATCAAATTGAACTAAATTGAATTAATGCATCCAAATCCAAATGAAAAAGTAATCATTTACACACCAAATTCTAAGTTCAGGTTTACAGGTCTGATCAGTTTTGCTTTCAAAAAACTCCCTGTCCGTGTAAATGTGTAAAAAAAAATTTTTTAGACGACCTCTTCCTTCAGAGAATATTAAATAGAGATGATGAGATGAGATAGCCTTTATTTGTCAGTTGCAGTTGCCCACAACCGAGATGACAGACCTTGCTGACCGTACATACAATACACAAACATCACATTGGGGAGACAGGTCAGGCTAGGTAGCAAGGGAAAAAAAACATTGAAATGTGTAACACAAAAGGATAATCCAGGAATGCACAGATATCAACACACCATAACACAATAAAACACAGACAAGCAACATGGGAGAGTATTCCAGTGTGTACAGCTGGTCTGGAACCGCTGCAATCTTCGATCGCGCCTCCAGCTGATCCGCTGTCCACATCGGATGGGAGGTAAGCATGGGAGGAGGCGTTGGATTCGGGGGAGGGAGGGTGATAGTGCGTATCAGTATCAGTGTACATGTTTCGTGTGTGTGTGTGTGTGTATCCCGTGTTCAGCTGAGAGAAAGTGTCACCACGCCCGGTTAAGCGAAGATCAACAGTCTCCAGTGGACCCAGGTGGCCTTGAAGGAGGTACAACAAGTTCTGACAACAATCCTGTTATCATGGGAAGAATTTGTTGTTACAGTCAGCTTTGACCTTGGCAGGCCTTCAGCTGGCGCCAGTGGGATAGCCACATGAGTGAAGATGATGAATGTTTGGGTTCAGTGCAAACAACTGCATCCAGTTGGTCTAATGTCCATCACTGGTCACCAATTATCTCAATTCCCGTTGTTCTTCTCCAAGATGTTATCCATAGTGTGTTCAAAACACAGTCTGAGTATTCACAGCCCTTCCAATTGTCTATCATGTCGGCCAGCCTTGTGGGATTTTGAACAGCTGTAGCCGCTTCTTGTTCTTCGATAAGCCAGGTCCGAGCCAGGTCCCATCAGCCAGAACTCTGTTATCGTGGTTCCGAATTGATAGATGTCGTTCAATGTCCTCCATCGAGAGTGTCGCCAGACACACGACGCAACCGACCATCGAGTATCCGGCAGCAAACGTCTCCGCAGGACAATCGGGCTCTCCCAAGCTCAGGAAGGTGTCAATTTCGTTACGGAACCAGTTGATCAAATCCATAATTCTTTAGGTTTTAGAGAACAAGACTGAGAAACTCTTTGAGGATTAGAGTTAGACGAGACTAGACAAACACATAGAAGCAGCAGCAGGGAAGATGAGGGAGGGAGAGGGTGAAAGATCCGTCCGCCTCCTCTGAGAGCCAAAGAAAAATATGTGTGCATAAATTGCCTGATATACTCAGATAAAGTCACATGAGCACGTAGTAGGGATGGAGCCGAACCCAAATATGGTATTCGGAAAGGCACAAATAATGTGTTTTTTACGAATACTTATTTGGAACAATTACTTAAAAAATATTTGTATTCGGGAAAAAGAAAAGCTGAGTTTCTTTATGAGACCGCAGTGCATGACTGGATGAGTGAGTGACGTGTAAAAGAGGTGACTGACACGGGCTGCTCCACACAGCAACAGAGAAGGCTCGGCTGAGCGATAAATGAATTAATTTAATTTATTATAATTATATTTTTGTTGAATAGATTTTTTTGTACTTTAACTGGGTTCCGGAGGCAGTTTATAACTTTAGCGAGGATCGGGAGAGTATTCCATTACGCTGCATTATTGACGTCTGCAGTCGGGTGCTCTCATGTTCGCTCTGTTTACGTAGCTCTGTTAGCTCGGTCATTTAGACAATAGAATGTTGACAAAGTAACGTTAACATTCGGTTTAAAAGGTTAAAACAATGCTTGTGTAGTTGTGTCGAATTGTATGCACTTGTGGGAGTTATATGGTACGTTTAATCTTTGGCAGACAGCAAGATATAGGCTATAGCCAGTTAACCTTAGCAGAGCTTCCCGTTGTCCAGTCACTCATTAACGTAGCTGAAACTCCCCTCATGGATTTGGTCAACCAAATAGAAAAGAGTGTTGCTGCTGCTGAGCCACCACTTGGTCCTCCACCAGCCAAAAAACTTGATCAAGTTCTGTGTGGAAACATTTTACATTCAGTTCTGCAGATGAAACCAAACTGATATGTAATGTGTGCAAAAATCAAATCAGCAGACACAGATATCAAACATCTGTCAACATCTGTTATGCATAATCACAAGCACTTAAAGCATCCTCTCCTGGTACTGTCTGCCACCCATTTCTTCTGCAGAGGAAGAAGAAATGAAGCATTTTAAGATGCGAGAGAATGAATAAGAATGGAGGAGAAAAGGCAAAGTTCAGAAAATTTCAGAAAATCTGAACTCATTGGACTAAATGTGAACCATAAGGAGAAGGCTTATCATGTTGTTGATTGGAGATTGAGCCTTAATTATAACCCTGATTTAACCCTCCTTACATCCTGTTTTTCAGATGTTCATTCAGCAGCGTCTCTCACAGTGAGTCCTGACAGAGTGCAACACTTCCCCTCTGACTCTGTCTCACTGACCTGTGAGGGAAACTTCACTGAGTGGAGAGTGAGCAAGTTTAGTGAAAAAGGCTTTTTTTCACACTGCTGTGACTGCCAGAAACTGAGTGGATCCTCTTATAAGATCCACAGCTTACAGGAGGGTGTTACTGTGTACTGGTGTGAGTCTGGATCAGGAGAGTTCAGTAATGCAGTCAACATCACTGTACGAGGTGTGTTTAAATGACTTCACTTTATTTCATTATTTATTTTTTGGGACAAAAACTGGAGCTGAAGATTTAATTTTATTCACTCAGCTAAACTTTTCAAACTTGTTGCTACTTAATTAAAACAGATTTAAAAAAAGACCACTGGAGATGAAGCTGCAAATTGGAGAAAAAAATGTAAACACCCAAAGAACAGGAGCACAGAACTATAATACAAAGATATAAAAAAAGAAAAGAAAATCCCTCAAACACCTCACACTCAAAACCATGATCGTAACTTTATATAATAAAAACATAAAACTTCTTACTGTTAAAATGGGTCTTTAAAAAAAAAAAAAAAAAACGTTTAAAGTTGTTTTTAGGTTCATACTGTTTTATTTCTTTACTTTTTTCTAGAACATTTATTTCATGAGTCCCTAAAAGTGGTGACTTTAACAAAGGTAATTTTAATTTTCCAAAGTTTTGAGTACCAAACTTTGTCTTGCTTAATATAAATGTAAGTACACTGTGCAGCTACCATACACTAGCTGTTAAATTTGAAAGTGATCTTATTAGCCATAATATTTTGCTACCAACAGAATAACGCACCTTTGTGGCAGGGGCCAAAGTTTGTCTAATTTTCTTCACTGCAGCGCCTCCTTTTTTCTTGAAGACTTTTATGAGCTGGTCAGTGTATTGGTCAAGTGGAGCAGTAGTAATCCTCACAAATTCTGCTTCCACCTGAAAACATGTCAACAAACACAACATACTGTACTGTAAATATACATACTATATGTACACATATACATACTTTATAACTAAAACTAATGTAGAAAGACCTCATTAAAGCTATAATTTTAACACAAACATTTACACAAAATGCTAATGGAGCCATTACATCTTTTATTGTTATTTATCAAGTTCCAAAAAATATTGATCACAGCTGATCTGAAAAGAATTTCATACCTCAGGCCCTTGAACTGCAACCTTTACAATGGTTCAGATCTGGAGAAGACATAACAGGGGCATGGGATGCGTCACTAAAGAAAACTTAACTTATTAAACAGTTTTGTTTTTAAAAGTATAACAGTTCACATACCACATACAAGCTCAGCAGTACCACATACACCACATAGGAGGGAGCAGGTAAAGGCAGGATCTGAAATTTATAAAGTAAAACAAGAAATTCATTACTAAATTTCAAGAAGCAAATTATTGATTGAATTACAACTAAATAAAATACTACTCAGAAGAAATTCTCACCAGGTCTGTCGACCTCCATTGTCTGCCCACTCATATGTCGTGAATAATTTTATTTAAAAAAATAAGTGTGTGGTTTAACAAACTGTAATTTATAACTATGTTGATATGTATACCTCCGCTAGGAAACATGCTGTATTTACAGACGATTTTTACATAATACAGATTACTAATAGAGCATAACAATGGTGTCACAGTGGCTTTCGCCCTCGACTTTTTGGATTTTAAGTGTCACTTTATGCTATCCTTGCTATCCTATTCGATATTTATGACTCTCGGATTACATAAAGGAATCCCAAGAAAGCAAATGAAAAAAATAACCCCATGAACCCCTGTAGCTAATCCCTTAATAAAACAAAAAACAATAAAAATGTTTCTTACCCAGTCCACAAAATAAGCATGTTAAGCATGTCCAGGACCCAGTAAAACTAATGTAGAACAAGCGCACGCAAACGATATAACATGTCTTGTAAGACAAACGCAAAATATAACCATGCTCGACATGTAGATACTGAACAACATAGTCAAAGAAAAAAGTGGTCTTACCTCTCAAAGAAACAGCAGTTGGCGCCAAAACAACGTTTTTAAGTTAAATTTGAAGTCTTGCGCATGAGCAGGCCCAAGCCGTGAAACCTTGTTGTTCTTCGCGGTTTCATTACAACTGTTTTTGCATTACTGCCACCTTGTGGATATACAAAGTATATCGATCCTAATTGACTTAACTTAAATGTTATGCCATCAAATAACACATTAGTATTATGTACGTTGAATAATAGACACAATTACGTAGACTTGATTAGAAAAACATATGTTAACTTAACAAAAACATATATTTTAAGTAAAATGAAAATAAATAATTAATATACACTGAACAATCCACCTCATTCATTTTTTTGAGTGTATCTTGCATATGTTGCCCCAACACTCGTCTGTAATGATCAGACTACCTTCTTTTTCCCACTTTGCTTTAATATAGACAGTGCTGTCGTTTTTACACCACAGGATGTATAATCTGGAAATAATTTTACTTTGCGCTCCAGATTTAATTAATGTTAAAAAATGTTTCTACAAATTGTAAATTGTTTAGATTCACTTTTAAGCTTTGAATAAAATAATTTCTGACCTGTAAATATTCTGAAAAACTTTTCTGAGCCTAAAACATATTTTCTCCTTAAGAATTCAAAGCTTTGAAACGCCCCCTTGTGGACAAATGAATAGTAACTAGTTTGGCCTTTTGAAATCCAGTTCTTGAATCTATTATCACAATGATTCGGGGTAAAGTCTGAATCATATGCGCGCCATCTCAAGACTTTAGAGGCATTTTCCAAACCACAAATTTTTATTGCTTCATTCCAAGCAGATATCATTACTTGTAGTATGGGTTCATCTGGCAGGTGTATTTTGTTCTGTAGTTTTATGTCCAATATTAAGGCTGTAACTGGTACTCCTTTAACAATTGTTCCTTCAACATCTTTCTGTCCCGCGGTGTAATATCCACAACAGAGACATATCAATGGTCTTAACTGAGCTGCACAGTTATACTCTCGTAGACAAGGAAATCCACAACCTCCCTTATCTTTCTTTAGTTGGAGGGTTTTATATTTAACTCTAGCTTTTTCCCATTCCAAATGTATCTCAACAACTTTCTATACCATGCCACAAATTGTTTTTGTGGAAGGGACTGAAACAAATACAGCAATCGGGGAAGAATGTTTAACCTAACTGATTCAAACCTAGAGAGTAGGTCCAGAAAAGGAATGGTATTCCATCTTTGTATATCAGATTTTATGGATTCATTTAGAGGGCCATAGTTGGCATCAAACATTTTGGTGAAGTCATGGTGTATTACCACCCCTAGGTACCTAATGCTATCTGCATCCCATTTCCATTTATAGGATTGTTAATCGCATGCATCGATTAAGAATCACTATAAATGAAATCATATGCATTTTTAATTTCTCTTTGCTATGTGGGCTGATTGGGACCTGATGAATGTAAAAACAAAGAATTTTTTTTTTTACCTGATGTAGTTTCTGAAAAGAGGATATCAGGCCCTTGTAGAGCAAAATTTAATATTGTAGTCTAGACAACCCAAAATGTGATGTCCACATATGTGGATGCCAGGTCTTGAAGGTTAAATATTTTTCCCCTCCTTCAAGCTCGGGTCCTCTACCAGAGGGCTGGGTACTTGAGGGTCCTGTGCAGTATCTTAGCTGTTCCCAGGACTGTGCTCTTCTAAAAAAGATCTCGGATGTTGTACCTTGGCTCTGCTGGAGCCACTCACCTAACTTGGAGGTCATTGCACCAAGTGTTGCGATTATCACTGGGACCACTGTTACCCTCATCCTCCAGATCTTCTTGAGCTCTTCTCTGAGCCCTTGGTACTTCTGCAGCCTCTCGTGTTCCTTCTTCCCGATGTTGCTGTCATTTGATATCGCTACATTTGTCACTACAGCCGTCTTCCTCTGCTTGTCTATCACTAGTATGTCTGGTTGGTAAGACATCACTGTTTTGTCCATCTGTATCTGTAAGTCCCACAGGATCTTAGCTTAGTGTTTCTCGACCACCCTAGGGTGCATCTCAGATTTTGACCTTGGGACTTCCAGGCCATACTCGGCACATATTTTTCTGTATACTATGCCACTTGGTTATAGCATTCCATCTGTGCTGTCTATTTGTCCAGCTTTGTCCAGCCACTCGTAGCACTTCTGGATGTCGGCCAATTCCTCTATCTGCTGGTCCCCAGCCTCCTTCTATCCGTACCTGATCACTGGCAGGGCGTAGGTGTTGATAGCCTGGATCTTGTTCTTACCGTTCAGCTGACTCCTCAGGACCTGCCTTACTCTCCGCATGTACTTGGTGGTTGCAGCTTTCATAGCAGCCTCTTTGTGGTTCCCATTTGCCTGTGGGATTCCCAGGTACTTGTAGCTGTCCTTGATGTCTGCAATGTTGCCTTCTGGTTGTTCTATCCCCTCACCTCTGACAACGTTCCCTCTCTTTGTTACCATTTGACTACACTTCCCAAATTCAAAAGACATCACAATGTCATGGCTGTAAATCCTGGGGGTTTGGATCAGTGAAGTGAGGTCTCGTTCACTGCCCTTTACTAAATATGTATTACAGAAAATGCATTTTTATACACACACACTCTACATATATATAAAAAATGTTTTTAACGAGTCTGACTTACCATCAGCATAGTGGACTAATAAAAGAAACATTTAATAGGATTTGAAAGTTAAGGATGTCAAAACGTGACTGAATTAATATTTAACTTTATTGTTTCCAGCGTGACAGCAGTAAAGGCTATGGCGTTCTATGTATGCCCTGGCTGCTACAATCTTGCACCCTGCTGCATTTCTTTGTCTCTTTTATGCTAAATATTAATGAGCTAGAAATGAAAGGATTTGAACAAATTAGTTTTTGGTAGCGCTTGTTTGTTTTCTTCTCTCTGTAAACATGATAGCTGAAAAAATGGAGTTGTGATAAAACTTTGTAGGGATGTAGAGTGGCGTCGTGTTAACAGCCCATTAAAAGTTGGCTTACATCCACCAAGGTCATGTTGGCATGGAGCACTTTTTGAGTATCACTGATTTTATTGTGACTTTGTTATGTACATCACAATAACAGGTTATAACTGTTTCTGAATAACTATTATTTTTGGAAAACAAAATAAACTTATGATCAAAAGCTTTCCCTTAAAATTCATCACTGAACAATGAAATGAATGCTACACATGTAATATATCCATATAAAACAAACAAACATTTGCAGTCAAAATGATGCCAAACATGTCAAAATGGGTTTCAAGAGGAAAAATGAAAAAAATCCAGTACTTTGTATTTTTTTTTACACTTGTTTCTACAAACGTATTAAAGTATGTTTAAAAAGAACAAAGAAAACAAAAGTAATATATACAAGATAAAGTAAATACTGACCAGAGTGAGATACCTTGGTGGAGGGTTTCTATTATTTTTTAAGTGCTTTAGTCATTATTTGGAGTATCTGTCTGAAATAAAAATAAAAATGTTCAGTTTCTTTGATTTGTTTCTGTTCTGTTTCCTTTTGTTTCCCCCTGTTCACAGATCTTGTTTGACCTCTTGGTGGTTCTGTGTATGTAGCAGATTTGTTTGGCTTCCACAACATGCTGTAAACTGAGTCAGTCTGTTTGGAGGGCCTCCTCCATGGTGGCCGTCACTTCTGGACAGTTGTAGATGGTATCTGCTTTGTGGCTTTCCATGGAGATCATTTCCTCTCTGGTCTGTATGGACTGAAAGACGTCCACGTTCTCAGCAGGGTCAGGATCATCGGAATAAGAGGCTCTAGACTGAGATAATGGCAGTGTTCTTATGGGCTGAACATTAGATGCTTGTGCATGGAAATAATGAAGTAAAATATGTATTCATTCATATTATCACACCATGTACCAGAATGAGAAGGTTATATGATAAATATCTGTTACCAAATACATCTTACCTGGTAGGATTTGTATTTTGTTTTAACTAAAAAGAAAGAAAATGCTCCAAGAATAATTAATACAGAAACAGGAATAAGTCTTCCTTTTAAGTGAAGGTTTTATGCAGCTGGGTGTTGCAGCCCCTTTACAGGAAAATGTCAACTTGGTTTAATGAGGTTAAAAACAAAAACTGGGACGATCCAGACACATTTATTGTTTCTTTAATCACCACAATAGTCTCAGTTTGTGCTAAAATCTCTTAAAAAGCTGTTTTGAGTGATAAGTTAGGCTTTTAATGTGTTAAACTTTCATTAGATAAAACAATGTACCACTGAACACAGGAGGGATTATTGCTGAAAATGGGTCTCTGAACACCTCTGTAGATATTCTATTAAAAATCATTCATGATTTGTGATCAGTGTTAATATTAAGCATTTATATGTTTAATTACTCTTTTGATTAATTGCTGTGATTCAATCTGAAACCAAATTTGAGTCTATTCAGAAAACAAGACATTTCTAACTCACCTCAGACTTTTGAGCTGTAGTCTACATTGTAATTATAGTGTATGGTTATTGATTAGAGCAGATGATATGAGACTATCAGGAGAGACTGTTAAAAAGTTATGAGCTGTCTTGATGCAGAGAAAGTGGAGTTTGTCATCCTTGAGCTGCTGCCAAGATAGGCAGCAGGTAGGATTGAATGATGCTCTGCCTCTGTGCTCAAGTTCAGACATAGGCTTTAAGCAACCATGAGCCACTGATAAGCGCGATAGATTAATAAGCATGTATAAAGTGGACTTGTTAAACAGCTCTGATAGGAGAAAGTCAATGAGCACGCAATAAAGTGGACTTGTTAGGGCCAGTTTACCATCAGCCTTGCTAAAGTTGAACTTCATTTGTATTTAAAGACAGACTTTAAAGAAAATTCTTATTTGAAACTGGTGATAAAATCCATGTCAGATACAGTTACATACAAACATACAGTACACACTACTGCTCAAAGGTTGGAGATCAGTCAGAAAAGTCCCTGATTTTAACAGAAAATTGGCTTTAATGTAATATCACATGAAGTTTATCAGTAATGTTTTCACAGCTTTAATCAAATCATTCATCATTCATAAGTTGTGATGGAAAAATGTCTGCAAGCGTGCAGGAGCCCATTTTTAGAGACAATCACTCCTGTGTTATAATGTTCATTGAAGTTTATCAGGTCAGATGACCAATAGATGATAAGAAATATACTCTTACTAATTATTAGAGTTGAAAAGTACTTTGCTAAGCCAAATTAAATGAGGTTAGGCTGGAACTTGAAACGTTAACACAAAAGGTTCAGTTGGTGATGCATGAAAGAAAATACATTTCTTCTAAAAATCTATTGGAGAATTCTGATTGTAAGAAATGAAAAATATTCAAAGAGTGAAACTGTTAAAAAAAGTGAAGGTTTTATGCAGCTGGGTGTTGCAGCCCCTTTACAGGAAAATGTCAACTTGGTTTAATGAGGTTAAAAACAAAAACTGGGATGATCCAGACACATTTATTGTTTCTTTAATCACCACAATAGTTTCAGTTTGTGCTAAAATCTCTTAAAAAGCTGTTTTGAGTGATAAGTTAGGCTTTTAATGTGTTAAACTTTCATTAGATAAGACAATGTACCACTGAACACAGGAGGGATTATTGCTGAAAATGGGTCTCTGAACACCTTTGTAGATATTCTATTAAAAATCATTCATGATTTGTGATCAATGTTAATATTAAGCATTTATATGATTATTATGATAAATTGCTGTGATTCAATCTGAAACCAAATTTGAATCTATTCAGAAAACAAGACATTTCTAATTGACCTCAGACTTTTGAGCTGTAGTCTACGTTGTAATTATAGTGTATGGTTATTGATTAGAGCAGATGATATGAGACTATCAGGAGAGACTGTTAAAAAGTTATGAGCTGTCTTGATGCAGAGAAAGTGGAGTTTGTCATCCTTGAGCTGCTGCCAAGATAGGCAGCTGGTAGGATTGAATGATGCTCTGCCTCTGTGCTCAAGTTCAGACATAGGCTTTAAGCAACCATGAGCCACTGATAAGCGCGATAGATTAATAAGCATGTATAAAGTGCATTAGTTAGACACGGATGAGCCACTAATAGGAGAAAATGAGCACGCAATAAAGTGGACTTGTTAGGGAGAGATTGCCATCAGAGTTAAAACACTCCAACTCAATTTTGATGATAGACACAGCTAAAAAAAAAAAAGAGCATTTTTTTGACACTGATGACAAATTCCTGATCAGATACAGACAGACACATGTATACAACACACACTACTGCTCAAAAGTTTGTGGTCAGATTGAAACTGTTGTCTTTTAATTAAGAATTTACATTTACTTTAACATAATATTACATGAAATTTATCAGTAATGTTTTCACAGATGTGTGTTTAATGAATCAGTTATGTTAAATCACCCATGATGCATTAGGAAATGTCTACACAGTTATACATGGACCCATTTTTAGTAACAATCAGTCCTGCGTGGACAGATCACATGGTTATAAACCAGGAACAAATCTGATTTAATCAGATTACAAACAGAAAATGGGATGATCCATCACAAACTTCGACAATTTACTGTTTTTAATACGGAAAATCATTTTAGTTTGTGCGGATATCTTTGAAAAAAGGTTTCTTGGCTGACAAGTTGGGATCTAACATCACAAACTGACATCTGGTAACACGATGTACCAAATGAAAATGGGCCTCTGTAGATGTCATGGTTCCCTTGCCCTCTTTTTCTGGCCTGCTCCTTTCTCTCTCTCCTCTTTCGGTGTATGCCTGTGTTGTTGTCCGTGTGCTTGTCTTTTTTAGGGGATGCTCCTCCACCTTCCTGTCCCTCAGTCACTCGTGAACAATCAGCTGATTACTCGCCTGTTCCTCACGAGGTCTTCATGCTGGCTTCTAAACAACCAGATAATTGCATTACCAAGGTAACGTATCATGCCACAGTCATGTCACATGTCTGCAAATGTCACATCAGTTCTTGCCTTTGCTCACTCTCTGTTTCTGTGCAGACGTTTCAGCGTTTCGGATCTCCGCAACCTTCTGTGACAGTGGCTAAGTGTGCCTTCAGACAACCTTCACTACCTCTGCCCCGTCTCCTGGAGCCCACGGTGTTTATTCTGTATTCATAACTATCTACAAATAAACCTGTAAAACTTCACAACAGTGTCTCATCATCATTCTGTTGTTTTCATAACAGTACACTGTAGAAATAATGGACTGCGTATTAGGTATTGAGGTCATAGTGAATGTAGTTTATTAGTGTGTATCGTAGTATGATTTTGTTGTTGATAGGATTTAAGATTACAAAATAGAAAATAGTCCTGGGATGGGAACAAAGAACTGGGGTGCAGGGAAGTGGGGCAATTAACCCCCAAACACAGGGGAATAGCAAGATTTACTGAGGGTGAGGGGCAGACAACTGCCAATGTACATTACCTTAAAAGGAGATGGGGGTCAGGGTGTCAGCACCCCTGGACAACCAGTGTTTTTCCATTGTGGGGGATTTACTGTAGAAATTGGAGACCAGAGACTATAACTGTAACTGTTGTGTGAAACTCTTCAGATCAGCCTTTAGAGTAGGACTGCACAGGATGCAGTGTGCTGATCTCCAGATGCATCTGTAAGGAAAATGGGTAATAAAAGGATTGTGTGAAATTTGAAAACATCTCTGCGTGATCTCTACCAAGACAAAAAGAATCGGAGAGACCGATGTTGTCTCAACAACACTTAGTAGATATTCCACTAAATCTCATTTGTGATTTATGATAAATGTCACCATTAATTATTTATATTTCTTTATGCTTCTGAATAATTTAGTAAAACATCAAAAAGATTTTTACTTTTGTCAGAAAATGAGACATTTCTAATTCTCTACAAACTTTTGAGCTGTAGTCCAGATTGCAATAATAGTGTATGGTTATTGTTTATAGCAGATGAAATAGAAGTATCAGGACAGGGTGTGAATAAAAGTTATGAGTTGTGTTGCTGCAGAGAAAGTTGTTCACTCTGGTGAGGTCTAATGAGCCTAATGGGAGGCTGAGCCTTCAGCTTTCCTGTCCCTGTCCTGTTTAACCAGAAACGCTCTGGTCTTTTAACATTAAACTCATAACTTTCCCTTTTGATCAATCTTATAGCTACAGCTGGATCAGCTGACCCTGTCCCATCCTTTAGTTATGCTGTTATAGGCCACAACTGCTGATTAACTTCCCATCATGCACTGAGCACTTCTGTCTTTTACTCTCAGTGTGTTAATATATCACTACTGCGTGTCAGTAACGTTGGTCCTCTTCCTCCCATCATGTGTTTTGTCCTGTCCTCGTATGCTCTTGATTTTTTTCTTATTTTGTCTTTTCTGTCATCCCCAACCAGTTGCTCGTCCTTGAGCCTCATTCTGCCAAAGGTTTCTTAAAAGGGGGTTTTTCCGTCCCACCATCTCCAAGTGCTTGCTCATAGGGGATTATTTAATTGTTAGGGTTTTCTCTCTATTATTTTTAAGGTCTTTTATTTATTATATTTAACAATTATTATTGTGAAATGGTGCTATATAAATCAAATGTACTCAAATTAAACTCCCATTCAAACCTAAAGTCGTCTCACCCAGTTTGGACAACCAGCCTAAAAAAATACTACAATATCAACCAGAAATTAGAAGCATAGCCAGCAGCTGTTATATTTAGTTTCTAATTTAATCATTTTGCCGGTTTGAAAATAAACACTCATAAAAGATCATTGTTTCATTGTCTGGTTTATTCTTTTTCCATTTATCGATTATCCAAGTTCTTAAAGTGTGTGAATGGGTGGACTGGGGTCCTTAGGGACTAGTAAAGCGCTATACAAATATAGGCCATTTACCATTTAAAACACACATAATTCAGTCATAGGAATATTAATGTACCGAGATCCTACGCTCTACATGGAGATATAAAACTGTTTTTGTTAAACAATGACCTCTTTATTGCTTGATAGTATAAAATAAAACTATTTTGTCCATATTTATACTCCGTATGAGGACATACTTTTAAAAAACTATGTAACGGCACCAAAGTAACAACTTCCTGTTAAAAAGAGAAGTTTAGTTTTTAGCTTTATGAAAACGGCTGTGCTTGGTTATTGCTGTCACTGTACACTCACTCAATCATCATCCTTTTCTAATATAGAGATTTATCCTGTTTAATGGTGCCAATCTGAGGATGTTGCAGTTGTAGCTCCAACTGTCAGAAAAAAGGGCTTTCACATTGCACGGGTTTCTAAAACTCTGTGCCTCTGTTTCCTGTCACACTGACTGTGAGCCTTTACTGTACTTCCAATGTAATTTAGAGAAACAGAGAAACATATGTCAATACTAAGCTGTTAAGAGGCTACTTACAATAATCTTTCTCCTTGAACTGAAACCTGTATACAGTCTGTGATCAGCTGATCTTGACCTGAGGTTTACTGCTTTTTGTGGATTTACACATCTGAATCCAACAAGATGTACACAGATGTTTCATGATTTCCATCTCATACACTGTCTTTACACTGTTTAAGCCAGAGATGTTAAACTGATTTTTACATCGAGGGCTACATTTCACATCTGAGCTATCTCAATATTGGAAAAGGAAGTGCAATTTCAACAGTATGTCTCAGTTTTCTCTACATGATAAAGAAAAATGCTGTGGTTGCTAATGAAAGAAATCTCTCTTGTCCTTTTGTGCAATAAAAAAAAAGTAATTTCAATATCCAGGCTGTATACTGCGCTACCATTTTCCTCCCCTGGTGCACGACCTGAAATCAGCTGGTTGTAGCTGAAATGCAAGTGGAACCGATAAGCAGGTGTCTTTATTAAATGGTTTTGTTACTATAAAGTCAAAATGTTATGATGGTTTCAGTATTTTAATGATTGCAAGCCCTGCATGTTTTCTGGAAGAGGAAATGACGATATCATTAATTAGATTATACGACATCCGAATCAGATTTTAGAGGAAGAGTTCGCACCAAAACGAAATGTTTTCACTTTCCTATGTCCTATAATGTTATGGCTTCATTCTAAGACATCTGCTAAGGAAATGCTGGCCTTCTCTCCAATAAAACTACAAAATAAAACTAAGATTAAAATGCTAGTTTCTTCATGGCTCTTAAAGCAGCAAAAATCAAAAAATTGAAAAACATCTGTTAAAACTGAGCAGCAATATCTCTTTGCAGAAATGATAAACTGGTGACTTAACACTTAAGGGCGGTTGATTGGGTGGGGTGCTGCAGATAACTGTTTTTGTCATGTAATTGGATTGCACTTTGTAAGGCCTCTACCCTACGACCTGACCAACTTGGGTGACGCACCTGAAGGACTTTTTTCTTCTCTTGCTCTTGGCGAAGGCGGTCACACTTTTTTTCCTCCTCCTCTCCTCTCCCTTAGCTTCCCTGCTTAGCCTCTTGTGTCCTTGTCTAGTCTTGTGTTTTTTGTATTACTTTTCCCTGGAACACTCTCTCACAGTCTGTTCTCTAAAACCTAAAAGAGGAATTATGGATTTGATCAACTGGTCTCTGAATGCAATTGACACCCCTTCAATGAGAAGTCTGGGCTTGGGTGAGCCTGAGTGCTGAAGATTTCTACCTATTCGGAACCATGATAACAAGGTTCTTGCTGATCGGAGCTGGCTTGGCCCTGGCTTATCGAAGAATTAAGGAAGTGGAACCGGCTGTTCAAACCCCCACAAGGCTGCCCGCTGGGATTGAAACGATGGGACGAGGCGTGAGTTTCTCGAAATGGGTCATTGAGTGCAGCACGGATGAGATCTTGGAGAACCGCACGGCTGCCGTAAATACTCAGAACAAGACCTCTGAGTGCAAATTGATTACATCTGGAGGGGCTCGCTCGGAATAACACCTCTGGTCGCAAATTGATCACATCTTGAGAAGCGCACCGCGGTCGTGAGTTCTCAGAACCTGCTCTTTGACCACAAGAATGACAACACCACGGAACGTAAGTTTGGATAACATCATAGGGGAGTTATTTTTTTCTCCTTATCTTTCCTGATGTTGTGCTTTTCCATGTTATACCCCTCTGACCTGTCTTCCCCATGTGATGTTTGTGTAATGTATGTATGGTCGGATGGGTAAGACGGCACTGGCACGGCTGGCAGCCTTAACCCAATTTCCCTCGGGATGAATAAAGTATAATCAATCAATCAATCAATCAAGGCTAAGCTGCTTCTTCTTCTTCTCCTGTCAGGTTTAACGGCAGCTTGCATCCAAAACTGTTGCATTACTGCCATCTCCTGGCTGTTAATCTTCCGTCACTCCTGAATCCTCAGATCTTCTTGATGAGACCAGTATTTCTCAAAAAATGAAAAACCACCACTTTCCCTTCACCATGACTTAACTTATTAACCACTTGTTCAAACGTAAGTTCCCTTCCACCACTCATTTCACCCCACATCACCCTTCTGTGACTTGCATACTTCCTACAACTAAGGAGCACATGCTCAACCATCTCCATATCATTGCACCCATCACACAACCCAGTCGGATGTTTTCCTATCCTAAAAAGAGTACCATTTAAAAAGCAGTGGCCCGTTCGTATTCTACTGATAACAACCTCCTCCTGTCTCTTTAATCCGCTGCTCCTCTTAGCTTCTATTGTGTTTTGCACCCTATATAAATGTCTCCCTTTTGTTTCATTATCCCATGCCATTTGCCAGAAGTTCTTACTTTCTGTCCAAACTACAGAAATGAGAAACAGAAATGGTTCCTGCAACTGGTCCGTCGGGTTATTGTCTCCCCAGAAACACTTCCCTTGTGCTTTTGGAAATCTGTTTTTCCCATTTCCGTGGTCGTTTTTCCTATTTCTGTTTTGTTTTTTCCTATTTCCTTTGTGTTTTGTGTGCTTTTGCAGGGTTTTTCTTATTGCTGGTGTTTTCTTAAGTTGCAGTCCGTTTGGCCTCTCAGGACCACCGTAGTACAGTCCCAAAAAATGTTTTTTTTTATTTAACCCAACAACATAGTTGGTTAAATTATACAAAAAAATCAAAATCTTGGGCCCATAAAAGAGGTCAAAATAACAGAACTCTACACAAAGTTAACAACAACCAATACTGATACCTCAAACAATCTGACCTCACTAAACAAGACAAAGGGGGAAACTTAAATAGTGGCTGATCAGCCCACAAAAATCACAAAAAAGGGTAAAACACACAAAAACCTAACTGAGACCAAAACCAGTTATTTATTATCCTGTAAATTAAACCTTATATTTAAAGAAAGACAAATGTGAATGCAGTGTTGTGTGTAAGCCTCTACACTGATATTACCACTGTGTGGCTGTAACTGCAGCCACCACACCGCCTGACCACATTAAAATGGTAATCTCTCAGGGGGGGAAAAGAAAAACAAAACGACAAAAAATAAAATAAAATAATGCTCATCAGATTCTAACAACTCAAAACATGACATTTACCTTAACTGGATGGCCTATATAATAAATATATTCAAACCCAACAATAGTACTTCACACTATTGCCAATATTAACAAAACCAAAAAGGGTAAGCAAAGTTATTGAAAAAAAGACAATTGACAAAGTCTTGGGATTAAATGCAGTTTAATAAACTTTCCTGAAACTGTGTCTTGTCATGATCTCCCAACACATTCTCACTCCCAACTCGTCAAATGTGTGACGCATGGTCAGGCTCCCTGCGCGTCGATAAGTGAAGCAGAGGGAGCCTGACCATGCGTCACACATTTGACGAGTTGGGAGTGAGAACGTGTTGGATCTCCAGTGCTGCCATTTCATAGGATCTCCTGTCCAGGGCTTCTCAAACGTTGGTTGTTTTTATAACTCATCTCACCTTCTGCTCTTGTGTCTGCTGTGATAAGCCTTTTATACTCACCCATTTTATTTCCATTTCTGTTTCTCGTTATTTTTCTTAACAAGATTAAACCAGAGTCAATGTATGACTGATGTGAGGAAATTCTACACTAATTGGTACCTGTGGTCTTTCTTCTGTTACATACCACACCCCAAAGAAAGGACACACATAATACAGACACATTTTCAGTGACCCAAATAACGTTCATACACGCTCCGTATCATAACCTCCTTTTTGTTTGTGTTTATTTTAAGCAAGGGATTTAACATAAGGATTAAAATAGAA